>NC_135350.1:38324048-38635185 GCF_023851605.1 Tamandua tetradactyla | reverse complement strand
AAAAATATGGATAAAAATAAAGAAATAATTGGGGGGAAAGGTTAAAATAAATTGAATAGACTGAAATACTAGTGGTGAACAAGAGGGAAGGGTAAAGGGTATGGTATGTATGAGTTTTTTCTTTCTTCTTTCTTTTCCTGGAGCGAAGCAAATATTTAAAAAAATGATCACGGTGATGAATACACAACTATGTGATCATATTGTGAGCCATTGATTGTACACTGTGTCAAGAATTTTTGTATGTTTGTTAAAGTTTACAATAAAAATATTTTAAAAAAAAAAGATCAAGGGTTTGGCCTACTGACTTGAGAGTCCTTAATGTTTGAGACAGCACCAGGAGCTCCCCCAGTGGTAATGTTTAATAGTTCCATATTTTTATTCCCAGCCCTCAAGGGACTTTGCCAATACTTTTTAATCATCTGATCAACACCGCCTCATTCCCATTCTGGGCTCCATGTGTCTGGGTTGTTTAAATGAGCTATCCAGACAGACTGATTAGATTAGATTGTGTGCTACAGAAAATTTAGGTTTTGTAAAAAAATAAACCTCTCTTCCTTTGGTCACATACAGTAGGTGAAGTTCTAAAATACTGACAATATCATTCTTAACCCTGTTTTCTGATTTAACCCTAGTCTTGACTTGATGGGCTTCTCTTTTTTCTCTAAATGAAGCCTGATTTCTTTTTCAATTTCTTTAAAAGCTGTTGTACATAGCAATGCTGACTTTCAGAGCTGAAGAACTTCCATTCTGAGTCTTAGGTGTCACACAGATAGCCAAAGTACTAGGGAGATACCAGGTTATATATATATACACACACACACATATGCATGTATGTAAAGCATAGTGTCACACAATCTAGAAATAATATTTCCAGCTCTGGACTAAATGTGACTGCTATATGAGCCTACAATTTAAGCCTTTTCTTATAAGTATTTTCTAAAAGAAACCATACAATATTTGTTATTTTGTTTCTGGCTTATTTTGTACCACATAATATCCTCAAGGTTCATTCACCTCTTTGCATGCCTCACGACATTGTTTCTTTCTGTAGCTGCAAAATATTCCATCATCTGTATACACCACAGTTCAGCATTCTACTTCTTAGTTAATGTATACTTCAGCCATCTCCACCTATTGGGCATCAAGTATCAAGTCTAAAGTCAACAACTGATGGCTCACATTATCCTCACTTAGTTGTACAATCATCAACACTCTAAATTTTAGACAATTTTCACTGCTCCAAAGAGAAAAAGATAAACACGCTCACCAAATGGAAAGTTCAAACCTTCCCTTAACTTTTGTCCCTCCCCACCAATCATTTACCCCTGATACTGCTGTGGTACTGTTGATGTCTTCCTGTTAAACACAGCCCATAACAGATAGGAATACATTTATAACAAGTCTGTTTTAAAAAGGGCTAAAATGAATAGCTCCATATCCAGTGAGCAGCCTGCATCACTGTGATTAGAACTTTAAAAATTCCAATTAAGTGTCAATGAAATACATTAAGGTTATGGCCCTAACAAGGAATAACAATGGTATGAAAGCACAAAACTCATTAAGCAATAAAAAGATAAGTTGGTGAGAGGGACAATTAGACTTATCTGACTTGAAAAGCATAGTTTGAACTATTTGGGATGACATAATTGTTTCCCTAATGAGTGAGCACATTTAAATTCTAGGAAGTGACAGAATTAAGTATAGAAATGATTCAAAGAATCAAAACCACAGTTCAATAATTTAAAGCATGACTGAGCATTAAAACTCACAAATGAAGTTTAAAATGTTTCATTAAACCAGCTTAAATGGGACCCTTAAAAAAGATGTCAGATAAACTCTGGGATCTGTAACTACTTATTGAACAGTGCTTTGAAAATGATTGCTTTGTATATATGTTATACCATACAATAAAAAAAGTTAATAAAAAAAAGATGGCAGAGTAAGATTTTAAGTTGAACTTACTTTATAAAATAGGTTTCAAAATTGAAACGTCAATAAACCTAGTTTTAATTTTTAAATTTAAAAGAAAACAAAGCAGTCTATAAAGAACTTCCTGTGTGGCCATGATGGAACAGTTATTCCAAACTAATCATCCTACTGAGAACAAAAACAAAACTAGCTAAAATTTAAGAAGCAACTGTTTCAAGAGATCAGAGAGCAACTAAAGCAGACAGAAAGACTAACATCCTGGAAAGGAGGGAGCAGCATGGAGGCAAATCCAGCATTCTATGCCCTTTCCTCCTGAGGCATTTGCCAATGCCCAGCTGCACATGCATGCATAAAGCTGTTGCTAAAAACTAAAAAGCCGAAGTAATATTCCAGCAGTCTTGTAACCGAGAAATCAGGATTTAAGAGATGATTTTGATTACTGAATCAATATATAGATATTCCTTTTTGCTTTCTGGTATATACATTAGAGTAGACAGAGGGAAATTCTTGAAACCTCTAAATTGTAATCCAACTGCCATGATATCTGAAATCACTGCAAATGCCCTTATCTTGTGCCTTTGTGACTGTAAGAGCTGCTATGCCCTTTATCTGGTCATTTTCTTGTAGGGCAAAGGCCCTAATGCTAAAGAAGAATTTGAAGTCAGCAATTAACTAGATTCAGCCCTGGATATTTGTAAATTATATCAGCTAGGTTCTGCTATTGAATGATAACTTGTCTTCTTCTTTTTGGCTTACACCTTTAGCACTGAAGTGATAAAGCTCTGCCTCCCCTCCTTTCAATTTAGTTCTCCTCTTAAATGATAAGGACAACACTGTCTCCTTTCCTGCTTTGAACTTGCTATTTGAAATGACCTCATTTCCCCTTGCTAAAATCCTTAAAAACCAAAAAAAGATAAAACAAATAAAAATTAAAAAAAAACTTGAACCTCTAAACGCAGGGAAACAGAGTTTGGGCCACTATGCCATCTGCTCTCCTACTATGTGCCTTTAAAAACTCTTTCCCTTCAAACCTTCGGTGTCTCAGGAAATGGTTATTGAGTGCATTGGGCAAAAGAATCCACGAACTTTATCCAGTAACAACAATATTTGGAGATGTGAGCCTGCTAAACAGGAGTGGCCCTGGAAAAGCCAAGCTTTTTGGCTGAGACCTCCAATGGCCTATACCCTGGAAATATTGGCACTCCAGAATTAGACTAATATATACTCAAAGAGATCAGCTCCTAATCTCTCTGCAAAAGAAAAATTAAATCCACTCTCAGAAAACAATATTATTATCCTAGTTTTCAATAAAAACTTACCAGGCATGCCGAAAATAGGACCTAATATTCCAAAAAGAAAAACAGAAATAGACTCATAGCCTTTTATCCAGGGTATGGACAGATGAATTAAAAATATGGACAATAAATAAATAAATAATAGGGGAATAAGGGGTAAAATAAATTAGGTAGATTGAAATACTAGTGGTCACTGACAGAGAGAGGGGAAGTGGTATGGGATATATAAGTTTTTTCTTTCTTCTTTCTATTTCTTTTCCTGGAGAAATGCAGAAGTTCTAAAAATGACCATGGTGATGAATACAGAACTATGCGATGATATTGTGAGCCACTGATTTTACACCATGTACAGACTGTTCATGTGTGAAGATTTGTTAATAAACATATTTTTTAAAAACAGACCCACAGTTAATTCAGATATTGAAGTTATTAGACACTGACATGAAAATAATTGGCTAATATATTCAGGAAAATAAATGAAAAGATATAATGCATCACAAAAAAATCTATAAGAAAACAACCTACTGTCAAAATTAAGAAGTTACTTGGGTTTAACAGCAGAGTACATACAGGAGAAAAGAAAACAGTGAATAAGAAGATTATGTAGAAAAAAATCCAGATTGAAGCATGGATGAAAATGAATTACCACTATGAAAAGAAAAAAAGTCCAAATCAAAAAGGATGGAAACCATATAAAAGAGCAAAAGAAACATAAAGGAAATGATGAAAAAGATTTAACAGTCATACAACTGGAGACCTGAGAAAGGAAGAAAATTGTAGCTGGATCAATATTTGAAGAAATACTGGCCAAGAATTTTCCAAAACTGACAAAAACTATCAAATCACGGCTTGAAGATTCAAAGAAACACCAAGAAAGCTACACCTAGGCATATCACAGTAAAACTACTAAAAACCAGCTTCTGGGTCAAGATGGCGGCTTAACAATGTGCGCATTTTAGTTTGTCCTCCAGAACAACTACTAAATAACCAGAAACAGAACAGAACAGCTCCTGGGGCCACATCAGTGACCAGACACACAGTGTACCCCAGTCTGGAACAGCTGGACCCACTGCAAGCACCCCCCAGAACCGTGAGTTCCCAAAGCTGCGGCGGCCGGTGCCCCTCCCCCACAGGCTGATTCCCAGAGGGGAAAGGAAAGGAACTTTACCAGCAGCAGGGACTGAACACAATCAAACGCCAATTGTGCAATTAATTAACAAATTCTGACTACTAAAAATAGGCCCCCAGCTCAGGTGAACCTGGTCAAAGCAGGGGTTGCTCATTCTTGCCCCAGTGCCAAGGGGGCAGGGCTGATGGAAAAAGGGGGAAAAAAAGAAGGAAACAGAGGTTTTTGTGGCTGTGTTTCTACAAAGGCTGGACTGCCTTTGGATATAGCAGCAGGACTTCTCAGGCTGCAACTGTCCCAGGCATAGGCAGAAGCAAACTCATTTGGGGGCTTGTCTGGAGCCTGTGCCTTCTCCAGGGGAGGGGTGAAGCCCAGCTCAGGCGTAATCCCTCCCTCAAGGAATTCAGACCCCAGGGCTTGGATATTTGAAGCCATTAAAACCAGCCTACAGCCTCTCCTCTGTCTCCACCACACCCCCAGCAGGGAAAGTCTGCCAAAGTTAAAGGTACCGCATCATCTTACACTGGTGGAACCTGCAGGCAGACAAGCACCACATACTGGGCAGGATAAGAAAAACAGAACCCAGAAACTTCACAGGAAAATCTTTCACCCTGCTGGTTCTTACCCTCAGGGAAAACAGACACAGATGACTCTTTCCTCCTGACAGGAGGCCAGTGTGGTCTGGGAAAATCCAGCTACAGCCTATAATACCTAAGTAGACCCTCCCAAGGGATGGGGGGAAAAGGTACCATACAGGCAGGGCAAGAAACAAGAACTGAAAAATTCTCCTCTGTTAAACAAAACTTAAGCTAGAGGTACAGATAAAGCTGAACGGAATGTCAAAGAACAAATACACAACAAATTCATCCAGCAAGAAAACCCTAGGTAAAAGAAGTGAAAGCAATCTCCAGAATAAACTAATTAAGGTAATTAAATGCCAGGATGACAGCAAAAAATAACAACTCACACTAGGAAAATTGAAGATACGGCCCAGTCAACGGAACAAACCAACAATTCAAATGACATACAAGAGCTGAAGCAATTAATTCAGAATATACAAACAGACATGGAAAACCTCATCAAAAACCAAATCAATGAATTGAGGGAGGATATAAAGAAGGCAAGGAAAGAACAAAAAGAAGAAACTGAAAGTCTGAAAAAACAAATCACAGAACTTATGGGAATGAAAGGCAATGTAGAAGAGATGAAAAAAACAGTGGAAACCTACAATGGTAGATTTCGAGAGACAGAACATAGAATTAGTGAACTGGAGGATGGAACATCTGAAATCCAGCAAGAAAAAGAAAATATAAGGAAAAAAATGGAAAAATATGAGCAGGGACTCAGGGAATTGAAAGACAATATGAAGCACATGAATATACATGTTGTGGGTGTCCCAGAAGGAGAAGAGAAGGGAAAAGGAGGAGAAAAACTAATGGAGGAAATTATCACTGAAAATTTCCCAACTCTTATGAAAGACTTAAAATTACAGATCCAAGAACTGCAGCATACCCCAAAGAGAATAGATCCAAATAGACATACTCCAAGACATTTACTAATCAGAATGTCAGAGGTCAAAGAGAAAGAGAGGATCTTGAAAGCAGCAAGAGAAAAACAATCCATCACATACAAGGGAAGCCCAATAAGACTATGCATAGATTTCTCATCAGAAACCATGGAGGCAAGAAGACAGTGGGGTGATATATTTAAATTATTAAAAGAGAAAAACTGCCAACCAAGAATTCTATATCCAGCAAAATTGTCCTTCAAAAATGAGGGAGAAATTAAAACATTTTCAGACAAAAAAATCACTGAGAGAATTTGTGACCAAGAGATCAGCTCTGCAAGAAATACTAAAGGGAGCACTAGAGTCAGATACGAAAAAACAGAAGAGAGAGGTGTGGAGAAGAGTGTAGAAAGGAAGACTATGAGTAAAGGTAAAAAGAAAGACAATTAGATATGACATATAAAATCCAGAAGGCAAAATAGTAGAAGAAAGTACTATCCATGCAGTAATAACACTGAATGTTAATGGATTAAACTCTCCAATCAAAAGACATTGTCTGCCAGAATGGATTAAAAAACAGGACTCATCTATATGCTGTCTCTACTCAAAGGATATGAGGGAAAGGACACAAATGGACATTTTCACACCAATGTTTATATTTACAATTTTTTTGCATTTTTTACAATTTGCATTTTTTACAATTACCAAGAGATGGAAGCAGCCAAAATGTACATCAACAGATGGGTGGCTCAACTAACTGTGGCATTTACATAGGATGGAATATTAGGCAGCTGTAAGACAGAATAAAGTTATGATGTATGTAACAACATGAATGGACCTTAAGGACATTATGCTGAGTATGATTAGTCAGAAACAAAAGGACAAATACTGTATGGTCTCACTGATATGAACTGACATTAGTGAATAAACTTGGAATATTTCACTGGTTAACAGAGACCATCAGGAGATAGAAGTAGAGTAAGATATTCGGTAATTGGAGCTGAAGGGATACAGATTGTGCAACAAGACTGAATATAAAAACTCAGAAATGGACAGCACAATATTACCTAATTGTAATACAATTATGTTAAAACACTGAATGAAGCTGCATATGAGAATGATAGAGGGAGGAGGGCTTGGCCATAAATGAAATTACAAAGAAAGATAGACGATAAAGATTGAGATGGTATAATCTAGGAATGCCTAGAGTGTATAATGATAGTGACTAAATGTACAAATTTAAAAAATGTTTTTGCATGAGGAAGAACAAAAGAATGTCATTACTGCAGTGTGCTGAAAATAGATGGTACTTAATATTTTTAAATTTCAACTAATGTGTGAGACTAAAGCAAAAAATGCTTATTTGGTACAAATTTATTCTTTGAGTAGTGCATCTCCTAATATAACTTATGTAGATAGTTGATTGAACACCTTAAGTACATGGAACTTTGCATAGGACATGAGATTTTGTTGGTTTGTCCAGGTGATGCCCGGATGAATCCCAGAGTGATTTGATCAGTGAATGGAAAAGTATTTGCAAAGTCCCCTTCGGGGAATGGTGAGAATGGGGGAAAACTCACCTTCCCCAAATTGAATTCTTGATATTCTCACAAGCAGTGTGGGCAACCAAAGCTAAAGGCTGAGCCCCAAGTTTTGGGTTTTGTTCATATGAAACTTAACCCTACAGAGGATAGGTCAAGCCTACTTAAAATTAGACCTAAGAGTCACCCCCAAGAGAACCTCTTTTGTTGCTCAGATGTGACCTCTCTCTCCAGCAAACATAGCAAGCAGACTCGCTACCCTCCCCCGTCTACGTGGGACATGACTCTCAGGGGTCTGGACTTTCCTGGCAACATGGGACAGAAATCCCAGAATGAGCTGAGATTCAGCATCAAGGGATTGAGAAAAACTCTAGAATGAGCTGAGAGCCAGCATCAAGGGATTGAGAAAACCTTCTCGACCAAAAGGGGGAAGAGTGAAATGAGACAAAGTGTCAATGGCTGAGAGATTCCAAACAGAGTCGAGAGGTTATCCTGGAGGTTATTCTTATGCATTAAGTAGGTATCATCTTGTTATTCAAGATGTAATGGAGAGGCTGGAGGGAACTGCCTGAAAATGTAGAGCTGTGTTCCAGTAGCCACGTTTCTTGATGATTTCATAATGATATAGCTTTCACAATGTGACTGTGTGATTGTGAAAACCTTGTGTCTGATGCTCCTTTATTTACCTTGTCAACAGATGAGTAGAACATATGGAATAAAAATAAATAATAGGGGGAACAAATGTTAAAATAAATTCAGTTTGAATTGCTAGTGATCAATGAAAGGGAGGGGTGAGGGGTATGGTATGTAAACTTTTTTTTTTATGTTTGTTTTGTTTTTCTGTTGTCTTTTTATTTCTTTTTCTGAATTGATGCTAATGTTCTGGGAAATGATCACCATGATGAATATGCAACTATGTGATGATATTGTGAATTACTAAGTGTATGTGTTGCGAATGTTTGTGTTTCTTTTAATTTTTTTTAATTAATAAAAAATTTTTAAAAAAACTACTAAAAACCAAAATAATCTCTGAGTAATTGTTTCTTACTACCCCCACTTCCCTACCCTTACCACCCTCCCCCACACACCGTTCTATTGTTATCACATTTACAACACTCTATTCATTTTGGAAACTGCTAAAGGAGAAAAACATTTAAAGGCTGGCACATGGGAAATTAAAGATAAACAGCAGAGTCCTAGTTCTTTAATCTGGGAACACAATGAATGGTAATAATTGGCCAAAATTCTATTCTCTTGAAGCAATGAAAGAGAAGGCACAAGTAATCTATGGACCTCACACCTTTATTTTATAAACTCAACCCATATCTCCATGCCTTCAGAAACCAAAATACACCAATCCCAACACCAGCACTCACTGCTACCACCATCTCCATTTGATGTTCTCACCTTGAGCCACTGAGGACACTTTTTAACCCTTTCTCAAGACTCATTAAATGTAACATTTAGCTTGAATTTAAATAGTTTGCTGATTCAAAGTGGAAAATTTCAGGGAGTTTTTGTGAGATTATCATACTAATAAAAGGCATCTGGAACTGAGGTACCAAAGAAAGATCATCTGGGCCCATGTTATAAGTACAATTTTATACGTGTGTGCAGAGTCTGCCTTCACTGTTGATAAGACATCTAAGATCATAATCTGCATTGCCTAGAAGCTCCTTGCTTCTTCCCTAGATTCTAACAAGCTTCCTCAGGGAAACAGCAAGGCCTTGGTAATTAAGGAGTCACAAGCCACTGATGGATATAACAAGACTGAGGGGCGGTATATACCAAGATTCCTTTCCATTTCCTACCTGTAATTTTCTGGTGGTCTACATGTATCATCCTTCCTTTCTGAACCCATTTCTTATGACTTTCTAAATAATGAAGTCATTTTTTTAGAAAAGTTTAAACATTTGTCTTCAATACAGACTAGCATATGTATTATAAAACGATAACCCACATTTAAAGTATCACGTTCCTCAATTTTTTCACTCTTTACTGCCCACTCTGAACAGAGTGCATAATACAATAAAGATAACATATAGATAAGAAAAGTACATAGATTCTAAAGTCCTCAACCAGGGCAGGCTTACTTCAAGAGTTCTGGGCCCTTTGCTTCTTTTATATGCATAAGCTATACGGAGAGTTCATTGGGCCTGGTAGTTAATGGGACACTGTATAAACAAGTACCTCTTTAAACTATTTGCTAAGGTGAAGGCCCTGAGATTACAATCCTGATAAGGGGTTAGGGTTCTCAACTCACTGTCAGGTGAGTGTCACAAAAAAACTATCAACAGCACAGAAACAGCAGTGGCTTAATACTGAATACTCTTGTTAGGGGCCATTTAGGCAGCTATTGCAGAAAATCAGATGTATATGTTTGAACAAAGGGGATAGGGCCTGGGTAAGTGTGGAGGGATATCGAAAGATCAAGGACTCAGTTATGAACAAGCTATGTTTTAGATGCCTGTGAGACAGGTGAGAGGGCTATCATTTGTTAAAAACTGAGAAGCGTAAATGAGGCTTTCATGCATGACAAACCACTCCTCCACTTCTGGTCCACATTATGCAATAATGTATCGCTCTTCATTTTTATAAATGAGACCCATGTGGGATGGAGCATTCAAGTGTGAACAGTTTTCTGAGCAGCATGGATGAATTTAAACTGTTAAATTTTTTTATTGTGATAACATATATAGAACATAAAATTCCCCACTGGAACCACTTTCAAGTATACAACTCAAAGGTACTAACTGCATTCACACTGCCGTGCTACCATCACCAGCATCTATTACTAACATGTTATACACAATTTTCAAGTTTAATACTTTCCCAACTATATAGAATTTCAAAATCCATACAGAAGATCCCCCTGAATCCTTGGTCTTCCCCCCTCTAACAATCTCAACATCCCCATTAACTCAGGGATGCACTCTCCCAGTTTGTTATTCTAAATAACTACCCCCTGTTCCTGCCCCTTCCCCCAGGCTCCTATCTTTCCAGATCATTCCCTCTGATAAGCAGAGGTCAACTCCCCAGGGACTCTTCCCTGCTCCAGTCTCAACTTAACCCTCTATTTATGCTCTAATGACTCAGCATAAGTACTGAATCCTTGTGGCTACCTCAAGGACATCTTCTCTCCAGCAATTTTGCACCACCCCTCATTTTTTTTCTCCTGCATCAATTGCCTTTCTCTATTGGTTGTACAAATTCAGTAATTCTTCTCATAAAAATAAAAAAAGACATTTCCATCCAACTGCTGTCCATTGCTCTGCCATTGGTCCCCAATTCCTTCCCTCCTGTTCCCCCTTGAACTTACTCCAACCAGAGTCTCATTCCACCCCATCATTAAATCAAGACCGCTCTTGGCAAAAGCACTGATCTCCAGAAACACATCCAATGGCCAATTCTTTTTTTTTTATTGACACATACTTCACAAACCATAAAGTTCACCCTTTTAATTACACACAGTTCAGTGGTTTTTAGTGTATTAATAACCAATTTTCAGCCCTCCTCTTACCAAACCATTGGCAACACTGACAGAATTGTATATTCCCTCCCTGAAACACTTTTTTTTACTTTGATTTCAACACACAAGATCAGGTAGTTCAGTTTGGGACACATCCAAGTTTGAGATGCCTTTTAGACATTAAAGTAACGTCTAAATTACATTAAAGTAGCTATCAAATGGATGTACTAGTCTAGAGTTGAGGGGAGAGGTCCTGACGCAAACACATAAGACATATCCACAGATGCTGTAAAAGTCCTGAGGCTGGGGTATTGTAGATAGATTAGTGCAAGGACTAAGCTCTGAGGCTGTTTAAACTCCTGGAGACTGGGAAACAACAGCAAGAGATAACTTGACAAAGACAAATATTGATAATTTATATTTTCAAAATTTTGACTGATGATAAACTCCTGAACTCAATATATTAATAAATGGTTGCAGTTCACAGAAAATAGCTTAATTATCCTGTTTCAATGCAGAACATTCTTCCAGCCAGGAATGCTATTTCCCACCTCAACTCCTACAACCTCTTAGCAGTCAGGAATCTATTTGATAATTGAGAGAGAGTCCCACTGCTCCAGGAGCACATACATGTCTAGGGGAGAGGAGAAGTTTATCAGTATCCATCACATTCCAGAGGAGATGGATGCCTCTATTTGGAGGAGGCAGGAAGGAGGAAGTTGTTCCAATGTAAAGTCCTTACATTGAAAGATATTACGTGGAGTGTGGCTCATTATACTGGAATTTAGGTTTTGAGAGGAAGCAGTAAAAAAGTTGAGGCTAGACCAAATCTGCAGTGAAATCATTACCCTCCCCACAACATGGGATTTGACATCCAGGGGTGAAAATCTCCCTGAGAATGTGGGACATGACTGCCAGGGATGAGTCTGGCCCTAGCACAGTGTGATTGGCAATGCCTTCCTGACCAATGGGGGAGAGAAGTATACTAAATAAGGTATCAATGGCTGAGAGACAAAAAGAATTGAGAAGATACTCTGGAGGCTACTCTTACTCAAGCCTCAGCTACAAATTGCTGAAGTTGCTAAACCCCAACCAAAATCATTCCTGCTAACCCTAAAGAACACTTAGGGCTTTATCTTAGATTCTACAAAGGCTCCATGCACTATTACTTTCCAGAAACCTACAACCTCCAGATAGGTTCCTAGGCCAGATAAGTCCTGAAACCCAGAGGACCCAGCCTCTCCAGAGCAGCAACTAGTTCCATTCTCCTATCCCAGATTATCAACTGCCCCTTCCAACATGAAAAAGCTAGAATGGGCATAGCCCAAATATCCCTAAAGAGTTTATTCCTAAGCACTAAGCAGGAGATCAGATAGCCTATTGGCTATCTGATGGTAGAGTTAAACAGAGAAGTTAGGGTTCAACAAATGAGTATGATTGCTGAATCATTATATTGATATTTCTTTTGGTCTCCAGTGTCTTGGAGCAGTTAGAAGTAAAAACTTAAAATTGGGGAACTATATAACCCATACCAAACTCTGAAATCTGTTCTACAACTAATTGTTGCAGTGTGCTTTGAAATTTATTGCTTTTTTGTATATATGTTATTTTTCACCATAAAAAAAAAAATGAAGCTAGAGAGGTAATTAAAATGCAAAGACTTAAAGGGTGGTTTTTTCCTGGAGGCTCTGGAGCCTTGAAGGACTGCAAGTGTTCTTCTCTGACCTCTCCTCTTTCACTCTCTCACTATGCTCACCGGATAACTCCCAGCACCTGAGGAGATGGTCAGTAAGGCCAATGAGGAATCTGTAGAAAATTAATCACTTTATGGCAAAGGTACAGCATACCACCAAAAAATTATGTTTTGGTATCTGACCCTTCCTATGTAATGGCAACTCTCATTCACAGTTCAGCCTTTCTTTTTTGTTTACCGGTAATGTTTATTGGAAACATGTCAAAAGTAAATAGTATTGTAAACAGTAGAATTCAGCACTTTTTAAAACAGTCTATGACTTTTGATAAAGTATAGTCATGAAACTATCGCTGCAGCAAGATAGAAACCATTCCCATCACTTCAACCTCCTCTCCTCACCCTACCCCATGCCTTTGCAATCAAAGCCTCTTGACAATCACTGATGTTTTCCATTTCTGTAGTTTTACAACTTAACCCTCCCTTTAAATAGATAACAAATGCACATAAATACTCCAAATGCCCATTATTTTTCCTTTTATATTCCCACACAGTTTTGCCAAAATCATTTTTGATCCATGAGGAAAACGGAAATTTTATTCTTAGAAATCCTTTAGTCAAGTTGTGACTAGATCAGGACCAAATGCAATGAACATATGTGTTACATTTTAAAGTTTCTTAATCTTTTTGCAACTTGGTAAGCAGTTTCCCAGAGGAAATGAGATATTCAGTTCTTAAAGGAGCCCACAAGACCTTGGATTCCTCCTGCCCTTAAATTTACAAGCTATGTAACCCTGAGGGAAATGCTTAACCTCTTCAAGTCTATTTCTCATCTGTAAAATTCACTGAACAAATTTACTAGGTTATATTATATGGCAGGCTCTTGAAACAGGAGTGCACAAAACAACAGATCAACATCCCTGCATTCAACAAGGTTACAGATGTTCAGTGTTCTGCCAGGAAAATTAAGTGACAGGGAAAGGATAGTCAGAGAAGGCCTTTCCAGTGAGACCTTTGAGCAAAAACCTAAGGGTGGCTATAACTGGAGAGGGCACATTTCAAGTCCAAGTGCTAATTTGGAAACTGAAAGGAGGCCAAGGGAGCTGAAGCAGAGAGAGGGAGGGCAGAAGTCTAAGAAACAAGGTCAGAGATTAAGGACAATGCAGGTAGTGCCTACCACTGACCACTGAAAGGACTGTGGCCTGACTCTAAATGAGACTGTTTTGAGTGGAGGAGTGACATATCTGTTACTCCTTTAAATTTGTTTAAATAGATCACTTTGACATTGGTGAGGAGAAAGGTTGGAGACCACCTAAGAGGACACAGTAATAATCCAAGAGCTAAGAAATAACAAATGCTTATCATCTATACTTACTATAATGATCGTTATTCTAGCTAGTCCCAGCCCTTCCTTATACTTGTTATTGTAATGTTAACTACTCCACCTTTCCTTATCTGAATCTATAAAAAACCCTAAACTCCTTAGACTCCGGGGGCACAAAATCTGGGGCCAGTAGGCTATCTGATCTTCTGCTTAGTGCTTAGGAATAAACTCTTTCTCTCACTGAACCCCCGGTGTCATAGATTGGCTGTCAGGAACATATGGCAGAGGACCTTGCATTCAGTTCAGTATCAGAGAGAGTCCCCCTTTAGCTATGAAAACTCCTTGAAGCCTTATTTATCTCTGTACATGTTAGGCCTGGAGGACAGGACCTCTTCCCCCCAGGATGTGACCTACCCCTGGCAAATATTTCAGAAAGCCTCTCCCAATTCAGCCAGCCCACATCTCCTTCACCCTCCAGCAGCTGCCCTCTTGTGATAACCTCCCATTACTCAACTTCCATCTTCCTGTAGATGCATTCTTGCATTAAACACCCTTACTCAACCTCTACCCTCTGGCAGATGCATTCGTGCAGTAAACTACCCTTACTCAGTATCTGCCCTCTAACAGCTACAACCCTGCATAACTAAGGCAGCATTTACATTTTAAACTTTACCAGTGGGAAGCTGCCAATCCTAACTTAGCCCTCTGTTTCTGAACACTAGCCAATAAGAATATACCTAACCCTTGACCCCAACTCCCTAATCCCAAGCCATAAAAATTCTATCCCCTGCCACCTTGGTGGGGTCTTTTTTCTGTCTCTTGAGAAACTGCCTGGGCAGCTTTGTTTCTTCTGGAAATAAAATTTTGCCCAAACTTCGCCTTATCTTTGGTGAATTTGCTGAGTTTGCATTTCATTTTGTGCCAAAACCCGGTACTCAGAGTAAGGCAACTCCCAATCCCCTAGCTTTGCAACCTGGGAAGCAGCAGGCAGCAGCAGCTCATACCAGGCTTACTCCCAGATCCCGGTCAGTGTGTCCTGGGTGCAAACCCCTCTGAGCCTCTACCAGCAAGGAGTCTGTGAGGCAAGGAACTCGCAACTCACTCTGCCTTGCAACTAGGGAAGCAGCAGGCAGTGGTAGCTCATCCTGGGCATACTGGTTTGAAAGGATGTATGTACCCTAGAAAAGTCATGTTTTAATCCTAATCCCATTTTGTAAAGGCAGCCGCAACTTCTAATCCCTATTCAGTACTGTATGTTTGAAACTGTAATTAGATCATCTCCCTGGAGATGTGACTCAATCAAGAGCGGCTGTTAAACTGGATTAGGTAGAGACATATCTCCACCCATTCCAGTGGGGCTTGTTTAGTTTACAGGAATCCTATAAAAGAAGAAACATTTTGGAGAAAGTGGGAGATTCAGAGAGAGCAGAGAATAACAGAGCCACGAGAAAGCCACAACAGAGAATGCCACAGAACCACAAAGCAGACAGTCACCCAGCTGGTAACTTTCCAAATGAGAAACAAACCCTGACTGTGTTTGCCATGTTTCTTTTCAGACAAGAGAGAAACCCTGAACTTCATCGGCCTTCTTGAATCAAGGTATCTTTACCTGGATATCTTTACCTGGATATCTTTACCTGGATGCCTTAGATTGGACATTTCTATAGACTTGCTTTAACTGGGACATTTTCTCAGCCTCAGAATTATAAACTTGTAACTTATTAAATTCCCCTTTTTAAAAGCCGCTCCATTTCTGGTATATCACATTCTGGCAGCTAGCAAACTAGAATACTGGGCTTACTCCCCAGTTCTGGCAGTCCAGTCAGGAACAAAATTCCAAAGTACCCCTCCAGACACCCTGCAACTCCACCTCTGACAACAGCTGTGCCAACTGTGAAGGAAGTAGAACTTCATTCACCCCAGCTCACCAAACTGAGGGAACCAAAATCTTAAGTTCACCCTCCCTACCCCTGTCACCATCCAGTCCCTATACAGCCATCGGACTCTTGTCTGTTCTCAAAAGCCCTGGGATCGGGCTCTGATGCAGCTCCAGCAGTCCCTCTGGATAAGGGTGTAGTTAGTCTCTAGATCGAACCCGGGACACTAGCTTCTCTCTAAGAGACCTCTCTGATCTATCTAGTTCCTTCCAAGCTTGGGTATGCCAAGATCTAGGGGGAAGACCTTTGCCTGGTTTCTTTTAAGTTGGGAAATACCTGACTGTAAGGAAATCTTTTTCTTCCCTTATGTTGATGACATGGGTGTGGGGCACTCCCTTTCCTCAATGGTCACCCCCACCCCCTGGGGTGTCTACTTAAACAATACAAAACGTTAGGTTACTGAGACCAAATTCAACCTAAGCATCTCATTTTCTATTGCAATATTGCCTGGCCGCCATATAAACTAGACAACAATTCACAGTGGCCAGAAAATGGACCCTTTGATTATAAAATACTCTTGTGATCTAAACAGTTTCATTGATTGGACTGAAAAATGCGGTGAAGCTCCATATGTTCAGGCCTTCTTTTCTCTTTGCTTTTGTCTCTCTCTCCATTTCCTGCTCAACCTACCACACCCTCATAACCTGACCCCACCCCACCCCCAGCTCCACCCTGTGGAACACCCATCCAACACTGGACACAAATTATAGTGGGGTGAGTTAAGGATTCTTCCAACGGAGGATCCTGCTCTCTCTCTCTCCTTCTCCATTGTCCAGGACAACCTGCCGAAAATCCTAGTGCTAGGTCAGTGATCCTCATCATCCCCGAGGGCCATGGCAGGCAGGATGCCTGTGTCCTTGCGGAAAACCCCCTTGGTTGGGGTTTCCATCTGGTTCCAAGCGCAGTTCACCTTAAAATTCCTTCATCTCACCCATGCCACCTAAAATGGGGAACTCAATTTTGCACTCCCCACCCAAAAAAAACCACACCTTTAAGTTGTCTCTCCATAACCTTAAAACTCTGTACCCAGAGGGAGACATCAGACCCCAAAGCTCATTTTCTATTTGATCTCTGTGTGGCAGTGATACAAACTGGATAATGAAACTCAATAGCTAGAAAATGGCGCTTCCAATTTTCAAATTCTCTGAGATTTAGAGAACTTCATCCAGCGCAGTGGCAGGGCATCTGAAATTCCTTATGTTTAAGCTTTCTTTTACCTTTGTCACCTTTCCTCTCTTTGCCAATCCTGTTCCTCTTACCAAATTCTTCTCACATCAAAAGCCCTCTCAAAAACCATCCTCTTCCTGTCTCCCCTCCCCTAAATCCTCTGAAAATTTTGACTTTGATCCATCGGATTGTGCTTCCCCTGCATCTCCTTCCTACATACTCCACCTCATCTCGGAACTCGCCCTCCACCCCTACTGCCTCCTTCCCATCTGCAAGTCCACTTCCCACACCACCTTTCTCCCCTCCTCACACCTGCTCCTGAGGACACGCCCGCCCCCTGCCTCCTCACTTTCCCCTGCTCTGTCCACACAAAAGCAGATCCTCCCACTTCTTAACTCTGCGCCAACACTGGCTCCCCTCTTACTCTTCCTGGAAGTAGCGGGAGCTGAAGGAATAGTTGAAGTATGCATTCTTTTTCACTCTCTTATTTAATTAAAATAGAAAACTGACTAGGATCATCCTCTGAAAACCTTGCCCCATATATTAAAAGAATCCCAACACCTTACCCACTCCTACAATCTCACCTCTCAGGCGTGAATAGATCAATGGAGTTGGAGTCTCTCCTAAATTACACTAACTTAGACCCTGAATCAAACTTTACCCATTGTTCCTTCAGACTCACTTCATCACACAAGCTTATCCTAATAACAAGAAAAGTTACAAAAACTAGAGAATGGTCCTTAAACCCTTCAAAAAGATCGTTAAGATCTTTAACAACAGAGAGGAGGAAGCCAAATTAGAAAAACACAAACGAGATCAGGCCAAAGCCTCCCTCCTACCTGCTGCTCTCAGGTTCGAATCTCAGAAGCCTACACTCTCTTCTGCTCTTTAGCTGCCCCCAGACCCTGTTTCAAATGTAGAAAAGATGGGCATTGGGCACATTCCTGCCCTGATCCTAAGTCCATACTGGACCATGCCCAGTGTGTCATCATGACAGTCACTGGACATCAGACTGTCCTCACAGAGATCCGCCCCCGCCCCGGGACCATGCCCGGTGTGCTGCTGTAAGGGCCACTGGAAGTCGAGCTGTCCTGAAAATCCTGCTTCCAGGAAAGTTCCTCCAGCACACCCTACAGACCCAGAGCCAGGACACAGAACACTGACGGGTCCCTGGTTCGAAATGGCCCCACATCTCCATCAGTAAGTCTGAACCAAGGGTCATTATCAATGTTTGAGGTAAGCTTATCTTCCTTTTAGTTGATGCGGGGCCACATATTCGGTTCTCCTTAAACAATCAGGGACTTTATCCACTTTCTCAATCTCTATGGTTGACGGCATCTCCTCTTCCCCTCTAATTATTAAACCAATCATGTGCGCAATAGAAGATCACACATTGTCCTGTGACATTTTACCCAAACTTCACTCTTCCATTTCCCTGCTGAAATCATATTTCCTCACCTTCCAGAACCTTAAAACAACAGCTCCTAACATTCCTGCTGGGCAAATTCCTTCAAGGCACCTCCCAAGACTGCCAGTGGCAGCAAATCCAGTCCTTATTTTATCCCTTAACTCTACTTAAACCATGGCACTGATCTCCCTGTTATTTCAGCCAACTCTTCCTCTTACTATCTCACTCTTCCTCACATTAAATGCCCTAAAAAACCCTTACCATCCTCTCACAGGAACCATCCAGACTTATAATCAAACTGAACTGTTTGGTCTGGGAACCCAATCTGGATTATTGTTTCTTTTCTTACCCTCATTACTCCCCTCCATGTGTAAGTATAGTGTATGGTGGAACCAAAGCTTGCAACTTCTTTTATTATATCTTATCCCCTCTGGACCTTCGACAGCTCTGATACTCACAGGTACTTGTTTTTATTTCTTATGTGGTAACACCGCATACTTAGTATTTCCTCGGGTATGGACAGGAAACTGTACCATAGTATTCATCATTCCTAACACCATCTTAAAACCTGAAGAAATGGCCTCTTCTGGGCAAATACCCTAATTTATTAGGTTCCTTTCTTAAAACGTCACTCCAACCCCAAAACAGGAAAGAAAAACAACGCATTTCTTAGAAGATCCAGAGTTGGATTTCATGCTCATGACAATCTTATTACAGAAAAACCTGGCATAGGACACACCATCTTTTGTAGCCTGGTTTGATTTGCAGGAATCCCATTATTAGAATGGTCAATTTTAAATATCTCCCTCACATTACAACTATCCTGGAATACAACTGTACAGGCTACTGATAACCAACAGTAGGAAATAAATAGCCTAGCTTCAGTTGTTATACAAAACAGGAGAGCATTAGATGTCCTCACTGCTATTGCAGGAGGCCCCTGTGCAATCATAAATGGAGCCTGTTGTTTTTATGTTACAAAACTGGACAGGTAGAAGAAAATCTTAAAATCTTAAAAAGAAAACACAGAAATCATTCAAAAGGCCCGGGATGCTAATTTTGGGACCCAGTCATAGCTATTTTTATTTTTCTCCCATTTCACTTCACCACTAAAATCATCGCTGGCATCCCTTATAACACCATTACTGTTGTTTTTCTTGGTTCTTTTCTTTGGCCCTTGTCCCTTACAGCTCCTCTCCCAGTTCATATACTGAGTCATCTGGTCAATAACTCAAGAATACGTGAATGATGTCTCCCAATATAAGAAGGAACAGAAACAACTTTTTCTCTTGTCCCATGGTACCTCCAGTTACCCCCAATTTTTTCCCTTAGGACAACTACACCCCATTTCAGTTGGAAGCAATTTCAGAAAACAGACCATAGCCCCATTTCCACTATTACAAAAAAGATAAGAATGTTAGGCCTGGAAGACAGGACCCCATCCCCCCAGGATGTGACCTACCCATGGCAAATATTTCAGAAAGCCTCACCCCAATTCATGCTAGCCCACATCTCCTTGACCCTCCAGCAGTTGCCCTCTTGCGATAATCTCCCATTATTCAACCTTCACCCTCTGGCAGATGTATTTTTGCAGTAAACACCCTTACTCAATATCTGCCCTCTGACAGTTACAACCCTGTATAACTAAGGTAGCACTAAGCACTAAAGTAGCACTTTTTTTTTCTTTTTCTTTTTTTTAACTTTTGTTATTGTATAATATAATGCAAAGAAAGTAAAAAAGCCATAGTTTTCAAAGCACTCTTCAACAGGTAGCTATAGGAGAGAGCCCAGAGTTTGTCAAGGGCTACGATACCATCCTCTCAGATTTTTCCTTTTAGTTGCTCCAGAATATAGGAGGCTAGAAGGAATAAATATTTTTTTTATCATCACAAACAACCTTTTTTTTTTCTTTTTTGTGAAAAATAACACATATATAAAAAAGCAATAAATTTCAAAGCACAGCACAACAATTAGTTGTAGAACAGATTTCAGAGTTTGGTATGGGTTACAATTACACAATTTTAGATTTTTACTTCTAACTGCTCTAAGATACTGGAGAACTAAAATAAATATCAATTTAATGATTCAGCAATCATATTCGTTTGTTAAACCCTACCTTCTCTGTATAACTCCACCAACATCCTTAATCTATCCTACTCTTCAGGGGAGGCAGAGTTTAAATTTTGAACTTTACCAATGGAAAGCACCAACTCCTAACTTAGCCCTCTATTTCTGAAAACTAGCCAATAAGAACCCACCTAACTCTTGCCCCCAACTCCCTAATCCCAAACCATAAAAACCCTATCCTCTGCCACCTGGAGCAGCCATTTCTTCCTCTCTTGAAACGCTGCCTGAGTGGCTGTTTCTTCTTGAAATAAAACTTTGCCTGAACTTCTTCACCTTGTCTTTGATGAGTTTGCCGAGTTTGTCTTTCAGTACGTTCTGCCCATAGGACATCACCACACACAAGATCAGCACTGGGAAACTATATAAAAACAAAAACAGCACAAGTTTAGGGGGAAAAGGTGCATTAGGATGCCAGGAATATACTTTCTTGTCCACCAGAAGGTAGGGGTAGGGGCTGGGGGAGGGATGGATGGGTGGGGCAGGGCACAAGACTCCAGGAAGCAGGAGGCACCTTATTCCCACAGCAAAGTCACAGCCAATGGAAATTTTAAAATGATTCTCACTATTTAACCTGGTCCCATACAACCCCAGCTCCCCACTTCTCCCTCTCTGTCTAGTCACGGGAAAACAACAGCAAGTTTAAATAAATGAAATGGCAAGTATAAAAAATGTAACACAATGGGCTTTCAATTCACAGGAACCGAAGAAAAACTCCATTTATATCTGAGAGGCAATTGATTCAGAGAAATCCCTATGAATTTAGGTAAAAGATACTTGTGAAGAAGACAGATCCTGGGTAGGGGCTGGTGGGGGGGAGGAATCCTTGTAGGAGGCATCACCCTTCTCTCCCCCACCCCCGCCCCGGGCACTGTTCATCCCACAAAACTGAAATTGTGGGGAGATAAGCAACAGGAAGAGCAGGATACGAAAATTTTAGAATCCTGAGGCAACAAGGGGGGACATAGGAGAAGCAGGCAAAAATCAAGTTGAGTTTTAAGACATAAACTGCCCAAAACTACACAACACTGGAACTCAGTTCCTCTTCACGAGTATAATACATGGCTGCTACATGAAGGTCATAATTACCCTTCGGTGCTAAGAATTTACTTATCATTAGGAAGTCAGAGCTGCTGCAGCAGTACTGCTTCTCAAAATTCTGACAGAGACTTACAGTCAGAAAATGTTATGATCCAAAGGTATAAAAGTATGTGTGTTCACACACACACACACAACTATATCTCCCAAAATCATTTTTAAAATGATTAGTTTGAATCATAACTCAAGACAACTTGATTTCTACCTGTTTCTCCTGCTTTCCTCTTGGGACCTTAGGCTTCCAAAATTCTCTAATCTCATCTCTTCCTATAGTCCATCTTCCCACAGTCCTGGTTAAGAAACTAGCTTAGGAGTTTTCAAGTTAGTGCCTTGGCAGGGGCTGGGAAAAAGCCATAATAATTACAACAACGATTTTGCAAAGTCTCCGCCCAAGATGACAGGGGTCAGCATGAAGGGAAACCTCCTAAGTAATCCTGAGGACTCGCTGCACATCTCAAAGATATGACCTATGCATAGATCCCCTCCACATATATTCACCCATTAGGATGGGGGTTAACTAAGTTAATAATATGTTCCTGGTTTCTTATCAGAGCCTAACAAACAAAAGCTCATGTATTCATCTATCCATAGGTTACTGAATCCAATTGACAACTACAATCAGGTCCTCTATAGTGTCTGAAATTTAAGGTATGAGTCCATAGAGATGCATTTTCTAGACCACAGATTTATTAAACTTAAGAAGTTCAAAATAACCCCAATAACATACCTAGTGCCCAGATCTTGGTTTCTCCAATAAAAGGAACCAGATCCCATGTGGGAGACCCAGGTTCAGTTCCTGGCCCATGCACTCCCACAAACAAACAAGCAAACAAAAAACTCAATAAATGGTGCTGTAATAATGGGATATTCAAAGGAAAAAAAGAATGAAATGTGACCCTGGCCATATGGCATACAAAGAAAAAAAGGAACCAGAGCTTTGTGAAGAAATAACTCTAGATACTGAAGTTAGGGCAGGGGAAATACAAGATAAGCTTGTAAATTTTTGCTTTTTTAGTGCCAGAATGTAAAGAAATGTTCAAAAAAAGAAACGATGCAGTTATGTTAAAAGGGCACAGAGGCCAACCTGAAAGAGCTCCCAATGGCCAAAAGTAGAACAATTTGAACAACAAATTAAGTAACAATAGTATTGGACCATAGCCCACAGAATAAAATAAAAATCAATGAGTTTACACCGACAAATAATTGAATAAATAAATGAGAAAGAAAGGACAGCTTATCCTTAAAGAATTACTCTAATTAATAAATTAATAAACTCTAATTAATAAATGGAAAAGGAATGTGAGAATTTTTTAAAAATCATCATTAGAACTACATAGTATAAAGTACAACAAGTTCCACCAATGGGTGCTAAAATTAGTGGATACAAGTTTATGAAGAAACAGGATATTGCATTATCAAAGTTTCTCACCCAGATTATCTAATTATAAAGGGGAAAACTGTAACTTTACATTGAGACCTGACAAACACCTTAACTAAGGTTAACATTACCAGATGTTAAGATATATTGACTTCATGTATCCTGAGAAGGGCACGTCACTTTCCTGGAATTTTTGCCCAAAATGTAGAACCTCAATTTAATCCTGAAAAAACATCAGACAAATAAAAATTGAGGAGCCTTCTACAAAATAACTGACAGTATTTTTCAACAGTGTCAAAGCCTACCTTTGCAAAGGACAGGAGAAGGCTACTTAAAATTAGGCCTAAGAGTCACTCCCAGAGAACCTCTTTTGTTGTTCAGATGTGGCCTCTCTCTCTCTCAGCCAACACAGCAAGAGAACTCACTGCTCCTTCCCCTTTCTACATGGGACATGACTCCCAGGGGTGTAAACCTCCCTGGCAATGTGGGACAGCAAACCTAGGATGAGCTGTGACTCAGCATCAAGGGATTGACAAAAACATTCTCGATCAAAAGCGGGAAGAGAGGAATGAGACAAACCAAAGTGCCCGTGGCTGAGAGATTTCAAACAGAGTCAAGAGGTTATTCTGGAGGTCATTCTTATGCATTATGTAGTTTTAGTTTATGGTGCATTACGAGTGGCTAGAAGGAAGTATCTGAAAGTGTAGTGCTGTGTCCCAGTAGCTTTGATTCTTGAAGATGATTGTATAGTGATACAGCTTTTGCAATGTGACTGTGAGGTTGTGAAAACCTTGTGTCCAATGCTTTTTTTAATCTACAGAATGGACAGATGAGTGAAAAATACGGATAGAAAATAAACAAATAATAGGGAGAACTGAAGTTAATAAATTGAGTAGATTGAAATACTAGTGGTCAATGAAAGGGTATAGCATGTATGAGTCTGGTTTTGTTTTTTTTCTTTTTTCTTTCTTTTGCTGGACAGATGCAAATGTTAAAAAAAAAATGATCATGGTGATGAATACACAACTATGTGATGGTATTGTGAGCCATTGATTGTAACCATGCCAAGAATGTATGTTTGAGGGAGGAGCCAAGACGGCGCCTTAGCAAGGTGTGGGATTTAGTTCGTTCTCCAGAATAGCAACTAAATAACCAGGAACAGTACAGAACAGCTCCTGGAGCCACATCAGTGACCTACACTGAGCATATCCCAGTCTAGACCAGCTGGACAGGCTGTGAGCCCCCCCAGAACCGTGAGTTCCCCAAGCCACGGCAGCTGGCACCCCTCCCCCACAGGCTGCTTTCCAGCGGGGAAAGGAAAGGGACTTTACCAGGAGCCGGGCCTGAGTGCAACTAATCTTCAAGTGTGGAATTAATTCACAAATTCTGACTACTAAAAATAGGCCCCCAGGTCAGGTGAACCCGGTCAAAGCAAAGGTTGTTCATTCTTGCCCCAGTGCTCAGGGGGCAGGGCTGATGGAAAAAGAAAAAGAAAAACACAGAGGTTTTTGTGGCTGTGGTTCTATGGAGGCTTGGCTGCCCTTGGATACAGGGGCAGGACTCCTCAGGCTGCAACTGCCCCAGGTAGAGGCAGAAACAAGCTTGTTTGAGGGCTTGTCTGGCGCCTGTGCCTTCCCCAGGGGAGGGGTGAGGCCCAAATCAGGTGGACTCCCTCCCTTAAGGAATTCAGACCCCAGGGCTTGGTAATTTGGAGCCATTAACACCAGCCTACAACCTCTCCTCTGTCTCCACCACACCCCCAACAGGGAGAGTCCGCCAAAGTTAAAGGTACTGTATCATCTTATGCTGGAGGGACCTGCAGGCTGACAAGCACCACATACTGGCAGGATAAGAAAAGGAAAGCACAGAGACTTCACAGGAAAGGTGTTCAACCTGCTGGGTCTCAACCTCAGGGAAAACTGATGCAGGTGATGCTTTCCTCCTGACAGGAGGCCAATGTGGTCTGGGAAAATCCGGCTAGGGTTTATCATACCTAAGTAGACCCTCCTAAAGGTGGGGGGAAAAGGGATCCATACAGGCAGGGCAAGAAACAAGAAAACAAAAACTGAAAAAGTCTCCTCTGTTAAACAAAACCTAAGCTAGTGGTCCAGAAAAAGTTGAACTGAACGTCAAAGAACAGACAGACAACAAATTCATCCAGCAAGAAAACCCTAGGTATAATAAGTGAAAACAATCTCCAGAATAAACTAATTAAGGCAATTAAATGCCTAGATGCCAGCAAAAAATAATAAATCACACTAGGAAAAGTGAAGTTATGGCCCAGTCAAAGGAACAAACCAACAATTCAAATGAGATACAGGAGCTGAAACAATTAATTCAGAATGTACAAACAGACATGGAAAATCTCATCAAAAATCAAATCAATGAATTGAGGGAAGATACAAACAAGGCAAGGAATGAACAAAAGGAAGAAATCGAAAGTCTGAAAAAACAAATCACAGAATTTATGGAATGAAAGGCACAGTACAAGAGATGAAAAAAAAAAAACAACGGAAACCTACAATGGTAGATTTTGAGAGGCAGAAGATAGGATTAGTGAAATGCAGGACAGAACATCTGAAATCCGACAAGCAAAAGAAAATACAGGGGAAAAAATGGAAAAATATGAGCAAGGACTCAGGGAATTGAATGGCAATATGAAGTGCATGAATATATGTGTCATGGGTGTCCCAGAAGGAGATGAGAAGGGGAAAGGAGGAGGAAAAACTAATGGAGGAAATTATCACTGAAAATTTCCCAACTCTTATGAAAGAACTAAAATTACAGATCCAAGAAGCGCAGCGTATCCCAAAGAGAATAGATCCAAATAGATGTACTTCAAGACACTTACTAATCAGAATGTCAGAGGTCAAAGAGAGAGAATCTTGAAAGCAGCAGGAGAAAAGCAATCCATCACATACAAGGGAATCCCAATAAGACTATGTGTAGATTTCTCAGCAGAAACCATAGAGGCAAGAAAACAGTTGGATGATATATTTAAATTACTAAAAGAGAAAAATTGCCAACCAAGAATTCTATATTCAGCAAAATTGTCCTTCAAAAATGAAGGGCAAATTAAAACATTTTCAGACAAAAAATCACTGAGAGAATTTGTGACCAAGAGATGGGCTTGCAAGAAATACTAAAGGGAGCACTAGAGGCAGATATGAAAAGACAGAGGAGAGAGGTGTGGAGAAGAGTGTAGAAAGGAAGACTATCAGTAAAGGTAAAAATAAGAAAAATTAGATATGACATATAATCTCCAAAAAGCAAAATGGTAGAGGAAAGTACTACCCATACAGTAATAACACTAAATGTTAATGGATTAAACTCCCCAATCAAAAGACATAGATTGGCAGAATGGATTCAAAAACAGGACCCATCTATATGCTGTATACAGTAAACTCATCTTAGACCAAAGGATAAAATATGTTGAAAGGGCAAGGTTGGGAAGAGATATTTCATGCAAATAACAATCAGAAATGAGCAGGAGTAGCTATACTAATATCCAACAAATCAGACATCAAATATAAAACAGTTAAAAGAGACAAAGAAGGACACTAAGGAACAACTCAACAAGAAGACATAACAATCATAAATATTTATACACCGAACCAGAATTCTCCAAAACACATGCAGCAAACACTGAAAAGAGAAGTAGACACATCTACTATAATAGTTGGAGACTTCAATTCATCACTCTCCTCAATGGACAGAACATCTAGACAGAGGATCAATAAAGAAACAGAGAATTTGAATAATCCAATAAATGAGCCAGACTTAACAGACATTTATAGAACATTACACCCCACAACAGCAGGATACACCTTTTTCTCAAGTGCTCATGGATCATTCTCAAGGATAGACCATATGCTGGGTCACAAAGCAAGTCTCAATAAATTTAAAAAGATTGAAATCATACAAAACACTTTCTCAGATCATAAAGGAAGGAAGCTGAAAATCAATAATAGGCAGAGTGCCAGAAAATTCACAAATATGTGTAGGCTCAACAACACACTCTTAAACAACCACTGGGTCAAGGAAGAAATTACAAGAGAAATCAGTAAATATCTCAAGGCAAATGAAAATGAAAACACAACATATCAAAACTTATGGGATGAAGCAAAGGCAGGGCTAAGAGGGAAATTTATTGCCCTAAATGCCTATAACAAAAAAGAAGAAACGGCAAAAATCAAGGAATTAACTGTCCACTTGGAAGAAGTAGAGAAAGAACAGCAAGCTAACCCCAAAGCAAGCAAAAGGAAAGAAATAATGAAGATTAGAGCAGAAATAAATGAAATTGAGAACATGAAAACAACTAAGAAAATCAATAAAACCAGAAGCTGGTTTTATGAGAAAATCAATAAGATTGATGGACCCTTAGCAAGGCCAACAAAAAGAAGAAGAGAGAGGATGCAAATAAATACGATCAGAAATGGAAGAGGAGACATAACCACTGACCCCACAGAAATAAGGGCAGTAATGACAGGATACTATGAATAACTTTATGCTAATAAATACGACAATGTAGATGAAATGGACAACTTTCTAGAAAGGCATGAACAACCAAATTTGACTTGAGAAGAAACAGACGACCTCAACAAACCAATCACAAGTAAATAATTAAATCAGTCATTAAGAAGTTCCCCAAAAAGAGGGCGGGCCGCGGTGGCTCAGCGGGCAAAGTGCTTGCCTGCTATGCCGGAGGACCTCGGTTCGATTCCCGGCCCCAGCCCATGTAACAAAAACGGAGAAACAAAATACAATAAAACAAGAAAATGTTTAAAAAAAGATGTTTCCCTTTCTTCCTCCCTTCCTTCCTTCTATCCTTCCTTCCTTCTCTCTGTCTTTCCTTTAAAAAAAAAAAAAAAAAAAAAAAAAAAAAAAAAGAAGTTCCCCAAAAAGAAAAGTCCAGGACCAGATGGCTTCACAGGTGAATTCTACCAAACATTCCAGAAAGAATTAGTGCCAATCCTGCTCAAACTCTTCAAAAAAATTGAAGAGGAGGGAAAGCTACCTACCTCATTCTACAAAGCCAACATCACCCTCATACCAAAGCCAGACAAAGATATTACAAAAAAAAAAAAAGAAAACTACAGACCAATCACTCCAATAAATATAGATGCAAAACTCCTCAACAAAATTCTAGCAAATCATATCCAGCAACACATTAAAAGAATTGCACATCATGACCAAGTAGGATTCATTCCAGGTATGCAAGGATGGTTCAACATAAGAAAATCAATTAATGTAGTACACCATATCAACAAATCAAAGCAGAAAAACCACATGATCATCTTGATTGATGCAGAAAAGGCATTTGACAAAACTCAACATCTTTTCCTGTTGAAAACACATCAAAGGATAGAAATAGAAGGGAACTTCCTCAAAATGATAAAGGCAATATATGAAAAACCCACAGCTAACATCATCCTCAATGGGGAAAAACTGAAAACATTGCCCCAAGATCAGGAACAAGACAAGGATGTCCATATCACCACTGTTATTCAACATTGTGTTGGAAGTTCTAGCCAGAGCAATTAGACAAGAAAAAGAAATACAAGGCATCAAAATTGGAAAGGAGGAAGTAAAACTCTCAGTTTGCAGATGATATGATACTATATGTCAAAAACCCTGAAAAATCCACAGCAAAACTACTAGAGCTAATAAATGAGTATAGCAAAGCAGCAGGTTACAAGATCAACACTCAAAAATCTGTAGTGTTTCTATATACTAGTAATGAACAATCTGAGAGTGAAATCAAGAAAAGAATTCCATTTACAATCGCAACCAAAAGAATAAACTACTTAGGAATAAATTTAACTAAAGAGATAAAAGACCTGTACAAAGAAAAGTACAAGAAATTGTTAAAAGAAATCATGGAAGACCTAAATAGATGGAAGGGCATACTGTGTCCATGGAGGGTGGAAGACTAAATATAGTTAAGATGTCAATTCTACCTAAATTGATTTACAGATTCAATGCAATGCCAATTAAAATCCCAACAACTTACTTTTCAGAAATAGAAAAATCAATAGCCAAATTTATCTGGAAGAGCAGGGTGCCCCAAATAGCTAAAAGTATCCTGAGTAAAAAAAATGAAGTCAGAGGTCTCACGCTACCTGGTTTTAAGGCATATTATGAAGCTACAGCAGTCAAAACAGCATGGTACTGGCATAAGACAGATATACTGACCAATGGAATAGAACAGAGTGTTCAGATAAAGACCCTCTCATCTATGGACAATTGATCTTTGATAAGGCAGTCAAGCCAACTCACCTGGGACAGAACAGTCTCTTCAATAAATGTTGCCTAGAGAACTGGATATCCATATGCAAAAGAATGAAAAAGGACCAATATCTCACACCCTATAAAAAAGTTAACTCAAAATGGACCAAAGACCTAAACATTAGATCTAAGACAATAAAACTGTTAGAAGAAAATGTATGGAGATATCTTATAAATCTTATACTAGGAGGCAGTTTCCTATACCTTACACCCAAAGCAAGAGCATTGAAGAAAGAAATAAATAAATGGCAACTCCTCAAAATTAAACACGTTTGCACATCAAAAAACTTAGTCAAGAAAGTAAAAAGACAGCCTACACAATGGGAGACAATATTTGGAAATGACATATCAGATAAAGGTCTAGTATCCAGAATTTATAAAGAGATTGTTCAACTCAACAACAAAAAGACAGCCAACCCAGTTACAAAATGGGCAAAAGACTTGAACAGACACTTCTCAGAAGAGGAAATACAAATGGCCAAAAGGCACATGAAGAGATGCTCAACTTCCCTGGCTATTAGGGAAATGCAAATCAAAACCACAATGAGATATCATCTCACACCCACCAGAATGGCCATTATCAACAAAACAGAAAATGACAAGTGCTAGAGAGGATGTGGAGAAAGAAGCACGCTTATCCACTGTTGGTGGGAATGTCAAACGGTACAATCTCTGTGGAAGGCAGTTTGGCACTTCCTCAAAAAGTTAAATATAGAATTGCCATATGACCAGCAATACCATTGCTAGGTATCTACTGAGGACATGAGGGTAAGGACACAAACAGACATCTGCACACCAGTGTTTATAGCAGCATTATTTACAACTGCAAAGAGATGGAAACAGCCCAAATGTCCATCAACAGACAAATGGCTAAACAAACTGTGGTATATACATACAATGGAATATTATGCAGCCATAAGACAGAATAAACTTATGAAGTATGTAACAACATGGATGGACCTTGAGGACATTATGCTGAGTGAGATTAGCCAGAAACAAAAGGACAAATACTGTATGGTCTCACTGATATGAACTGACATTAGTGAATAAATTTAGAGAATTTCATTGGTAACAGAGACCATCAGGTGGTAGAAATAGGGTAAGATATGGGTGATTGGAGCTGAAGGGATGCAGATTGTGCAACAGGACTGAATGTAAAACCTCAGAAATGGATAGCACAATACTACCTAACTATAATACAATTATGTTAAAACACTGAATGTGAGAATGATAGCGGAAGGATAAAGACTGAGCTGGTATAATCTAGGAATGCCTAGAGTATATAATCATAGTGACTAAATGTACAAATTTTAAAAATATTTTTACATGAGGAAGAACAAAGGAATGTCATTACTGCAGGTGCTGAAAATAGATGGTAATTAATATTTTAAAATTTCAACTTATGTGTGAGACTAAAGCAAAAAATGTTTATTTGGTACAAAATTTATATTTTGACTAGTGCATTTCCTAATATAACTTATGTAGACAGCTTAAATGAACACCATAAGTACATGGAACCTTGAGTAGGACATGAGGACATGAGATTTTGTGGGTTTGTCCAGAGTGATGCCCCAATAAATCTCAGAGTGATCTGAACAGTGAATAAAAAAGTATTTGCAAAGTCCCCTTTGGGGAATGGTGAGAACGGGGGAAAACTCAACTTCCCCAAATTGAATTCTTGATACTTTCACAAGCAGTGTGGACAACCAAAGCAATAGGCTGAGCCCCCAGTCTTGGGGTTTGTTCATATGAAACTTAACCCCACAGGGGATAGGTCAAGCCTACTTAAAATTAAGCCTAAGAGTCACCCCCAAGAGAACCTCTTTTGTTGCTCAGATGTGGCTTCTCTCTCCAGCCAACACAACAAGCAAACTCACTACCCTCTCCCTGTCGTGGGACATGACTCCAAGGGGTGTGGACCTTCCTGGCAACGTGGGACAGAAATCCTACAATGAGCTGAGATTCAGCATCAAGGGATTGAGAAAAACCCTAGAATGAGCTGAGACTCAGTATCAAGGGATTGAGAAAACCATCTCGACCAAAAGGAGGAAGAGTGAAATGAGACAAAGTGTCAATGGCTGAGAGATTCCAAACAGAGTTGAGAGGTTATCCTGGAGGTTATTCCTATGCATTAAGTAGATATCACCTTGTTATTCAAGATGTAATGGAGAGGTTGGAGGGAACTGCCTGAAAATGTAGAGCTGTGTTCCAGTAGCCATGTTTATTGAAGATGACTGTATAATGATATAGCTTTCACAGTGTGACTGTGTGATTGTGAAAACCTTGTGTCTGATGCTTCTTTTATCTACCTTGTCAACAGATGAGTAGAACATATGGAATAAAGATAAATAATACGGGGAACAAATGTTAAAATAAATTTAGTTTGAAATGCTAGTGATCAATGAAATAGAGGGGTAAGGGGTATGGTATGTATGATTTTTTTTCTGTTTTCTGTTTATTTCTTTTTCTGAATAGATGCAGATTTTCCATGAAATGATCATGAATATGCATACGCAACTATGTGATGATATTGTGAATTACTGATTATATATGTAGAACAGAATGATCAAAATAAGAATGTCTGTATTTGGTATTTTTTGATATTTTAAAAAATAAATTAAAAAAAAGAATGTATGTTTGTTCGTTGTTTATAATAAAAACATTTTTAAAAAAGTGTCAAAGTCACGATAGGTTGAATCATGTACACCAGAAAAAAAAAAAAACATGTTCTTAAACTCAATCCATTCTTTTTGGTGTGAACCCACGGTAAATAGGACCTTTTGAGGATTTTTTTTTTCCATTAAAGTATGGCCCAATTGAATGTGACTAGCTCTTAATCCTATTATTGGAGGTATTTTGAAGAGAAAGCTACATGGAGAACAAGAAGCTGGAAGTCAATGGAATCTGGAAAAGAAAGGAGAGAACACTGCCAGTGACAGGAACACCAAGGAACCTAATGATTGCCTGGCTAGACTTGCTTGCCCAGAAGGAAGCAAGCCTTTGAGCCTCTGAAACCAGTAAGTTTCCATCATGAAGCCAACCCATTGTGGCATTTGTCACAGCAGCTGGGAAATTAAGACTATCATGAAAAACAAGGAGAGGTTAAGGAACTGTCACAGGCTGGAGGAAACTAAGGAGATATAATACACAATGTGAAATCCTAGATTGGATCCTGGACAGAAAAGGGACCATTAAATACAAAGAGAGATGAAATCCAAACAGTGTGTAGTTTAGTTAATAGTATTGTAATATTGTACCAGTGTTAAGTTGTTAGTTTCCATAATTGTATTATGCTTGCAAAAAATAACACATCAAAGACATTTCCCTAATACTCAGGCATATTTATGTTTAAGCTGAAATTCAAATGATATGAGAGTTGTAGGATCCTCCTAAAAACCAAGTTCTAGGGGATGTCTCTGTTCACACCTAGAAAGAAATAAGAGCAGTAGGCTTACAAAGATTTACAAACTCTTTTTCTCAGAAGTGATCTTCACTTCTTCCCTTTTAGGTAGATATCATGGTGGGGGGTGAGGAATGGAGGGTGACAATTGCTCTTTGTTGAAATATTCAAACCCACCTAAACTTAACTCTATGGGTGATCAAAATATTAACCAAGCACATAAGGACTCATTTATAGCTAATGAGGGGAGCTGCTGCTTCCACCAATAAGATGGGGTGGTAATTCTAAGGCGAGAAGGCACAGATACACATCTTGCCTGGAGGGAAGGTGAGAGAGCTCTGTATCTTCATATGAAATCAGAACACAATGATTGGTTAATAGCTCCAGTAGAACAGCTAAGTAGAAAGGATGAATCTATACTGGGACAACTGGAAAGGGTCAACCGTCCCTAGGCAGCTCTTTATTCCCGAGTATAAGTCAACATTTCCCATGTCAAACAGATTCCTCTTGTTACAGTTTGCTTGGACTTCTATGACAAATACAAATAGTTGGCTTTAACAGGAACTTACTGGCTCACAGTTTAGGAGGGTAAAAGTCCAACATCAAGGCAACATCAGGGCTTGCTTTCTCCCAGAGTCGGTAGAGCCCTGGCCATCCTCCATCACATGGCCAGTTTTCTCCCGGTGTCTGTTCTGCTGATTTCCACTCACTTCTGGCTAACTGCAAACTCTGGTTTCTATTTCCATGTCCTATTTCCTTTGTTTATAAGGACTTAGCTATGCGGATTAAGGCCTACCTTCTTTCAATTTGGCCTCATCAAATTGGATCTTCAAAGCTCCTATTCAATACAACTATGTGCTGATACTGTGAGCCATTGATGGTACACCAAGTATGGGACGTTCATATGTTAAGAATGTTTGTGTTTTTGTTTTGTCAATATAAAATATTTTTTAAAAATAGCAATATATTTAAAAAAAAAAAGCTCCTATTCACAAATGAATCCACGCCGTGACTAATAATATCTCCAAAGGTCCCATTTACAAATGGGTTCACACCCACAAGCACATGATTAAGACTTGAACATGTCTTTTGTGGGGGACATGATTCAATTCCTAACACTACTCCTAGCTTAGACTTGAGATGGAAGTGGGTGAGTGGTTTGACATGCCTGAAACAGTACTATAAGACTTAGGTATGACTGAAATGGTACCATGAATTTTTAACCCTAAATACAGCCTACTGCTTTATAGTTATAAACTATAACACACATACATTTTATTTGAGGGAACTGTCATGGAAAGTATACTGGGCAGATTTACAATATTATCCCCATGTTATAAAATAGGAGACAGATTAGAAAAATTATAAATCAAAGTCAGATGGCAAATTTCCTATGTGGACCAGAGAACATGTGAGTTTGGATCTGAATTTTATTTAAGAAGTCCAGAAGCAAAGTAGGGGCCAGGTGAAAGTACCAGAATAATAGGTCAGAGTGTTAAGTGTGCGATTTAGGAGTCTAAATCACACAGTATTGCATTAAGAGATCCATATTCAGAGCAAGTATATGCTACATCTATTTCTTAGATTCCTATAATTCCTGCAGTTTTTTATTCCTTCTTTATTTATTAAAAACGATTAGGAATTAGAAGCAATTTATTAGTTATCAGAAGCAAGAGGCATCTCTACAATTACATTATCTTCATGACATAAAAGAGACCATCCAAGCTAAGTTTTGTCCAATGTATCAATGAATGCCCCTAGACTTGTGCTACCCAATACAGCAACCACTAGCCACATGTGGCTGTAGAGTACTTGAAAGGTGGACAAGTCAGAATCGAGATGTGCTGTGCCTATAAGATACCAGATTTTGAAGACTTAGTGTGAAAAAAAGAATATAAAATATCTCATTGATAATTTTATATGGACTGCATATCAAAACAATATTAATATATTGAGTTAAATAAACTGCATTGTGAAAATTAATTTCCCCTGTTTAATTTACTTTTTTTAATGTGGCTGCTAGAAAATTTTAAATTAGAAATGTTGTTTGCATTTCTATTTGACAGTGCTGTTCAAGACCATCTAGCTCATGGAGTTTCATGTTGTTAAAAACAGATTGAAGAAAATCAATATATAGGGAAACCCATTACAAATTATAATCCCATATGCTTACATAGTGTTTTAAAGTTTGCAAACAATATTAAGCTATGCTGTCTCATTTGAGCCTCATAAATATGAGGTAACTGGGCAGAGTTATTCCAGTTTTATAGGTGAGGCTATAAGGTAGTTATCAGCATGCCAGGACTGGCTCCTAGGTCTTTGGACTTAGACCCTACGGTCTTTACAGACTTCTCCTGGGTTGATGACTCCACTCACAACACTAATGTAATAAAATACTTTGAACACTATTTATAAAAAACAGTATAGGAATGGAAATGGATACTGGTGATGGGAGCATGTTACTGTGAGTGTAATTAACAGCACTGAACTACAAAGGTAAATGTGGTTAAAAGGGAAACTTTAGGACATACATATTACTAAAATAAAAATTAAAAGATAAAATACAGGACTGCACATACAGTAAGCCCTGTTGTAGACAATGGACTATAGCTAATAGTACAATCATAAAAGTGTTCTATCACGAATTGTAACAAATATACGATGCTAATATAAGGTGTCAATAATTGTGTAGTATATGGGGAGAAAAACACCTAATGTAAATAAGGATGATAATATGATTCTAATAATCTTTCATCAGTTGTAACAAAGGTAACAAAGAAGTCAGTACAATCATTTTTTTTAAATGCTATGATCAACAGTCACAAATGTTCCATACCAATGCAAGGTGTTGGGATTGGGTGTTGGATGGGAATTCTTCATTTTATGCATGATTGTTTTGTAAACACACAATTTCTCTAATTAAAACAAACAAACAAAATAAAACAAAACAGAAAAGCAGTTAGCATTCCCAGTGATGGGCAAGATAAGAATACAAAGAAGTATACTCAGCACACTTAACATTCTGACTTACCATTCTAGCCCTTTCAACTGACCCTTGCTTTGCTTCTGGACTCCTTAAACAAAATACAGATCCCTCCAGATCCAGACTCACAAGTTCCTTGGTCCACATATCTTCACTGGACCAGGGAGATGAAGTGATTTGTCAAAGGTGGAAAATGAAGAAATGACTCAGTTTTTAAACCAAAGTCTAGTCTAGAAGTCCCTGCTCCCTAACAACTCAGATGTTCTTGTCCTTGCAGGCCTTTACAATGAACTACTCTGTAAATGTAACAAAAAAATTAGGATTTAAGGGATGGTTTTGACTACTGAATCATTATATAGATATTCCTTTTTTGCATTCGGGTATATTAGAGTAGACAGAGGAAATAGCTGAAATCTCTAAATTGCAATCCAATTGCCTTGATCTCTGAAAATGGTTGTATAGCCTTTATCTTGTGCCCCTGTGATTGTAAAAGCCTTGTTACTAATCTTTATCTGTACCCAGTTATCCAGTTTTTCAACTTTAGAGTCTTGTGAGCACTAAAGACAGCTCCTAATGTTTATTAATGAAAGGTCCTGGGTCAACCCAGAACTAACTCATCCCAAGTCTACCACAGACTGGATCTAACCAAAATGGGCCTGCCTGATGCAGACAGTAGCTCAGATTTTAACCTACAAGTCACTTATATCTCATTATAATACTCTGCCATTCTCTTATATGCATTCTGTGATTAAACGTAATCAATCTGCACGTGTTCAACAACTAGATCACCTGTAATTACATCATCCGGGGCCACTGCGCTCATTATCCTAAACCCTGTCCATTTCTTGATTCTATAAAACTACCAGAATTACTGCACTTCGGGGAGACAGATTTTTCAGCCAATAGGCCACATGCTTTCCTGCTAGATGCCTTGTAATAAACTTTTTCTCTCAGTGTCTCAGGAATTGGTCATTTGCACGTCGGATGAAAGAATACACCGCCTTTATCCAGTAACAGAACTATGAAAGAAACAAATGAAACCAATTACCAAGCTTGATTAAAAAAAGAAAAAAATGGGCACACTGAAAATGGTTCAGTGGCAGAATGCTCGCCTTTCATGCGGGAGACCCAGGTTCGAGTCCCAGACCATGCACCCCTCCCCCCCCAAAAAAAAACCAGTTAAAAAGAAGAGGCATTGGTGAATTCATAACATTCAATAGTCTTTTTTCCTAGCTATAGGAAAGACCCAGTGAGCCCTTAGCTTCTTCATCTATAAAAATGGGATTAAAATACCCTCCTGGAAGGCTTATTGTGAGAATAAAATGAGAATGGCTACAAACACCACCTCATACATAGTAAACACTCACACACACATTACTGGCCATTTCCTTTTATCATCCTGAGAAAGTAATTAACTTATCTTAAGGCATTCTAAACTAATAAGGTTGAGGAAAAGGAGTAAAATGAAACGTTTTCTACTTCGCTTTTAAAGTATTCTGGAGTCCCTCTGTACATTCTTACCTTCTTACTTGGGGTGTGGTGTGGGGAAGAGCCCTCCCGGGTTGGCTGTACAGAAAGGGCCGGCGAGTGGACCAGAAACGGAAGAGGAGGGGTCTGAGGGAGGTGGAGGTTGGATGAATCGTATGTGTGAGCATATCCAGAGCTCAGGGAAATTTCTGGATTACATCTTGGGCAGTCTTTCCTTGAAGACACTAACTTCAAGTGGTTTCAAACGAAAATCACAGGGCTTGCTGCTTTTAGAGACTTCCATTGTCACCCTTCCTTCTCACCTTTTCTGGGATGACTTCAAGTTTTTTTGTTCTTTTTAAAATTTTTTATTAATTAAAAAAATATATAAGAAACAAACATTCCCAACACACACACTCAGCAATTCACAATATCATCACATAGTTGCATATTCATCATCATGATCATTTCCCAGAACATTAGCATCAATTCAGAAAAAGAAATAAAAAGACAACAGAAAAATATAACAAACAGAAAAAAAAAAATTTATAGGCCAAACCTCTTACTGATCCCTTTCATTGATCACTAGCATTGCAAACTAAATCTATTTTAACATTTGTTCCCCCTATTATTTATTTTTATTCCATATGTTCCTCTCATTTGTTGACAAGGTAAATAAAAGGAGCATCAGACACAAGGTTTTCACAATCACACAGTCACACTGTGAAAGCTATATCATTATACAATCATCATCAAGAAACATGGCTACTGGAACACAGCTCTACATTTTCAGGCAGTTCCCTCCAGCCTCTCCATTACATCTTGGATAACAAGGTGATATCTACTTAATGCGTAAGAATAACCTCCAGGATAACCTCTCGACTCTGTTTGGAGTCTTTCAGCCGTTGATACTTTGTCTCATTTCACTCTTCCCCCTTTTGGTCGAGAAGGTTTTCTCAATCCCTTGATGCTGGCTCTCAGCTCATTCTAGAGTTTTTCTCAATCCCTTGATGCTGAATCTCAGCTCATTCTGGGATTTCTGTCCCACGCTGCCAGGAAGATCCATACCCCTGGTAGTCATGTCCCACATAGACAGGGGGAGGTTGGTGATCTGCTTGCTGTGTTGGCTGGAGAGAGAGGCCACATCTGAGCAACAAAAGAGGTTCTCTTGGGGGTGACTCTTAGGCTTAATTTTAAGTAGGCTTGACCTATCCCCTGTGTGGTTAAGTTTCATATGAACAAACCCCAAGACTGGGGGCTCAGCCTATAGCTTTGGTTGTCCACACTGCTTGTGAGAATATCAAGAATTCAACTTGGGGAAGGTGAGTTTTCCCCCATTCTCACCATTCCCCGAAGGGGACTTTGCAAATACTTTTCCACTCACTGATCAAATCACTCTGGGATTCATCAGGGCTTCACCTTGGCAAACCAACAAAATCTCATGTCCTATACAAAGTTCCATGTACTTAAGGCATTCAATCAACTATCTACATAAGTTATATTAGGAGATGCACTAGTCAAAGTATAGATTTGTACCAAATAAACATTTTTGCTTAGTCTCACACATTAGTTGAAATTTTAAAATATTAAGTACTATCTATTTTCAGCACACTGCAGTAATGACATTCTTTTGTTCTTCCTCATGCAAAAACATTTTTTAAATTTGTACATTTAGTCACTACCTTTATACACTCTAGGCATTCCTAGATTACACCCTCTCAATCTTTATCGTCTATCTTTCTTTGTGATTTCATTTATGGCCCAGCCCTCCTCCATCATTCTCATATGCAGCTTTATTTAGTGTTTTAACATAATTGTATTACAATTAGGTAATATTGTGCTGTCCATTTCTGAGTTTTTATATTCAGTCCTGTTGCACAATCTGTGTCCCGTCAGCTCCAATTACCCAATATCTTACCCTATTTCTATCTCGTGATGGTCTCTGTTACCAAGGAAATATTCCTTATTCAATAATGTCAGTTCATATCAGTGAGACTAAACAGTATTTGTCCTTTTGTTTCTGACTAATCACACTCAGCATAATGTCCTTAAAGTCCATTCATGTTGTTACATATGTCATAACTTTATTCTGCCTTACAGCTGCATAATATTCCATCTTATGTAAATGTCACAGTTTGTTTAGCCAACGGTCTGTTGATGGATATTTTGGCTGTTTCCATCTCTTGGTAATTGTTAATAATGCTGCTATAAACATTGGTGTGTAAATGTCCATTTGTGTCCTTGGCCTCGTGTCCTTTGAGTAGAGACAGCATATAGATGGTTTTTTAATTCATTCTGCCAGACTATGTTTTTTGATTGGAGAGTTTAATCCATTAACATTCAGTGTTATTACTGCATGGATAGTACTTTCTTCTGCTATTTTTGCCTTCTGGATTTTATATGTCATATCTAATTTTCCTTCTTTATACCTTTACTCATAGTCTTCCTTTCTACACTCTTCTCCACACCTCTCTCTTCTGTCTTCATATCTGTCTCTAGTGTTTCCTTTAGTATTTCTTGCAGAGTTGGTCTCTTGGTCACAAATTCTCTCAGTGATTTTCTGTCTGAAAATGTTTTAATTTCTCCCTCATTTTTGAAGGACAATTTTGCTGGATATAGAATTCTTGGTTGGCAGTTTTTCTCTTTTAATAATTTAAATATATCATCCCACTGTCTTCTCACCTCCATGGTTTCTGCTGAGAGATCTGCACATAGTCTTATTGGGCTTCCCTTGTAGGTGATGGATTGCTTTTCTCTTGCTGCTTTCAAGATCTTCTCTTTCTCTTTGACCTCTGACATTCTGATTAGTAAATGTCTTGGAGTATGTCTATTTGGATCTATTCTCTTTGGGGTATGCTGCACTTCTTGGATCCGTAATTTTAAGTCTTTCATAAGAGTTGGGAAATTTTCAGTGATAATTTCCTTCATTAGTTTTTCTCCTCCTTTTCCCTTCTCTTCTCCTTCTGGGACACCCACAACATGTATATTCGTGCGCTTCATATTGTCTTTCAATTCCCTGAGTCCCTGCTCATATTTTTCCATTTTTTTTTCCTATAGTTTCTGTTTCTTGTCGGATTTCAGATATTTCATCCTCCAGTTCAGAAATCCTATGTTCTATCTCTTGAAATCTACCATTGTAGGTTTCCATTGTTTTTTTCATCTCTTCTACCTTGCCTTTCATTTCCATAAGTTCTGTGATTTGTTTTTTCAGACTTTCAGTTTCTTCTTTTTGTTCTTTCCTTGCCTTCTTTATATCCTCCCTCAATTCATTGATTTTGTTTTTGATGAGGTTTTCCATGTCTGTTTGTACATTCTGAATTAATTGTTTCAGCTCTTGTATGTCATTTGAATTGTTGGTTTGTTCCTTTGACTGGGCCATATCTTCAATTTTCCTAGTGTGATTTGTTATTTTTGCTGGTGTCTAGGCATTTAATTACCTTAATTAGTTTATTCTGGAGATTGCTTTCACTTCTTTTATCTAGGGTTTTCTTGCTGGATGAATTTGTTGTCTATTTGTTCTTTGACATTCCGTTCAGCTTTATCTGAACCTTTAGCTTACGTTTTGTTTAACAGAGGAGAATTTTTCAGTTCTTGTTTTCTTGTTTCTTGCCCTGCTTGTGTGGTGCCTTCCCCCCCACACACACACTTAGGAAGGTCTACTTAGGTATTATATACCCCAGCTGGATTTTCCCCAACCAAACTGGCCTCCTATCAGGAGAAAAGAGTCATCTGTGTCGGTTTTCCCTGAAGGTGAGACCCAGCAGGTTGAAAGACTTTCCTGTGAAGTCTCTGGACTCTGTTTTTCTTATCCTGCCCTGTGTGTGGCACTTGTCTGACTGCAGGTCCCACCAGCATAAGATGATGAGGTACCTTTAACTTTGGCAGACTCTCCCTGCTGGGGGCATGGTGGAGATAGAGGAGACGTTGTAGGCTGTTTTTAATGGCTTCAAATTACCAAGTTCTGGGGTCTGAATTCCTTGATGGAGGGATTCCACCTGAGTTGGGCTTCACCCCTCCCCTGGGGAAGGCACAGGCTCCAGACAAGCCCCCAAAGAGCTCACTTCTGCCTATGCCTGGGGCAGTTGCAGCCTGAAAAGTCCTGTCACTATATCCAGAGGCAGTCAAGCCTTTGTAGATACACAGCTACAAAAACCTCTGTTTCCTTCTTTTTTTTTTTTCCCCTTTTTCTGTCAGTCCTGCCCCCTTGGTGCTGGGGCAAAAATGAGCAACCTCTGCTTTGATCAGGTTCACCTAAGCTGGGGGCCTATTTTTAGTAGTTAGAATTTGTTAATTAGTTCCATAATTGGCATTTGATTGTGCCAAGTCCCTGCTGCTGGCAAAGTTCCTTTCCTTTCCCCTCTGGGAAGCAGCCTGTGGGGGAGGGGCACTGGCCGCTGCAGCTTTGGGAACTGACGGTTTTGGAGGGTGCTCGCAGCCAGTCCAGCTGGTCCAGACCGGGGTACGCTGTGCGTCCAGTCACTATCGTGGCTCTGGGAGCTGTTCTGTACTGTTTCTGGTTATTTAGTAGTTGTTCTGGAGGACGAACTAAAATGCACATGTTGTTAAGCACCATTTGACCCAGAAGTCTCCTGACTTCAAGTTTTAATCAGCGAAATGTCAGAACTACCTAACACTACGTGGACCTAAGAACTAATTCCCAGCCAGACCCTGTTCTAAAGAGTACTAACAAGTTTTTTAACCAAGCCCAAAGAAATTGGGCTAGTGATCAGCAAACCCCAGGGAACCTCCCTCAACAGGATTTTTGGCCTTCTTGCTGAAAATAAAACTTGGTTACTGAGACCAGGATACGAGAAGAAGGTGCAGCAGCAATTTTGCCTTATCCATACTCACTCTCTCACCCTAGGTTTTAACAACTATAACAGTACTGACTTTCAAGGCTATCATTCTCTGAGTATCTTATTTTATCTCTATAAATAAATTAACTATGTGGCTCAAAATTTATATATATAGTTTTTTTCTAGTACTAGTGAAGTACAAATACCTGCTTCAAAAAACTATAAGGTATGCCAAAAACATAAGCAACAAAGGACAAAAAACAGATCAATTTGACTTCATCAAAATGAAAAACTTTTGTGCACCAAAGGGCAGTATCAAGAAAGTGAAAAGACAACAGAATGAAAGAAAGTATTTGGAAACCATATCTTATAAAGATTTAGTATGCAGAATATATAAAGAATTCCTACAAATCAACAACAAAAAGACAATCAATTAAAAAATGGGCCAAGAATTTGAACAGACATTTCTCTGAAGAATTTTTACAAATAACCAATAAGCACATGAAAAGCGTTCAACACCATTAGCCATTAGAGAAATAGAAATTAAAATATCAAACGTATGAGAATGGCTACTATAAAAAAAAAGAGAGAGAAACAAGTGCTGGTGAAGATGCAGAGACATAGGAACGCTTACATATTTTGTGGTGGACTGTGAGATGGTGCTACCACTGTGGAAAACAGTTTGGTGATTCCTCAGAAAGTTCTGTGTAGAGGTACCATATGACCTGGAAATCCCACTTTTAGGTATATACCCAAAAGAAATTAAAAGCAGGAACTCAGACAGATACTGTCGTAGTTAGATTCAGGTGTCGACTTGGCCAGGTGAAGGTGTCCAGATCTGTTGTCTTTTCACTTTCTCATTGCTGTGGACATGAGCCAATGCCATGTGAACCTCATCTGTTGTTGATTACATCTGCAGTCGGCTAGGAGGCGTGCCTGCTGCAATGAATGATGTCTGACTTAATTGGCTGGTGCTTACATGAGAGAGCTCAACATAGCACAGCCCAAGCAGCTGAGCATACCTCTTCTCAGCACTCGCAGCTCAGTTCAGGCCTTTGGAGATGCAGAAAGTAATCACGCTGGGTAAAGTTGTTGAAGGCCAGAGGCCTGGAGAGAAGGCCAGCAGAGATCGCCCTGTGCCTTCCGTGTAAGAAAGAACCTCAGTTGAAAGCTGCCTTTCCTGTGAAGAACTAACAAAATAAATCCCCTCTTGTTGAAATCCAACCCGTTTCTGGTGTGTTGCATTCTGGCAGCTAGCAAACTAGAACAGATACCCATACACAAATGTTCACAGTAGCAACATTGTTCATAATTGTCCAGAGATGGAACTAACTGAAGTGTCTATCAAACAGATAGACAAACAGATAGACAAACAGATAAACACAATGTGGTGTATCCATGCAATGCAATATTTTTCAGGCCTAAAAAGGAGTGAAGTTCTGAAATAAACTAGGACATGGATGAACCTCAAAGACATCGAGTTAAGTGAAGTAAGCCAAAGACAAAAGGACAAATATTGTATGATCTCCCTTATATGAAATAACTAGAATATGCTTATTCATAGAAAGAAGATTCCAGGGGTGGGGATAGGGACTTAATGCTTAATGGGTACAGAGTTTCTATTTGGGGTGACAGGAAAGTTTTGGTAATGGACTGTGGGTGATGGTAGCACAACACTGTGACTATAATTAACACCACTGAAGTGAATACTTGAAAGTGGTTAAGATGGGAAATGTAATGCTGTATATGTTACCTGAATAAAAATTTTTAAAAAGTAAAATAATTGCATAGGGCCCCATGGTCTGCCCATAGCCATTTCGCATTTGCTCCTTCATCAAGACCTTCTACTCCTTTGCAAAGTCTCCTTGAAAGACTGGGGAGAAAGAAGGAAATATTCAACTTCCTCATTTGGGGTATTCCTCATATTCTTGCAAACAGTGGGGACAAACAATTCAATAGGCTGAGCCCTAATCTTGGGGTTCGCCTCTATGAAACTTATTCCTCAAAGGAGAAGCTAATCTTACAATTATGCCTCACAGTCACCCCCAGAGAACCTCTTTTGTTGCTCAGATGTGGCCTCTCTTTGTAAGCCAACTTGGCAGGTGAACTCACAGCCCTCTCCACTATGAAGGACAGACTCACAGGGGTATAAATCTCCCTGGTAATATGGGATAAACTCCCAGGATGAGCTGAGACCCAGCATCATGGGATTGAGAAAACCTTCTTGATCAAAAGGGGGAATAGAGAAATGAGACAATAAAGTTTCAGTGGCTGAGAGATTTCAGAGTCGAGAGATTATCCTGGAGGTTATTCTTATGCATTATATAGATATCCCTTGTTAGTTTATATTGTATTATAGTGGCTAGAAGGAAGTATCTGAAACTGTTGACCTGTATTCCAGTAGCCCTGATTCTTGAAGACAATTGCTTAACTATGTAACTTTTACAATGTGACCATGTGATTGTGAAAACCTTGTGCCTGATGCCCCTTTTATCCGGGGTATGGACAGATGAGTAAAAAAATTAAGGATTAAAAAATAAATAAATAATGGGAGGGGGATAAGGGGTAAAAAAAAAAAAGAGTAGATTGAAATATTAGTGGTCAATGAGAGGGAGGGGTAAGGGGTATGGGATATATGAGTTTTTTCTTTTTCCTTTTTATTTCTTTTCCTGGAGTGATGCAAATGCTCTAAAAATGAGCGTGGTGATGAATACACAACTATGTAATTATATTATGCCATTTACTGTATATTTTGGATGGACTGTATGCATGTGAGGATATTTCAGTTAAAATATTTTTTAAAAAGACTTTCTACTCTAGGTTGTATTTTATTTTCCATATAAGATATTTATTTTCACCTTAAATGGTTCATGGATGCCTAATAAACACAGAAATGTTGGTTGTATGCATATTTTAATACTATCTTTATACAAAAGAATGCAAGTTCCCTTAGGGAACTCCTGCTATGAATGCCCAACGTATACGATCTGTATTCTTTCTGAAAAAGGAACACGCTTTTACATTACTACTATTGGGCAAAAAAATAAAACAAGGCCACATTGCAGGGTTGTTCTGTTTTTTTTTTTTAACTGTTTGGTAGATTTATAGGCTATTACATCTTGCCTTATACTTTTCTGCATTGTCCGAATTTTTCAATATAATTTCTAATAATTATTACTTTTGCAATAAAATGGTAAACTTAAAAGTCAAATATTATTGATTGCTGAATCATTATATTGATTTTCTTTTAGTTTTCAGTGTCTTAGAGCAGCTAGAAGTAAAAACCTAAAATTGCAGAATTATAACTCATAAACTCTGAAATCTGTTCTACAATTGCCATAGTGTGCTAAAAAATTTATTGCTTTTTGGTATATGTGTTATTTATCACAAAAAGAAAAATAAGTCAATTGTGATAATAAATGCACAGCTATATGATGAAAAAATTTAACGTCAAGCACTGCATTAAAAAATAAGGAATTTTAAATCTTAAAATATATATTGGAAGAAGGATCAAAGGAGAAGGAGGAGTTATAATAGAGAAGTTAGGATTTAACAAGTGAGTATGACTCTTGAATCATTATATTGATTTTTTTTTTAGTCTACAACATCTTGGAGCACCTAGAAGGAAAAACTTGAATTGTGGAACTGTAACCAACAGCAAACTTTGAAATCTGTTCTATAACTAATTATTAAAAAGCACTTTGAAACCTATTGCTGTTTTGTATATATGTTTTCACAAAAAATGTTTTTTAAATAGTCAATTATTATTGGAGGGGAATAAAAGTTGATTAGGAGACTATCTCAGTTGCATACATAAGAGGGCATTTAGGCTGGATGTAAAAGAGGTATATGAAGATAAAAGAGCAGATTTGAAAGATATTTATAAGATCGCATGACAATTTGGCAATAGGTTTGGATATGGAGTGAAGACTAAGTGAAGGCTAAGTGAAGACTAAGCCCTAAGGTTTCTGTCTTGCTTGTGTGTCCCTCTTTCAGCTATTTACTTTTTAAAAAAAATAATACAATACAATGAACTGTATTCTGACATTGAAAAAAAGTCAATCATTAAAACTCAGGATGTACAGAAAAATTACTAAAGGCAGTTGGTTCACTCATTAGCAAACCATTCGAAGTTGAAAACAAACTTTACCTCCTGGGAATAAGAAAAATACAGAATATATTGGTTAATCGTTTTTAAAATATCAATATCAACAAACTTTCCTGCTCAATAAATCTTTAGACATAAATAACGTCAACTCTAGTTGGCTTCATTCATTTAGAGAAAGACAAAAATTTAACCAACCAGTCCTTACTTAACACACTACCAGACATGGAATCATTTGAATCAACATATCCTTTTTTGAGAAACCACTTTGAATATTCAGTTTGCATTTCATACTCACTTTAAAATAAAACTGAGAGGTGAAACCCCCAGTCATTTTATCTGAGCCGCTTTCTACTTTTAAACAAGAGTAGAAACACAGCCAAAGGGACTTCATCGTTGACTCACCCAATCTAACGTATCGAAGTTTAACCAAGGACTCCAGTCTTTGGTCTGCGGGCTCAGGAGCAGAGCGCTCATAATCACTTATGTAAACGTGAAGATGAGTCAGGCAGACATTCCGAATGCACCCTCAAGAAGCAGCTCCTACTTAACAATGACAACAAATATCTGTACCATACTTTCTAAATTGTGAAGCGTCTTCCCACAATCTCATTGGATCCTCCCCTGGCGGTCCCCTTCCAGCGTCTCCCCATTTCAGTCAGACGATCCGGGACTCCCTCTAATCTTACCTTCTTCGCACTCGGGATTCGGTCTAGACACTGTCCCCGCGCGCCGCAAAGCCCCCAGCCCCCGGCGACCTTCGCAGGCGGATCCCTACTGCCCTGGTAGCCCACCCACAGCGTACTCCCGACTCAGGCGGGTCAGGTACTCACCCGCGCGGCTGTCAATCAGAGAGGGGGTCAGGACCCCCGGCCACGGTCAGGGATGGCGGGCGGACGATCGGGGGGGGTGACGAAAAGAGCTCAGCGAGCGCAGACGGCGCGGACTTGGGCTTTTCTCCACTCGCCTCCGGGGGCAGACGCGCTGGGAGCAAAGCGACAGCTCCTCCCTTGACCCCGTGTTCCCTCAGGGTCGGAGCCAGCGGACCAGAGCTAGGTTCAGCGCCGCCTGCCAGGTCGTGATAAGTGTGCAGCGCTCGGGGTGGGCGTGCACACGTGTTGAGCTAGAGCCAAGCGCGCGCCGGACGGATCCCGCCACCGTTCCGGGGGCCAAGATCAATGAGGCTAGGATTCTGGAGCTCGCAAGGAAAAACCAAAACTCCTGCCTCCAGGATCTGTACGAAAAGGCCAGCGGCGATTAGCCCTAGCAATCTCTGGGCACTGCCCAAAATGATCAGTAGCCGTTTGAGCCTGAAGAGATTTGGTCACTGCCCGTGGCACGTGCCTCTAAGCACCAGCAGACGCTGAAGTCGAGATTTTTTTTTTTTTTTCAGTCACACGCATTGCCACCCGGAGAACAAGTAGGCAGATTCTGATGAATGAACTTCAGGAATTAGATGTGTGCCCCCAAGGCCAATAAAATCATAGGTGAATCTGAGGGTTGAAGTTAAAAGAAAATTTTTTTTGAGTGAAAATGTTACTATAACCAGTTTAAATATTTTCACACTTATTTAATAAGCCCCTCTGCAACATTCTGAATGTTGTGGAAAACTAGAAATCATTTTACAGGTTCAGGAAGAGTTGATTATCATACTTTACGTGTGTATGGCTATCCCAAAATGTGCCTGCTGCATCTAGGTATTTTCTGGTTTGTATTTGCAACTAGAAATCATAGTGTCAAGTTGTTGAAAACAACACTAGGGATTAATGTTAATTCTTCACCCGATGCAAAAAACGTTTAACCAAGAAGCATAGATAAAAAAAAAACTGACTATACATAACTTTATAGAACATTAAAAATACTAAAATTTATATAGGTGTCAAAGTCTATATTCATAATACCCCCAAACATTTGAAATTAATAGCTGAGTCAGTTTAAAGATCCATGAACAAGTATCGTTCTCATTTTGATTCTCACACCTAATTTTGGGCCAAAATTGGTCTAAATTCTTGATAGTTTATTAAAAATTGAGAAATGCCCTCTTCAAAACAAAGCCAGTAAAGATAGAAAACATTCCCAGCACGCTCTCAAGACAGGACTTAGATAAATGCAAAACACACATTAAATAGATAACAAGCACATTTCAATTTATAAGCTAGTAACATATTTGGGGGCTAATTTTTTTCAAACGCTCTGCTTTGTTTTTAGTGTTTGAGCATTTCAGGCACGGATTTTAGGAAGGGCAGACCTTATAAATAACTTTACAGATGAGTCACCCAGGCCAAAGGACACCTTGCATTGCAGAAGGTCACAAGTAAAGAGATGGTGACTCGTGTCTCTCAGACAATTGCCCTCTCTCCTTCACCTCATGACTTCTCTTATATTTTACCTGAAAAGAGTAACAGCACAGTGTGTATAGAGTCCCGTACTGGGACTCAGCTGAGTGTGTTCTCAAACCGGCACTTTTTCTTTTCCATTTAATTAACCTTTCTTTTTTCTTATTATAAATCAAGCAAGAAAAAAAAAATTTCCTGTAACCCACAAGTCACAGACCATCTATCTCCAGTCTTTTTCTATGCATACTAATTTTCTTTAAGACCAAAAGTAATTTAAAAGAAAAAAGAAAGAAAGAAAAAAATGGGTTCATATACAAAGTATAGGGAATAAATTCATAATATAATGTTCCTTGGCGTCAGAAAACTTACATCTGAATCCTGGGGAATATGACCTTAAACAAGTAACTTAAGATCTCTGAGTATCTAGGCGCTTGGTGTTAATCAGAGGTAGCATCCTCTCAGGATAGTTATAAAGATTAAATAAGATAATGTGTGTAATTATTTCAAAATCTATGTGATAATCAGTGGTTAGCACTCAATACATGTTAGCTATTAATATTATGTAAACTGCTTTTCAACTTTATATAGAAAACACAGTTCCTTTCATGTCCTTCATTCAATGTCCTTCTCCAACTTTGTATTTAATGGCTGCTTGGCATTCAATTGTTTGTGTGTACCATAATTTATTAACCAATCTTCCTATTATACACAAACATCCTTATAGCAATATCATTGCACACATCCACAATTAGTTCCTCAGGATAAATACCAAGGTAAATTGGTGGGTCAAAGCATAGGCCCATTTTTAAAATTTTAATATGTATTATCAAATTTCCCTCATAATGGTTATGTGAAATTCATAGTCTCCCAACAACGAAAAAGGTTGCCTTCCTTAAACCCTCACAAATACTGGATGGAGTAATCATTTTAGTCTTTAGATTTGATAGATGACAAATGGCATATCAGTGTTTGGATGTATATTTCTTTGACTTAAGAGTAATACTTGTTAATGTTTAATGATCATTCATGGTCTGTTGGTAAATTTCCTTTGTGTAGCCTTTTCCCACTTCTTTCTATTCATCTTTGTTTCTTCTACGAACTTTAGATGATAGAATAAAAAGCCTACGTCTTTGATGATATTACTAACCTGCTGAACTATCTCCAGGCTACTTTAAACCCAGGTTTTCTGTGGCTTACAATGAAACACAGTTCTCATCGGAAGCTTTGGGGATATCTGGAGTCCATGCCCTAGACACACACACTGAAGATATTAAATGGGCACTGGCGCCACCATGCGCTCTTAGGGGCAGTGCACGTGGACGTATAATAGACAACAGGGAACATGCCCTGCAATAAAGGGAGCAGACAGGCTCATTCATGAATATGCAAGAGCTTCCCTTTTGAAAACCTCAGAAATAACTGGGAGATTTTCCCCATTCCAATAATAATATTATTGCGGAACTTGTTTATAGGGTTGTCACAGGGTCTCAGTGCTTGATAGACTGTTCACAATGGACACAGTCAAAGGATACACATTCATTAAAAGTTGATAAAGGCTATGGTTTCTTACATAGAAACCACAACCAGAGCAAAATCCAAAAGTCTCATTGAAGAAACAAACTTCCTGGGCCTGTAACTCCATGAATCAGGCGCCCTGCTTTCAAGGATCCCTTATAGTCCCTTGAGAAGCTCTGTTTATCCTTCTGTAAGGTGTTTTTTTGTGTGTTTTGGTAGAGTTGTTAGGTGCATGGGCTGGAAATCAAGCCCTGGTCTCCCACATGGCAGGTGAGCATTTTACCACTGAACCACTCACTCTCGCAGGGTTTTTAAAGTGCCACCCCACCCCACAAACACCACATCCCCATCCCCACCCAGGCCCTCTGAGCTGTTCTGGGCTCTCAGTTTACTTGTCTGCCTGCCCACCAGGAGCAGGGAACAGACAAACCTGTAATTCCTGAGTGCTAATTCCAGTGGTGAACTTCCCAGGGTCAATTTCTTCCTGGCAAGCCCAAGTTTCAGACAGGGCTCACTACTGGCCTGAGAACATTCGGGTTATGTATATAATATACGCGTTAGGGACAGGTATATTTATTTTCACTACCACTCCGAGTTAAAGAAAATAAAAACAATGGGAGAAAGGCTAGATGCACCGTGTCCTGCTGTGGTTCCGCTCACAGCCACCAGGGGGCATCTGATGAACTTGGCAAGAGAAAACAGTGCCGAATACGTGAATAGAACAGAATCAAGAGGATAGATAACTCTTTCCATAGATTTCACCGTAAAAGGAATTTGAGAGAAATGAGATAAGAAGGAAGATAGATGATAAAGACTGAGATGGTATAATCTAAGAGTACCTGGAGTATACAATGATAGTTGCTAAATGTACAAATTAAGAAATGTTTTTGCTTGAGGAAGGACAAAGGAATGTCAATATTGCAGGGTATTGAAAATGGATGGTAATTCGTATTTTAAAACTTTCATTTATGTGTGAGACTAAAGCAAAAAATGTTCTTTTGGTACAAAATTTGTACTTTGACTAGTTCATTTCCTAAAATAACATGTGGACAGTTTAACTGAGCACCATAAATACGTGGGACCTTGAGTAGGGCATGCAATTTTGTTGGTTTGTCCAGAGTGATGACCAGATAAATCCCGGAGTGATTTGAACATTGAATAAAAAGTATTTGCAAAGTCGCATTGGGAGAATGGTGAGAAAGGGGGAAAATTCAACTTCCCCAGGTGGAGAATTCCTGATATTCTCACAAGCGGTGAGGACAGCCAAAGCAATAGGTCAAGCCCTCAATCTCGGGGTTTGTTCATACAAAACTTGGATAGGCTAAGCCTACTTAAAATTAGGCCTAAGAGTCACCCCCAGAGAACCTCTATTGTTGCTCAGATGTGGTCTCTCTCTCTCTCAGCCAACATGACAAGCAAGCTCACTGCCCTCCCCATCTCTAGGTGGGACATGACTCCCAAGGGGTGTAAACCTTCCTGGCAATGTGGGACAGAAATCCTAGAATGAGCTTGAACTCAGTATCAAGGGATCGTGAAAACCTTCTAGACCAAATGGGGAAAGAGAGAAATGAGACAAAATAAAATGTCAATGGCTGAGAGATTTCAAACAGAGTCGAGAGGTTATCCTGGAGTTATTCTTATGCGTTATATAGATATCACCTTTTTAGTTAAGGTACATTGGAGAGTCTGGAGGGAAGTGCCTGAAAATGTAGAGCTGTGTTCCAGTAGCCACGTTTCTTGAAGATGATTGGTTAATGATAAAGCTTTTGCAATGTGACTGTGTGATTGTGAAAATCTTGTGTCTGATGCTCTTTTTATCTAAGGTATGGACAGATCAGTAAAACATATGGATTAAAAATAAATAAATAATGGGGGAAACAATTGTTAAAGTAAATTTAGTAGATTGAAATGTAGTGATCGATGAAAGGGAGTGGCAATGGGGTATAGAAAAAAAATAGGGGAAACAAAGGCTAAAATATATTGGGTAGATGGAAATACTAGCAGTCAATGAGAAGGAGGGGTAAGGGCATGGTATGTATGAGTTTTTTTTTCTTTTTTCTTATTTCTTTTTTGAATTGATGCAAATATTCTAAGAAGTGATCATGGTGATGAATATACAACTATGTGATTGTATTGTGAGTTATTTATTATATACCAAGAATGGAATGATCATATGGTAAGAATGTTCATGTTTGTATGTTGTTATGTGTAAAAAAAATTAGGCCTAACAATCACCCCCAGAGAACCTCTTTTGTTGCTCAGATGTGTCCTATCTCTCTCTCAGCCAACATGGCAAGCAAACTCACTGCCCTCTCCCTGTCTAGGTGGGACATGACTCCCAGGGGTGTAAACCTTCCTGGCAACGTGGGACAGAAATCCTAGAATGAGCTGGGATTCAGCCTCAAGGGATTGAGAAAACCTTCTTAACCAAAAGAGGAAAGAGAGAAATGAAACAAAATAAAGTGTCAATGGCTGAGAGATTTCAAACAGTTGAGAGGTTATCCTGGAGGTTATTCTTACACATTGCATAGATATCTCCTTTTTAGTTTAAAGTGTATTAGGCTAGAGGGAAGTGCCTGAAACTGTAGAGCTCTGTTCCAGTAGCCACGTTTCTTGAAGAAGATTGTATAATGATATAGCTTTTGCAATGTGACTGTGTGGTCATGAAAACCTTGTGTCAGATGCTCGTTTTATCTACGGTATGGGCAGATGAATAAAACATATGGATTAAAACCAGCAAATTCATAGGAAATAAAATAGATTAGTGGTTCTGGAGCAGAGGGGATGAACAGTTGAGCAATATATTATTTAATGGGAGTGAAATTTCTGTTTTGTTTGATGAGAAAGTTCTGATAATGGATGGTGGTGATGAAGAAAATACTACAAAGATAGTTATGCAACTGATTTTTTAAATTAAAATGATTAAAATGGTTGAATAATGATTCAATTATATTGAATATCTATTTTCACAATAATAAATAAGTAAAGTTAAAAGAACTACATATATACACCTTACTTTGTATTATAATTGGCATCAAGGAAGGTAAAAACAAAATTATTCTTGTTCTTGAGGAACAACAGCTTTTTACAGGCATCACCTTGTCGTTTTTCCAAATTCGGTAATAATTCTATCATTAGTGTGATCATAACTTGAGTATAATTTACTATTTTTTCAATGCTAAAAATAAATTTAGCTCTGCCCTTTAACCTAAAGTATCTGTGAGATTAAGGAATATTGCTTAAAATGTGAATATAGGATTACAGTAGAACTTATCAGATGAAATACAGTATTGATTGTTAGCTCTTATAATATATGGATTGAATATTTATAATACCTACCCAGATCTGCATTGAACAGAAAAAGATTGTATGATTGGAAAGGAGAAGTTAACAATTAACAGTTGAATCTCTTTTTAGGATTAATATTTAAAGGCTTTACACCTGTTTACAGTTTGGGGAAAAAAAGCAGGCTTTGTATTTATGTTTGAAGAAAAATGATTTAAAATATTTGTAAAAAGTATCAAGATCAAGAGCAACCACACACATACTTGCTTATTGGGAATGCAACAAGTTACACTGATTGCAGTAAAAATATTTACTATTCCAAAAAATGAAAATTGACTCAGCCAGTCAGATGTTTTTTATTTTTTAATATTTTTATTGAGATATCTTCATGCACATGCAGTCCATCTGAAGTATACAATCAATGGCTCATTATATCATCACATAGTTGGGTTTACATCACCATGATCATTTTTAGAACATGTGCATCACTCCAGAAAAAGAAACAAAGAAAAAGGAAAAATATATATGCTATATTCCTTACCCCTCCCTCTCATTGAGCACTAGTATTGCAATCTACCCAATTCTTTCAATCCTTTATCCACCCCTATTATTTATTTATTTTGTGTCCCTATTTTTTTCCTCTTCTGTCCATGCCCTGGATAAAGGGATCATCATCCACTAGGTTTTCACAATCACACAGTCACTTTGTAAAAACTATGTAGTTATACAACTGTCTTCAAGAGTCCAGGCTACTGGAACACAGCTCAACAGTTTCTGATACTTCCATCTAGCCACTCCAACATACCACAAGCTAAAAAGAGATATCTATATAATGCATAAGAATAACCTCCAGGATAACCTTTCGACTCTGTTTGAAATCTCTAAGCCACTGAAAATTTACTTTATTTCATTTCTCTCTTCCCCGTTTTGGTCAAGAAGGCTTTCTATGACCCATGATGCAGGGTCCCAGCTCATCCCCAGGAGTCATATTCCATGTTGCCAGGGAGATTTATATCCCTGGGAGTTATGTCCCACATAGAGGGGGAGGGCAGTGAATTCATCTACTGAGTTGGCTTAGAGAGCAGCCACATCTGAGCAACAAAAGACATTCTCTGCCATAACTCATAGGCATAATTATAAGTGGACTTAGCTTCTTTTGAAGAATAAATTTCATAGGGGTGAGCCCCAAGATTGAGGGCTTAGTCTATTGAATTGGTTGTCCGCACTGCTTGCAAGCATATCAGGAATTCCCCAGATGGGGAAGTTTAATGTTTACTTTCTCCCCAATCCCCCAAGGGGACTTTGCAAATACTTTTTTAATCTCTGCTCATATTACCCTGGGATATATTGGGTCATCACACTAACTAGTACAAACCAACAATACCTCACACCTGATTCAAGATTCCATGTAATTATGTCATGCAAATCTACTGGCCACACAAGTTAAATTAGATAATGCACTACCTAGAATATAATTTTTGCACCAAACAAAATCTCTCCCTTTGGTCTCAAACAGAAGTTGAGGTTTTAAAATCTTAAAATATTATCCTTTCCCCTGTATTCTGATTTACCTTAGTCTTATCCAGATCAGCTTCATTCATATCTCTAGCCAAAATCTAATCACTTATTCAACCTTTTTAACAGTTGCCATATGGGATAATGCTGACTTTCATAGCTTCAGAGCTCTACTCTTGTCTCAGATCACACAAATACCTGAAGTTTCAGGGAATGACTGGGATATACACGAATAGCTCAGTAACCCAGAATTTAGAGATAACAGTTGAACTCCAGAATGTATGTGACTGCTGTAAGGCCCCAACCTGATACCCATGCTCCAGACTTCAATTCTTTAAGTTTGATATTACAGTTAGTCCATGAGTGAGGCATGACAGTATTTGTCTTTTTCTTTCTGACATTTCATTCAATATACTGTCCTCAAGATTCATTTACCTAATTACATGCCTCACAACCTCATTCCTTCTTGCAGCCACTCAGTAGTCTACTGTATGTGTAAAACAGTTTCCCCTTCATTCCTTAGTCAGTGTACCCTTAGGGCACCTCCATCCATTGCAAATAGTGAGCACCACTGCTATAAACACCAAATGTGCTAACGTACATTCTTGCCCCCACACTCTGCTTCTCCAGGTATATAACTAGCAACGAGGTTGCAGGCAAGCCCACCCCTGGCCTCCTGTGGAACCACTATACTGCCTTCCAGAGAGGCTGCATCACTCAGCTTTCACCAACAGTGAATAGGTACTTCTCTTTCTCCACATTTTCTCCAGCACTAGTATCTCTCTGTTCATTTTTAAACAGTTTTGTCGCACATCATACAATCCAACCCAAGTAAAAAAATCAATGGTTCCTTGTACAATCACATTGTCATGACTTCACAGCACAATCCGCATGAGGGCATATCCTTTTCTCCCATAAAGAATTCCATACACGTCCCTCATATCCCCCACCTACTGACATTTCGTTTTGGCATTTGTGCTGGTTTGAATCTGTTGTGGACCCCAGAAAAGCCACGCCCTTTTATTAACCATGCTGGATTGGCTGGTTTTATTGGAGAAGTGGATGTGGAGTTAACATGTAAGGACACTTGGGACTGGAGGTTAGGAAGAACACCCTCCCCTCCCCACATATGCTTGCTGTCCCAAATAAAAAAATGATAACTGTGGGGAGCAGCCAAGACAGTGATTGGAGAAGGGGAAGGAGACATAGAACTCGAGGGCAGCGGTGAAGAGACCATGCATGTGCTGGGAGGGCCCAGGGGCAGACAGCAACGTGAGTCAAGCCTCTGTATCGTACACATAGGTATGTATAAATATAGAGCGATAAGTTGTTCTTTTTGACCCCCTTCTCTCCCTTCTGCTCTGTGCCGCTTGCTGCCGTCCCCAGCTCCTCTGACTGAGTGATGGTGAAGGGAAGTGGAAGGAACAAGTCATCACAGGATTGCAATCAGACTCACATCCATCAGCTTCTGCGTCTTCTGAGCTATTACATGATTCGCTGAGTGCCTGGGGGTCCTTCTGCATCTGCTTCAGGATGAGCAGCATAGCTGGGTCACTCATTATCTGCTGCACCTCAGGGTCAGCCATGGCCTGGCACTTCACGTCTTCAGGCTGTCATGGTGGTTATAGGGGTTGGTAACCGTCTGTGGCCTCCTTACCGTTGGAGTCCAGTTCTAGCACCTTCTGGTAGACATCCATGGCTTCTGTGTAGTCCTTCATTGCTTCCAGGGAAGCTGCTTTCTGGGTATAACCCTTGATGAAGGTTGACTAGCTGGATACATCCCTTACAGTTCTTGAGTACCAGCTGAAACTAAAGGAGTTTAGTGTAGCAGGCAGTTCCATTGCTGTATAATTTGGCATCTGAAGGGTTATGTTTGATGCCTTCTGTATAATGCTTCGTGACCTGGGGATAATCCCCTTACTGAAAATGTTCACTGCCTTTGCTCTTCTCCTCCAAAGCCAGGTCAGGGTTAATGCAGGCCAACTGCTCCTGCTCCCTACAGGATTTTCTCTGCCTTCTGGCATTTCTTGAGTACATCTGGGATCTGGTGCTCTACCAAAGATTTGTTGTAGAAATGGATGGCATCTTTATACTTTTCTTCTTTGAAGCAGGAGTTGCCAATTTGGGGCATAAGCTTTAGTAATCTGCTTATAGTCTTCTCAGTTTTCTCTCCCCACTTAAATGGACCTCTCACCACAGCTCCTGGCATTTATTGCAGTCGCCCTTTTCAAAGTACATCGCTGCTTGATTAGTAATGTAAGTTATGTTGGTGGGGTCCAGATCCTCAGCTCTGTCATAATGCTCCAAGGGTGTGTCAAAGTCTCTCTTCTTGGAGGCATTGTTCCCCAACTCTTTCTTTCAGTGTCTGCTTCTTATTCTCTGGAAGCTCTTCTTCCATTGGCTCTGGTTTGGTCTCCTTTTGTGGGGCGGGGGATGGCAGTGGAGGCATGGCAACCTCTTCTTCCTCATCCACACTGCCCAGTTCAACTCCAAGCAGGACAGTGAGAGTGGTCATGATCCAGGGATCTTGTAGTTTCTTGTCCAGGTCAGACAGCTTATTTCGTAGTTGCTCTCTCAGGTCCTGGTAAGTCGGATCACGGAGCAGTGTCAAGCTGGAGTCACTCTTCAACTTCTGATACAGATTAGGCATGTTGGTAGGGTTCGTAAATTTCTTCTCGGCCAGTTGGGCCGTATTCTGTAAACCCTTGTTGAGCTGAAGGTTATCTGCTTCATGTTTTAAACCCTCCTCATGGATTCATTTGGCTTTTTCAAAACTGGTTTAAGAACTCAAGAGCTGCTGCTTTTTGTGTATAGTCCTTGTCCCAGTCAGGCTTTAAGTCAACAGTTTTGCACCCATCCTCATAAGCCTTCTGGTAGTTTCCTTTCTTGGCATAGGCTGCTGACGGATAGGTGTAGAGCACATGGTTCTGGGGATCTAACTAGAGTGCTTCAGAGCAGCACTGTAATGCCCTGTCAGCGTTACCCACGCTCAGGGTCTTACTGCCCTTCTCTTTCAGCTCATTCACCTGATCCACAGCCCGGCCCAGACCCCATTGAACTGAATCCATCTGCAACGTGGATCCGACTGCATGTGCTGCCTTCTGAAACTTCCAAAGGTCATGTCCTTTAATCCTCACTCAATATGGCTGGGTGGGGGCCTTTTGATTATCATGGAGATGTGATTCACCCAGTTGTGGGTGGTAATTTTTGATTAGATGGTTTCCACAAAGATGTGTCTTCTCTCATTCAAGTTAGGGTTACTTATTGGAGCCCTTTAAGATGAAACCATTTTGGAAAAGGCTTTAAAGCCCATGCAGCCAGACACCTTTGGAGATGAAGAAGGAAAATGCCCCTGAGGGAGTTTCTGAAAGAAGAAACCTGGAGAGGAAGCTAGCAGACTTTGCCATGTGCCTTTCCAGCTGAGAGAGAAACCTCAATCTTCATCGGCCTTTCTTGAGTGAAGGTAACCTCTTGTCAGTGCCTTAATTTGAACATTTTCATAGCCTTGCCTTAATTTGGACATTTTCACAGCCTTAGAACTGTTAACTTGCAATTTAATATATTCCCCCTTTTTAAAAGCTGGTCCATTTGTGGCATATGCATTCTGGCAGCTTGCAAACTAGAACAGCATATTGTCTTTGTTACATTCAGTGGAAGCACTTTACAATGTTACTGTTGACTAGTTTGCATTGATTGTATTTTTTCCTGTATGCCATCCCGTTTTCAATACCTTGCAATGTTGATATTCATTTGTTCCCCCTCATGCAAAAACATTCTTATATTTGTACATCTAATCACCATCATTGTCCATCTAGGCATCCCTAAACTATATCATCTCAGTATTTATCCTCTAACTTTCCTTCTGGTGTCATACATGCCCCTAGCCCTTCTCCCTCAACCATCCTCACATTCAGCTTCATTCAGTGTTATTGTACTACCATCAGATAGTATTGTGCTATCCATTTCTGAATTTCTACAATCAGTCCTATTGCACATTCTGTACTCCTTAAGCACCAAATGCCCCGTCTCTACCCTATCAATCCACTGATAATCTTGTTCTTAACTTCAATTCTCAAAGTTCTCTTATTAATTTTAGTTCATATTAATGAGACCATATAGTATTGTCCTTTTGTTTCTGGGATATAATGTCCTCAAAGTTCATCGACGTTGTTACATATTTCATGACTTTATTCTGTCTTACAACTGCATAATATTCCATTGTATGTATAAACCACAGCTTGTTTAGCAATTTATCTGTTGATGGACATTTAAGCTGTTTCCATATCTTAGCAATCATAAATGAAGCCATCACAAACATTGGTGTGCAAATATTCGTCTGTATCCTTGCCTTCAGTTCCTTTGAATATATACCTAGTAATGGGATTGCTAAATCATATGGCAATTCTACACTTACTTTCCTGAGTGTGCTGGTTTGAAAGGAAGTATGCTCCCTAAGAAAAGTCATGTTTTAATATAAATCCCATTTCATAAAGGTAGAATAATCTCTATTCAATACTGTATATTTGAAACTGTAATGAGATCATCTCCCTGGTTGATGTGATTTAGTTAAGAATGGTTGTTAAACTGGATTAGGGGATGACATGTCTCCACCCATTTGAGTGGGTCTTGATTAGTTTCTGAAGTCTTATAAAAGAGGAAACATTTTGGAGAATGAGAGATTCAGAGAGATTCAGAGAGAGCAACACTACAAAGCAGAGAGTCCACCAGCCAGCGACCTTTGGAGATGAAGAAGGAAGACACCTCCCGGGGAGCTTCATGAAATAGGAAGCCAGGAGAGAAAGCTAGCAGATGATGCCGTGTTCACCATATGCCCTTCCAGCTGAGAGAGAAGCCCTGACTGTGTTCGCCATGTGCCTTCTCACTTGAGAGAGAAACCCTGAACTATATCAGCCTTCTTGAACCAAGGTATCTTTCCCTGGATGGATGTCTTAGATTGGACATTTCTTTAGACTTGTTGTAATTGGGACATTTTCTCGGCCTTAGAACTGTAAACTTGCAACTTATTAAATTCCCCTTGTTAAAAGCCGTTCCATTTCTGGTATATTGTATTCCGGCAGCTAGCAAACTAGAACACTGAGAAACCACCAAACTGCCTTTGAAAGTAGCTGCACCATTTTACATTGCCATCAATGTGGATTGGCAATGTGGTGGATAATTGTGGCTCTTTCTTCACATCTTCCACAGCACTTGTCATTTCTTTTTCATTTTTTTATAATGGTCATTCTAGTAGGAGTGAAATAATACCTCATTTTGGTTTTGATTTGCATGTCCCTAATAGCCAGTGAAGTGGAGCATCTTTTCATGTGCCTTTTAGCCATTTGTATTTCCTCTTCTAATAAGTTTCTGTTCATGTCTTTTGCCCATTTTTTTTCACTTAAACACCTTTATTGAAGGCATTTGAAATATATTAGACTGAACATATTTAAAATAGACAATTTGGTCAGTTTCAACTATGTATACATCCATAAAACCATCACCACCAAGAAAATGAACCATGCCATCACCTCCCCAAATCTCCCTTTATCCTTCTGTAATTCATCCCTCCTACTTCTTGCACCCTCCTCATTCCTAGGTAACCATAGATATGCTTACTGATACTATTAATTAGCTTTATAAAAGTAGAATTATTCAGCATCATATTTTGAAGTTCAGTCATGTTGTGAGTTTCAATAGTTCATTCCTTTTTATTGATGAGTAATATTTGGTTGTATATACCATAATTATAAATTATACCATAATTTATCCATTTACCTGTTGATGGACATTTGGATTATTTCTGGTTTTGTACATTTGTTTTAATTTCTTTTGGGCAAATACTTAGCTGTAGAATGGCTGGGTCATGTGGTTGGTGCATGTTTAAACTTTTAAAAAAATTACTAGATTGTTTTCCCAAGGTGGTTATACCATTTTACATTCCTACCAATAATATATCAGAGTTTATTTGCTATCTACACTTCCTTGTCAATATTTGGTATGGTGAGTCTTTAATTTTAGCATTCTAATAAGTGTGTAGAGACAACTGATTGGATTTTAAGTTAAATTCACTGATTAATAATAATGTTGAGCATCTTTTCATGCACTTAACTGCCATCAGTATATTCTTTTGGATTAAGTTTCTGTCCAACTTTCTTATCGTATTGCATTGGTTTTTACTTTTTTTCTTATTATTTAGTTTTGAGAATTCTTTATATATTCTGGATATAAGTACTTTGCCAGATATGTGATTTGAGAACCTTAAATCATTAAGTTGAAATTTGTTTTCCTTCTGAATAATTTTTCTTCTCCATTTATAAAACACTGTGGCCCCAAATCTTAAAAAGTCCTCCAAACTGAGCTCTTCAACGGCATGAACTGTTTTTTGTTTTTTTTCTCAATGCTTTTTTTTTTTTTTTTTTAAAGGAAAGACAGAGAGAAGGAAGGAAGGATAGAAGGAAGGAAGGAAGGAAGAAAGGGAAACATTTTTAAACATTTTCTTGTTTTATTGTATTCTGTTTCTCCGTTTTTGTTACATGGGCTGGGGCCGGGAATCGAACCGAGGTCCTCTGGCATAGCAGGCAAGCACTTTGCCCGCTGAGCCACCGCGGCCCGCCCTCTCAATGCTTTTTTATTGTGAAAAATAACATATAAAAAAAGCAGTAAATTTCCAAGTACATTTTAACAGGTAGTGATAGAACAGATTTTAAAGTTGGGTATGGGTCACATTTCCACAGTTTTTCAAGTTAGAATAGCCATAACCCAAATACTCCTAAAGAGTGAGAGAAAGAGCGAAGGTGATGATAGAGTTATACAGAGAAGGCTGGGCTTAACAAATGAGTATGATTGCTAAATCAGTACATTGATATTTCTTTTAGTCTCAGTACCTTAGAGCAGCTAGAAATAAAAGCCTAAAATTGTGGAATTGTAACCCATACCAAACTCTGAAATCTGTTCTACAACTAATTGTTGTGATATACTTTGAAATTTATTGCTTTTTTATATATATGTTATTTTTCACAAAAAAAGAAAAAAAGAGAAGAGTATAATAGAGAAGATAAGATTTATCAAATGAATATGACTGCTGAATCAACATGCTGTTATTCCTTTTGGTCTCCAGTATTTTGGAGAAGCTAGAAAAAAGTGAAAAATTCTGCCCATTTTTAAATTGGGTTGTTTGTCTTTTTGTTGTTGAGTTGTCAGATGATTTTTCAAATGAACTAGTTGTTGAAATTACTGGAATTAACTGAGCCAAAGTGATTATGCTGTCTTCATCTATTTAGTTGGCACTTTGTATCATAATATACAGTTTATAGCACATGTATAACTTATAGCTATAATCATTTTGTGCCATTAAAGCACTTACAAAAAGTGATAACTGTAGACGGAAATCAATGTTGTTTTCGGCAGAAGAATTAATAAAAATCTTTGATTCAGATAGCTTATGGCATACACTAAATGTTCTTAAACAAATTGGACCTCTTATCTTGCCCCAGTTACAAAAACAGTGGAACAAACAAAATAGTAGAACCACAAAACATAATGTTTTGTGTGTTTCGTAACAATCATTTCTTTCCACTTTAATGTACTATCTAGTGATGGCTAGTGTTCTAATATGCTTCACTATGATCTTAATAAATAATTAAAACATCACTTTCAGACCCAAGCCATATTTGAGCCCACTGAGACTTTTAAATAATCTACCTCTTTATTAAGTCAAAATATTAACACTTGATGGGCAAATGTCCTCTATCTAGGCTACCTCTCTTTTTACTCCAGGGCCTTTTATTTGAATTACATACCCATAGTTATAGGAGTTACATATAACAATAGAATCATTATTATTTGGAAGTATTTTGGTTCACACATACCCTGTATGCACATTTTTATGTTAAAAGGGTAGGAAAGAGAATGATTTATGGTATAAATCTTTAGCATTATTCTTAATTTTTGTTTGTCTAGCTTTTTTCATGAGGAAGTCAGCTTTTTGTTCCCACTTGGACTATTTTGCCTCTGATAATTTAAGTATATCCAGAAAGAACACTATATGCTGTTTCATCTTATGCTCACTTGTACAGATGTGTCTGCTTTGTATGGACATATTACCCAAATGCCAAATATTGTACACTGACTTGGGAAAAAAAAGTTTAAAAAGTTGGAAAAAGAGAATTGAAGTCCTTAAATAATATGTTAAGTATCCTTTATAATCGTTTCATTTTTAGGAGAATATACGTAATTTCTGTGTACTTTAACTGTAATTTCAAATTCATTTGGATATATATCAGAAAAGATTGTTTTCAAAATAAACTAGGGAGTATTAAAAAAAATGCAGAAGCTAAAATTTGAACTTAAGAGACACTCATAAAGAAAGTCCCAGAGAAGCTGAGACAAGAACACACCCATAGAAGCTCAGAGAGGAGGCCATTGAAGCCAGAAGCAATGAAACTTGAGATAGAATGACCAGCAGATGCAGCCATGTACCTTCCCTTGTGACAGAGTTATCCCAGAGACAACTTCAGAGAAGGTTTCACCCTGTTGATGCCTTAATTTGAACCTTTCCATGGCCTTAGGGTTGTAAATTTGTAAATAATAAATCCCCATTGTAAAGCCAATCCATTTCTTGTATTTTGTTTTCTGGCAGCTTTAGCAAGCTGAAACAATGTGGAAATTAAACAACATACTCTTAACTGTTGGGTCAAATTAGAAATCACAAGGGAAATTAGGAAATGTCTTGAGACAAATGAAAATGAGGATGCAACATACTGAAACTTAGTTCAGATGCAGCAAAGGCTGTGCTAAGAGGGAAATTTATAGCTCTTAGGAGCTAGTACTGGGATTGTCAGATCAAATGGCAGTTCTATGCTTAGCTTCCTGAGGAACTGCCAAACTGTCTTCTACAGTGGCTGTGCCATTTTATATTCTCACCAGAAATGAACATTCTTATTTCTCCACATCCTCTCTACCACTTGTAGTTTTCTCTTTGTTTAATAGTGATCCATTCTGTTCTCCACTGCCTTTTCAGTCTGTACCTACCCACTCACTACATACTGGAGACTTTGAAGCTTTCTGCCTCAAGAATGGGGGAAGGGTGCCAGGAGCAGAGGCTGAAGGAAGTTACACATGATCTCTCACTGCAGATTCTCCATCTCTTCACCCTGCACTTTCCTAGAGGCTTCACAGCATTCTCCCTAACCACCAGAGCTCCAGAGCCATTGCTTTGGAAAGTTTTTGCTTCTTCCCTAGTTGTTTTCCTGGGAAGGAAATGAGCCCAGCCTCTCCCTAATCCACCACCTTAGATCCCCATAAATGTTGTTACATTGTGTTCTCATTTTCATTCATTTCAGGATATTTATTTATTTCTTCTTTGATGCACTGATTGTTTAAACTGTGTTATTTAACCTCCAAATATTTGTAAATTTTCCAATTCTCCAGATGTTATTGATTTTCAGCCTCATTACATTATGGTCAAAGAAAGTGCTTCATATGATTTCAGTCTTTTTAAATTTATTGAGACTTGCTTTGTGATCCAACATGTGGTCTATTCTGGAGAATGACCATAAACACTTGAGAAGAATGTATATCTTGTTGTTTTGGGGTGTGTGGTAGTTTGAAGTTGTGTGTACCCCAGAAAGAGCCACATTCTTTTGATCTATTTTTATGGGTGTAGACCTATTATAGATGGGACCTTTTGACTAAGTTATTTCAACTGAAATGTGAACCATCCCATTCAAAGTGGGTCTTAACTCTCCAATGGAGCCCTTTATGAGAGGATAAAAGCACAGAGAGCTTGGAGAAGCCCCAGAGAAGCTGAGAGACAAGGACACACCCACAGAAGCTTAAAGAGGAAGCCACAGACAGAGAAGCTGAGAGGAAGCCACTGAAGCCAGAAGCTGGAAGCAAGAAACTCGGGAAAGAAGGACTGGCAGACATTGTGCTGTTCCATGTGACAGAGATGTTCTGGATGCCGACAGCCTGTCTTCAGAGTCCAGGTATTGTCCTTTTGATGCCTTAGGTTGGACATTTTCACAGCCTAAGAACTATAAATTGTAAGTTAACAAATTCCCATTGTAAAATTCAACTTTTTTGTACTCCAGAAAAGCAATCAGTTGGGCTCGATTGAAACTTTTATGTACCCCAGAAAAGCAATGTTCATTCAGTCCTGATCCAATCTTGTGAGGCCAAACCTATTGTTTAGGGTGAAACCTCTTGATTATGTTGTTTCCATGGAGCTGTGAAACACCCAATTGTGGGTGTGACCTTTTGATCAGATGGAGGTCTGACTCTGCCCATTCAAGGTGTGTCTTCATTTGTTTACTGGGGTCCTTTCAAATGGGAGACATTTTTGAACAGCACAGTTTCTTCACAGCTAATAGAGACACAGAAATTTGGAAATGCAGAAGCCCCAGGAGACTCCAAGGGATGAGACGACTAGCAGAAACTAGACAGGAACCAGAGCTGACACAGATGCAGACATTTGGAGATGCTTGGCGTGCTGACAGAGAGAGCGGATGCCTTGACATGGATATTTAGAGATGCAGAGCCCAAGAGATGTCGCCATGTGCCTTCCCATGCAATGCTAAGCAACTCAGAATCCAAAGTTTTGCCCTGGAGAAGTTAAGTTGAGGCCCACAGATGCTTAGAGAGGAAGCCACTGGAATCAGAAGCTGGAAGCAACAGAATCAGGACCAAGGACCAGCAGACACCTTCCCATGAGACAGAATCAGCCTTTTTTGCATCAAGTTATCTTTCTCTGGATGCCTCAGACATTTTTATGGCTTTATAACTATAAACTTATAACTTAATAAATCCCCTTTATAAAAGCCAACCCATTTCCAGTGTATTGTATTCCAGTAGCATTAGCAAAGTAAAACACCAACCGACTTCTGGTCTATTACATTATGGTAGCTTCAGCAAACCAAAACAGGGTGCAATGTTTTGTACATGTCTGTTAAGTCTAGTTCATTTATCATACTATTCAAATTCTCTTTTTCCTTCTTGATCCTATATCTAGATGGTCTATCTGTTGATGAAAGTGGTGTACTGAATTCTCCAACTGTTATTGTAGCAGTGTTTATTTTGCCCTTCAGTTTTGCCAGTGTTTGCCTCATGTATTAAAGGACACCCTGGTTAGATTCGTAAATATTTATGATTGTTATTTCTTCTCGGTGAATATGTTAAATCCTTTTATTAATATATTGTATCCTTCCTTGTTTTATAATAGTTTGGTATTTAAAGTCTATTTTTTCCAATGTTAGTATAGCTACCTCCAGCTATTTTTTAATTATTGTTTTCATGAAATATCTCTTTCTAACCTTTCACTTTCCACCTATTTGTGTCCTTGGGTCTCAGGTGAATCTCTCATAAACAGCACATAGATAGACTATATCTTTTTTTTATCCACTCTGCCAATCTGTGTCTTTTGATTGGAGAGTTTAATGCATTAACATTCAATGTTATTACTGTAAAGGCAGTACTTACTTGAACCATTTTATCCTTTGGCTTTTATATGCCATATCTTATTTTGTGTCTTTTTTTTACCCTTCTGGTTATCCTTACTCTTAATCTTCATTTCTACACTATTTTCCAAGGCTCTTTGTCCTCTCTTTCCTTTCATCCTTTCCCTTTATTATTTCTTGTAGGGAAGGTCTTTTGTTGATGAACTCGCTCAGTTTCTGTTTATCTGTGTATATTTTAACCTCTCCCTCAGTTTTGAAGGACAATTTTGCTCGATAAAAAATGTCAAGCTGGTAATGTTTTTCTTCTAGTATCCTAAACATATCATACCATTGCCTTCTTACCTCCATGGTTTCTTTACTTTTTCTTAAAAAAAAAAGATATGAAATGCATTAATTTTTTAGAAGCAAAAACTAACTTCAAAGGGGCAATGGTAGGCAACACAAAAACAATCATTTTTAGATCAGAATCATGCACTTTATAATCCCTCACATTTATACACAAATTTCATGTTTACAATTATAAAAGGCAATGAACCACAAAAAGTCTAAACTACCTTCAATAGTTAATACTGCTGCCCCCATTCTCCCTTTTCTAAATCCAGAGGAAAACTGTAACTGTCATCCTGCACATGGACTTCACCTTTAGAAGTGGGAGACTGTGTGTGGTTCTGCACATGCTGGGTTTGCACAGAACTGAACTGAGACTCCGGCGTGCTCCAGGCCAAATCAGCCAGAAGGAAGTCATCCATGGCTGTTTGAGTTTCCTTGCTGGTGAAAAATTAACTCCCCAGGGTTTCAAAACCAAAACTCATGGCCTGTATTTCTGTACTGTTCAAATGAACTTTGCTTTCTAGAGCAGGTAGGTTTTTAGTGGAAATCCCTTCCATTTGGGTTTTTGTGTCAGATGAATCAGTGCTCATGGAAAAGCTGGAGTATTTCAGAATACTGCCCAGAGGCAAATGAAGGTTACTTTCTAAAAAAAAGAAGTTTATGTCTGACTGTGTCTGTGTATCAAATATTTCAGGGTCCAAGAAGTTAGCATTTACCCTACAACTGTAGGACTGAGCAGAGGTGTTTGCAAGTAAAAAGTTGTTTGGGTCTCTATGTCCAGGGATTCCAAGACTGGTTCAGTCTTCATATGGATGAGTTCACTTTCTTCTATTAGAGTTTGAATATTTAAGGCTGAAAAGAACTCTTTAATATCAAAATCTATTCCAGGATTCTGGGTTGGGCCAGATGAGAGCTGTGTTTCAGGTCCAGTGTTCATGTCAGACAAAAGATTGTGATTATCTACTGTCTGACCCAGCAGGTTACTTGACAAGATGTTTTCTAAATTGCTTACTAAATCTATGGTTTGGATCTGATTGTATGTCATGTTTTGTGAAGGAAGTATACTATTCTACTCCCTGAAGTTTACAATTGGTGCAGATTTCTCAATATCTTCATTTAAATTTTTAAGGTCATTCTGATGTAGCAAACCATAAGTTATAGTCTCTGCCACCAAATTGTTGCTTATAATATTGTCTGTAGAAACCCTGTATGAGGAATGGACATTCTCAAAAATGTCTGCACAAGTGATTTGATCAGTGAATAAAAAAGTATTTGCTAAGTGCCCTTCGGGGAATTCAACTTCCCCAAGTTGAATTCTTGATATTCTCACAAGCAGTGTAGACAACCAAAGCTATAGTCTGAGCCCCAGTCTTGGGCTTTGTTCATATGAAACTTAACCCCATAAAGGATAGGTCAAGCCTATTTAAAATTGGCTCTAAGAGTCACCCCCAAGAGAACCTCTTTTATTGCTCAGATATGGCCTCTCTCTCCAGCTACCACAACAAGCAAACTCATCACCCTCCCCCTGTCTACATGGGACATGACTCCCAGGGGTGTGGACCTTCCTGGCAACATGGGACAGAAATCCAAGAATGAGCTAAGACTCAGCATCAAGGGATTGAGAAAAAACCTAGAATGAGCTGAGACTCAGCATAAAGGGATTGAGAAAACCTTCTCGACCAAAAGCGGGAAGAGTGAAATGAGACAAAGTGTCAATAGCTGAGAGATTCCAAACAGAGTCGAGAGGTTATCCTGGAGGTTATTCTTCCACATTAAGTAGATATCACCTTGTTATTCAAGACGCAATGAAGAGGCTGGAGGGAACTGCCTGAAAATGTAGAGCTGTGTTCCAGTAGCCATGTTTCTTGAGGATGATTGAATAATGATATAGCTTTCACAATGTGACTGTGTGATTGTGAAAACCTTGTGTCTGATGCTCCTTTTATCTACCTTGTTAACAGATGAGTAGAATATATGGAATAAAAACAAATGGGGGAACAAATGTTAAACTAAATTTAGTTTGAAATGCTAGTGATCAATGAAAGTGAGGGGTAAGGGGTATGGCATGTATAATCTTTTTTTTCTGTTTTCATTTTATTTCTTTTTCTGTTGTCTTTTTATTTCTTTTTCTGAATTGATGCAAATATTCTAAGAAATGATGATGATGATGAATATGCAATTTGTGATGATGTGGATTACTGATTATATATGTAGAATGGAATGATCATGTGTTAAGAATGTTTGTGTTTCTTTCTTGTCATTTTTTTCATTTAAAAATTAATAAAAAAATTTTAAAAAAATATCTGTACACATTATTTCTTGGTCCATGTGTACCACGACATCTGTGGAACTTTGTATTCCACTGGTTCGAGTTTCTCTGAAGATACCATCTGACTGAAACAAGCTTCTAAAAAAACATCAGTCTGAGTGCTATATATGGATTTACTTTAGAACTGGGTAACAGTGTTTGAATACGAACACTAATGGGAAGGAAAACTTGAAAACCAAACTTCAAATCAGTTTGAGAACAAGACGATCTACTGGGGAAGTCTACTGTACAGAAGGCATGAAGCTTGGTGAGGCATAAGAGAGATCTGTCTGCACATTGATGGAGGAAATGCTGCTCTTCTGACATGTGTTCCCTACTTGTTGTAAAGTAGTAGGTGAACTTTTACCCAAGTTCACTTGAACACCAGTAGTAATTGGTTCAACAGCAACCAGGTTCACAGTTTTTTAGAGAGGCAGGCTCACCCTGAAAGAACAAGCCTCTGAGTCTGGACCAAGGATCAAGGTTACTATGGACAAAGGAAGTGAGTGAAGGGTGCCCATGGCAGAGCCCTGATGATGCACACCTACTACCACAGCCTGAGACAAATAACAAGGTATGGGGATGAAAGACACAATAGTGAGATTAAAAATACACTAAAGGCATACAACAGCAGATTTGAACAAGCAGAAGAAAGAATCAGCAAACTAGAGGACAGGGCAATCAAACTCATATTGTCAGAAGAATAGATAGAAAAAAGAATAGAAAAAATTGAGCCATGTTTCATGGATTTGAGTGTAGTAGGCACCAAGACAGGCGTAGGAGAAAACCACCTAACAGGCAGTTTAACCAAAGCCACTTTGGGCTTTGGTAAAAGCAACTTCTGAGGATATCTTGGAGGTGTAGGAGACTGTTTTTTAGCATTAGAGCTGCAAGAGTCTTCAAAGGAAGCTACTAGCTTTATTTCTGAAGTTTCTAGTTCTTGAGTGTCTGGTCTAGACATTGATTTATCAAGCAACGATTGAATGGTCTTTTTTTGACAGCTCCTGGTTGTTTGTGGAGTTCTCCATTTTCCTTTCCTTACTAAGTGGATCCCCATGCTCAGCGGGGATCTCACAGCCTGTTCAATTGATGTGGGACTGCACCGCAGTTCTGCTGGCAAAAGAACAGCCACGCGTGCACTGGAACGTCTTGCTACAATCCTCTATGACTCTTTTCAGGTCCCATTCATTACCATAAAATTGCTGCACTTCATACATTTATGATTCATTTCAGCATTCATTTTCAGAAAGTGCTGTTTTACAAGAAAGAGTTGAGAAAATGGTCTGTCAGGGCCTGTAGGGCATCTTTCAATTGGGCCACAGTAGAACTGTGGAACAGTTTTCAAATCTTTCCTCATAGTTGGATTTACTATGCCATCTTGCAGGCGGTGGCTCTTGACCAGGTTGCAAGTTGAGCACGGGGCTATTGAGTAGGATCTTGTCATAGCTGTGCAAGGTACACAGAATGTTGGTGTGCACTGCCTGGGACAGCTGGCTCAGCATCCAGGAAGGCAGTGCCAGAGCTGCGGGCTGCTTCCTTGGTGCTGGAGGCCATGGCTGGCTGCCCCTCAGTTGTGCCTGGAGACCCCAAGGGCCTCAGGCAGCTATAGCTCCCCTCTCAGCCACTGGGATGGCTGGGGTGCCAGAGGACAGGGCAGTCAAACTCACTGCTGCCACCTCAGAGGCTGCCATGTCTCCTGCATGGCAGCAAGGCCAAGCTTTCAGTAAACCTCCATGGTTTCTGAGAAATAGAAGAACTCTTGCTCTTGATGAAGAACCCTTGTATGTGATGAATTGCTTTTCTCTTGCTGCTTTCAGAATCTCTCTTTAGCATTTGACATTCTGATTAGTATGTGTCTTGGAATTAGTCTATTCAAATTTATTCTATTTGGAGTACATTATGCTACTTGAACATGTATACTTATGTTTTTCATAAGATTTGGGAAATTTTTGGTCCTCATTTCCTCAAATAGTCTTTCTGCCCCTTTTCCTTTCTCTTCTCCTTCTGGGATGCTCATGATGCTTATTTCTTTGCACTTTGTGCTGTCACTCAAATCCATGAAACACTGCTCAATTGTTTCTATTCTTTTTTCTATCTATTCTTCTGACCAGATGATTTTGATTGCCCCGTCCTCCAGTTTGCTGATTCTTTCTTCTGCATGTTCAAATCTGCTGTTGTATGCCTGTAGTGTATTTTCAATCTCACTATTGTGTCTTTCATCCCCATACTTAGTCATTTTTTTTTTAATTCAACAAGTATTTACTGAGAATCCATCTGTGTACTCTTCCCAGTGTTGGGAATGCATCAGTGAGTAAATCACACACACAAAAAAATTACTGCTTATCTGGAGCTGATATTTTGTAGATTTCAAGTTAAAAAGATGAAAATTAAGTTCATTAACCATTCTTACCATATCTTAGTTCCATTTATCTATCTATCTACCATTTATCTATCTATTTATCTGTTAATAGTTTTGCTCATGTACACAATCCATACAAAGCATACAATCAGTAATCACATAGTTATGCATTCATCACCACAATTAATTTGAGAACATCCTCATTGCTGTTATGGCTTCTTTTTATACTTTCTCATTCTTTCTTATGCTCACTCATTGCCATCTTAATATCCTTATCTGTTTATGCATATTTTACTTTACCTCCTTGAATTGATTTAGATTTGTTTGAACTTCTTTAATTAGTTGTTCCAAATTATGTGTCTCTTTTGAAGTTTTAGTTTGTTCCCTTGATTGAGCCATATCTCCCTGTTTCTTAGTATGCTTGTAATTTTTTGCTATTGTCTAGGCATCTGATTATCCTGATAAGTTAGCTCTGAAGGTAAACTTCTCTCTCTTGTCTAGGGTTTTATTGTTGATTGACATCTTATTGTCTTGATGAGTTAACTCTGAAGGTCAGCTTTTCCCTCTTGTCTAGGGTTTTATTGTTGATTGGCTTTGTGTTAAAGCTCTTCTTTGACAGTTGGTTCAACTCTTTCTGGACCTTTAGAATAACCCAAGTTTAACTGATCAGATTATCCCAGCTTTTCTTCACTTACTTCTTGCCCTGGATATGGGACCAATTTTTAAGATTGCACTTTTTGTGTCACCTCCAGGACATAGCTTTTTTTCCTCGGTTCCTTTTCTAGGAATCTTCATTTGTTCTATTTGGTTTTGTGCAAAAGTTTCTCCTCAGCTTCTATGGTTTGTTTTAAATTCTCTCCCTCACTCAGTGCCCTGTTTTCCTTAACACTTTTCTGTAAGACAGGACCCATCTGTCTTACAGCAGTTCACTGTAATCTTCTCCTTTTTTATCTCTATGAGGTTTTTCTGCCTCCGTTTCTTCCCTATTAGGGTATCCCACCCAGAGGGACAGATGGGGACAATCCAGAAAAGTGGGTCACTCCAGAAAAGTCCATTTTGTGTTTAAGTGGTCCAGCCGACAGTAACTGGATTAAGTACACCAATTTGCAGCCATTACAGTGGTCCCCCCTGGAGGGGGGCTTTTATATGTGACACTTCTAAGTGGCTTGTCTTCAGCCCTGGATCTCTGTTGACTTGGGTCCCTGTGCTGGGATATGCATGGGTTTCTAACTCAGTGTTGTAAGTGACCTGTCAATCTGTGTCCCTGGTAGAAGGTGGGAGGGATCTGGAGCACTGCCTCTGAGCAATCCCCAAGCTGTGTGGGATCAAGTGAGAGGGACAGAAGAGGACTGGTGGCTTGGGACAGAATTTCCTAGCTGATATTTCTCTCTTTCTTCAATTCAGTGTTTGTAGAGTCCTTCTCTAGTCTCTATCATCCTCCAGAGTTCTAAACAAGTGGGATTTGTCCTTTTATTCACTGAATCTCTGGAGAGATTTTTTTCAAGAGGTATTTCACACCACTATGTAGATGATGTCACTACCATTACATTTTATGTATTTATATTTTTGCATCTGTAGGAAGTAAGAAGTGGAGTAACATATCAAAAAATACAAAACAATAGGACTGGCATTTATAATAACCCAAATAATTACCTTCACTAGAGATCTTTATTTTTCTATGCTGCTTGAACCACTGTCTAGTGTCTTTTCTTTCACTCTGAAGAACTTTTCCATAGGGCAGGTCTAGTGGTATTGAACTCCTTCAGCTTTTGTTTATCTGGGGATGTTTTCATTTCCCCCACATTTTAGAAAGAAAATCTCACCAGATATAGAGCTCCTGGTTGGCAAATGTTTTGTCAGCACTTTAAGTATTTAAGCCCACTGATTTCTTCCCTCCACGGTTTCTGATGAGAAATTAGAACTTAATCTAATTGGGACATCCTTGTCCATAACATGTTGCCTTTCTTTTGCAGTTTCCAGAACTCTCTCCTTGTCCTTTGCATTCAACAGTTTAATCAGTATATGACAATTTGAAGGTGTACTTTTCTTCAAATTTATGCTGTTTGGGCTTCTTAGATGTCCATACGCACATCTTTTACTAAGTTTAGAAGGTTTCCTGTCATTATTTCTTTGAATTTTCCTTTCTGTTCCTTTCTCTCTTTCTTTGTTTTCTGGGACTCCCATATTGTGTATATGGGTACACTTGATTGTGTTCCAGAGGTCTCTTTGGCTACTTTTGGTTTTTGTAGTTCTTTTTTCTTTATGATCCTCAGTCTGACTCACTTCAATTTTCTTGTCTTCAAGTTTGCTGATTCTTTCTTCTGCCAATTCAAATCTGCTGTTGAAGACAATCTGGGAATTTTTCATTTCAGTTATTGTGGTCTTCAATTTCAGTAGTTCTCTGTTTCCCTTTTAAATTTTCTGTGTCTTTATTAAGATCTTCATATTGTTCATTTGTATTTTCCTGATATCCTTTAGTTCTTTCTCTGTATTTTATTTTATCTCCTTGAGCATATTGAAATACTGAAGGTTCTTTTTTTTTTAAGTCTTCTTTAAAAAATCTGGTCTTCTTCATTGCTGTTTTCCGAATTTTTATCCTTTTCCTCTGCATGGACCATCCTTCCCTTACTTGTCTTGTAATCTCCTGTTACACACCTGTACTATCTAATAGTTTAAAATGTTAACTCTGGGATTTTTTTCTCTGAGATATCTGTTTCTTGAGCTCATAAGCAGCTGGTGACATGACATAGATATTCTTGAGTGTCAAGAGCTAACAACCCAACAAATCTATGCAAAAAACACCTTTCACCATCTTTGTATATTAACTTTGCATTGGCTGGTGCTCTTGGGTCAGAGTTCAGTTCTCCTATAAGGCTGTTCAGCCCAAGCAAATGCAGTGTGCAGGGTCCTCCCTGTCTTTTCTGGGCCTGTCTCTGGTCCTGGGCTTATGCATGCTCGTGTCCATAGGAATTCCCATGTTTGAATGCACCCTCCACTTCCCTGGAAACTGATATTCTCCCTATCCTGGGTCTTCCACTGTAAGTCTTGAAACAGGAAAGACTTTTCCCAGGATGTCTGTCTCAATTGCTTTCTACACTGCTTTTGTTGCTTTTTACACTGCTTTTGTTGCTTCAAGCTTTTTCCTGGAGGGCAAATTCTGGGACGGTGTCTCACTGGAGAGAAGTTTCCCAAGTGAGTCTTTCCCAGCCAGAAGAAGGCTAGGAACCATAAAGGGAGTGCCTTTTGGCTCCAAACTGCTGAGGAGAGGAGAGGAGAAAAGAGGAGAGGAGAGGAGAGGAGAGGAGAGGAGAGGAGAGGAGAGGAGAGGAGAGGAAACAGGAGCTTCTTCCTCAGCTCCCCAAAGCTTCACTTTCTTGACTTGACCTTTGCTCAGCCAATGCAGCCTTTCAACTGTATAAACAGCTCAGAGGAAGTATGCCATCTTTAAGTTCCTCCACTGCCTTTGTCCAGGATGGTTTGGAACAATAGCCACCCTCAGAGCCTCAGGTCCCCTGCAATCCAAAGTAGCTAATCAAAAGCAATGACCTCCCTTCAACAGATGTTGGGGAAGTATAATTTTATGTCCCTTTCTGCTACCAGCAAGCTACTCCAGCGTGACCCATATAGCATGAGGGGTGGTTGCTGGTGCCCCTGTGCAGAGAGAGCACAAGGTGTTCCACTGGACTTCAGAGTTCATAATGGTTGATTCAGACAGTTCCTGCCTGTTTAATAGTTGTTCTGGTGGAAAAACTGATTCCTGCAGCTTCCTACTCCACCATCTTCCCACAATTCTATTTGGTAACTAATTTATTCTCTATGGTACAATGAATCATGTACCACAATGAAGACACATTCTTAATCTTAATCCATGTTCCTGTGGGTGTGGACCCATTTGTAAATAGGGACCTTTGAAGATCTCTTATAGTTAAGGTATAGACTCATTTCTGAATAGGATCTCCTAAGATCCTACTTAGGTTTGGCAAAACTGAATCAGGGTAGGCCTTAAGCCCAATACTAGAGACTTCATAAGTAGAAGTCCAAAGTTAATAGAAATCAGAAACAAGAAGAAACCAGAAGTCAATGGGAGCTGGAAGTACAGACACCTGGACAAAGACTGCAATGTGACAGGAGGAAGAAACTCAAGCCAAGGACCACCGTGGATTTGTGATTTCTAGCCTCTAAAACCACAGAGCAATAAATTCTTGTTGTTTCAGCCAGTCTAGTGTGTGTTTTTTTTTTTCACAGCACCCCTGTCAAACTAAGACATTTCCAAAATCAAAACATAGGCATTGTTTATCTAGTTTCTGCTACATCAAGCAAAAACACTCATCAAAAGTTTTTATAAATCAATAAATGATTTGGAAATTATATAAATGAATGGATGAAATATTTGTGGTATTAATTAAATAACCCACAAAGAAGCTTAATACTATATATATTTTAAATTGTTTTGTGGGTAAAATTTGATCTATGTGTTCATGTCTAGATCTGTGTTAGTCATGGTCACAGCAGGAAACAGATAGCACCTTCCAATTTAATAATTTGAGGAGGATTTAATAACTGACTAGTAATAAAGGTGTAAGCAGGTACAGGGAAATCAGAAGGAATAATATAGTGTGCAAGTCTAGTAACCAAGCTGTAAATGGGCAAAAGAACAGCAGGGTAGCTACTGGAAACCAGATGTGCTGGTTTGAAATGATGTACATGCTCTAGAAAAGCCATGTTTTCATCATAATCCCATTTTGTAAAGGCAGCTGTTTCTTCTAATCCTTATTCAGTATTGTATATTTGAAACTGTAATAAGATCATCTCCCTGGAGATGTGACTTAATCAAGAGTGGTTGTTTGGCTGGATTAGGTAGAGGCATGTTTCCACCCATTTGGGTGGGTCTTGATTAGTTTCTGAAGTCCTATAAAAGAGGAAACATTTTGGAGAATGAGAGATCTGAGAGGGAGCAGAGCAGAATGACATAGCCATGTGAAGCAGAGTCCACCAGCCAGGAACCTTTGGAGATGAAGAAGGAAAATGCCTCCTAGGGAGCTTCATGAAACAGGAAGTCAGGAGAAGAAGCTAGCAGATGACACCATGTTTGCCATGTGCGCTTCCAGATGAGAGAGAAACCCTGAACTTCATCGGCCTTCTTGAACCAAGGTGTCTTTCCCTGGATGACTTAGATTGAACATTTCTATAGATTTGTTTTAATTGGGACACTTTCTTGGCCTTAGAACTATAAACTAGCAACTTACTAAATTCCCCTTTTTAAAAGCCATTTCGTTTCTGGTATGTTGTATTCTGGCAGCTAGCAAACTAGAAGACCAGAGTAAGAGCATGGAGAGGGCTCCCTGAACAATATCTGTGACTTTAGGTTGAAGGATACAGCTACCCCAATGTGACACTACAAGGAAGGAGCTAGGGAATTAAATACCTGAATCTCCCTCTGCTCTTACCCCTCCACTTTCTAGTGGTGCCATTCCCTGAACTTAGCATGAAGCCAGAGAGCCAAAGAGCCCATCAGTACGGAGTCCATACGGGCCACTCTCCTGTGGTTCAGAAAAGAGTGGGGAAGGGGGGAGAGAGCTGAGGGACAAACAGAAGATATCCAGCACAAAACTGATACCACTTCAGTTGTTAGATATTTGAATATTCTTACCAACAATATCTCCTAAAATTTAATAATTTCATATCCAACCATTTAGCAATGTCAAAATATCATACAAGGGAACAGGTCCAAGAATGTTAATTATAGCACCATTTGAAACAACCACATTTGAAAATAGGAGAGACAATTTGTAGTGTGTTCATATAATACTATTACTACACTGCTGTTAATGTGAAAAACCCTAAAATACTACTGCTTTGGTTTGAAAGGATTTATGTACCCTAGAAAAGCCATATTTTAATCATAATCAATCTTCTGAGAGCAACAGTTTCTTCTAATACTTATTCAGTACTACAGATTGGAAACTTGATTAGGTTATCTCCACAGAGTTGTGACTCAATCAATTGTGGGTATTAAACTTGATTAGAAAGAGACGTGTCTCCACCCATCCTCCATGGGTCTTGATTACTTTACTGGAACCCTATAAAAGAGGAGACATTTTGGAGAGAGTTCCTTTTGGAGAATGAGGAGAGAGTCACAGAACCACGACAGAAGGACGAGAGAACCACAGAGTCAACCAGTCCAGCGACCTTCAGAGATGAGAAGGAAAATGCCTCCCTGGGAGCCTTATAAAAAGCAAAAGGCTTCAAGAGAAAGCTAGCGGATGCTGCCATGTTTGCCATGCGTCTTTCCAGCTGAGAGAGAAATGCTGAACCCCACTGGCCTTCTTGAACTAGCATATCTTTCCTTGGATGCCTTAGATTTCTATAAATTTGTTTTAATTTGGACAATTTCACAGCCTTAGAACTGTAAACTAGCAGCTTACTAAATTCCCCTTTTAAAAAATCTGTTCCATTTCTGGTATATTGCATTCCAGCAGCTAGCAAACTAGAACACCTATTAACTTGCATAAAACTAAAAGGCACAATCTTGAACTAAAAAGCAAGTTCTAAAAAGCAATGTACAGTATGATACAAATGAAGTTTTGAAAACATGCACTGGGCTGATTAAAAGAGTTAATACATATAATTGCTTAGTACAACAAATGGCGTGTAGAAAGTGGTACATGATGGTATGTGTGAGTTTTTTCTTTTTTTTTTCTGGAGTGATGCAAATTTTCTAAAAATGATCATGGTGATGAATGCACAAGTTTGTAATGATATTGTGAGCTATTGATTGTGCACTATGTATAGAAAGTATGTATATGAAGATTTTTCAATAACAAATGTTTTAAAATGGTACATAAATAGTAAGTAATGGATTAATGACAATGATTAGTTCTGTGGAGGGAAAGTGGAGAAAGAAATCAGGAAACAGTGCACAGGGACCTCAAATGCATCTATTGTTGGTTTCTTCTGGTTAAGAACAGTCTGCATGATATTAATCTTTGAAATATAGTAGGATTGCTTTATGGCTTGATACCCAGTGAGTTTTTACAAATGTTCCAAGGTAATCTGAAAAGAATGTATATTCTCCAATGGATAAAGGCAGGCTGCGTCCATTTGCTTAAGTTTCTTCATTGTATTGTTAAAATTTTCTATATCTTTCTTAATGTTTTGTATGGCTGATGTAACAATTACTGTAAAAAAGTATATCATAATCTCCCACTATGTTAGTGAATTTGTCAATTTCTCCCTGTGGTTTGGTCAGTGTTTTTATTAATATATTTTGAAACTATGTTATCAAATGCATACAAATTTGGAATGAATATCTCTTCCTGTGACTTTAGCCTTTTATCACCTTAGAGTAATACTCATTATCTTTAGTAATACTTTTTGCATTAAACCATATTTTTTTCTGATATTTATATTGCTTCTCCAGCTTCCTGTTGTTTGGGTTTTGTGAGATAGAATTTTGCCCATCCTCTTTCTTTCAAACATTCTCTGTTCCTATTTTTAGTTGAATCTCTTGTAACAAGCATCTAGTTGGATTTCTTTTTAAACTCAGGGTAAAATTCTGTGTCTCTTTTAAATGAAGAATTCAGACCATTTGCATTTATTTATATTTTGGATTTATTTCTACAATTTTATTTTGTGCTCTTTGTTTTCCTTTCTCTGTTTCTTCACTTTTGGCACCATCTTCATGAAAAGCGAGAATTACTTTTTGAGTCTAGTATCTAGTTTTAAAATAGATGTTTGGGCGGGCCACAGTGGCTCAGCAGGTAAGAATGCTTACCTGCCAAACCCAAGGACCTGGGTTCGATTCCCGGTGCCTGCCCATGTTAAAAAAAAAAAAAAAGATAGATAAAATAGATGTTCAATATACTCACTGTTAAAATGAATGAACCAAGAAGATAAGTACCACCATTTCTTTCCTTCTATGAATTTTTTTATCACTCTATTTTCCCACTTACTACTTTTAAAGATATATACTCTATTTCTAGTCCCTAAGTGCATCCTTAAGAAAGTTTATTGCCCTTTTTCTGAACAATTCTAGTACTTTAGATTTCCTTAACTACCATCACCTCCTTCCTAGCTTACATGCAATTGCTGTTCAGTGTTTTACATTTTAAAGCATTTCAAGCATAACTATTTTTTATTATAATTCTGACAATTAAAACATCTGAAGTTTGCATTTCTTTCTGGTCTGTTATCTGTGGTTTGCTTGATTTGTGTTTTATAATTTTTTACTATGAGTTTTCTTGGCTGTCTATCTATAGGAATTCTTTGAGGCCGCAGCTGAAGTTACACTTATCTGGTAAGGTTTGTATTTGCTTTGCTCAGAGATCTGGGGATCTCACCCATGCTGATAACCTTTAAATTACAGGCTGTGGAGGGGCAGGGACTTCCTTCTTCACTTTTGGCACCATCTTCATGAAAAGCGAGAATTACTTTTTGAGTCTAGTATCTAGTTTTAAAATAGATGTTTGGGCGGGCCACAGTGGCTCAGCAGGTAAGAATGCTTACCTGCCAAACCCAAGGACCCGGGTTCGATTCCCGGTGCCTGCCCATGTTAAAAAAAAAAAAAAAAATAGATAAAATAGATGTTCAATATACTCACTGTTAAAATGAATGAACCAAGAAGATAAGTTTGAAGGTGTATACAAAAAATGTACAGGGGTGCAAGGGTAGTTCACTGGTAGAATTCTCGTCTGCCATGCGGGAGACCCAGGTTCAATTCCCGGCTATGCACTTTCCAAACAAACTGAGAACCCAGCAAAAACATAACAAACAATTCAACTAATGGTGCTGCAATAACGGGATATCCACATGGAAAGAGAATGAAACGTGACCCCATCATACAGCATACAAAAAAAAAAAAAAAACAGCAAATAGAAATGTACCTAAATCATAAGTGCAAAGAGGCAATCATAAATGCCAAGGAGGCACTGGGTGGTTTGAGGTAAACGGTCAAGTTGCTCTTAGGTACAGAATACAATACGGTTTTCTTAACTGCATGAGCTGTTGTTTCTTTCTTTGTGATTGTTTGAAACAACAAACAGTCCTTGAGATTGATTTCTATTATTAGAGCCAGGTTTCTATTGAATTCAGAATCCTTGCTTAAATTTCTTTGAAGCCTAAATCTCTTTATCTTGAGCCAAAGGATAAATCTCTAGTCCTATCAGGAAAGATTGCATCTCTTGCTTTTTATGCCTGTCCTAGCTGAACTCATGAGCCCTGTTTTCCTGCAAGTCCAATTTTTGTTTGCCAACAAATTCAATCTGTGTCTCCAAAGCTCCATAAAACCTTGGTTATGGACGTTACAGTTAAGACATTCAGACTTGCGAGTTTATGTACAGAACAAGGACTCTGGAGTCAGACAGCCTGGTTTGTATCCTGGAGCAGATGTTTTCTTGCTGTGTGGTTTGGGCAAGTCACTTAACCTCTCCTGGGACTTAGTTTCCTCATCTTTAAATATAGATATAGATACAGATATAGATATAAATATAGATATAGATATAGATTATGTAGACATTGATAACAATACAGATACAGATATCAATATGTAACATAATACTATTCCCTGGATTTATAATGAAGTTAAGTAATGTGAAGATCCAGAACCCAGGCTCCCCCTCTACACCGAGAGTAAGTTGTTGTACGAAGGCACCTACGTGAATGGGACAGAAGTTAAAGGTCAACAGACCTCCTCAGGGAGGAAAAGAATGTATATATGATTTCAGTGACCACTTGTCTTGTAAAACATTAAAACTCTTCTCCCCTGATCACTGTTGATAACAACTCTCCAAATCCCTGTGTCATGAGATCTTGCTGAAGCTTTGTTCTCATACCCTATGGAATGTCTTTGCCCTAAACCCTTATAAACTACCCCTTGCCATCCCGCCTTTGCAGAGCACTATTTCCAGTTTTCCAGATGGATGCCGCTAGGAAAAATCTTCTCCTGTTTGTAAGTCCTGATAAACTCAAGTCTGACTCCATGCCTAAGGTGTGCTTTGGTCTCAGGGCTATGCCAGCCCAAGCCCTTCAAAAAAGCTGGGTTGGAACAAATGACTGGTTTCTTAAAGTACTTAGTAACTGTTATACAAGCATTTGTTAAATAAACAGAAACACAATAAATTGGCAGATACTAAAAAGGACCCAAGACTGGGGTGAAGGATAAGAAATAATCCCAAAGATTTTTTTTTTTTTAAAAAAAGAGCTAAGTAGAAAGTCAGGCCCCCTGTCTGGTAGCTTGAAGCTGTTATGGACCCCAGAGAAGGCCATGTTCTTTCAATCCACGCCTGTGGGTGCAGACCTGTGGTAGTGAGACCTTTTGATTAAGTTATTTCAATTGAGATGTGACCCACCTCATTCAGGGTGGGTCTCAATCCTATTACTGGGGTCCTTTACAAGAAGCTAAGAGATGAGATTAAGAGAGGCTCACAGAGAAGAGCACCAAAGAAGCTGAGAATGTCACTAAAGCCAGAAGCTGAAAGCAATAAAACCCAGGAGAGAAGGACCAGCAGATGAGGGCCATGTGCCTTGTCATGTGACAGAGGAGCCACAGATGCCAACAATCTGTCTTCAGTGGCCAGGGATCATCCTCTTGATGCCTTGAGTAGAATATTTTCATGGCCTAAGAACTGTAAACTATAAGATGATAAATTTCCATTGTAAAAGCAAAAAAAAAAAAAGAAAGAAAGAAAGTTTATGCACAAAACTGGGAGGGCATCCTGGTTAATTGAAAAGTCCTTCCCAACTCCACTGGTTCATGATTTTGCTTAAGATGAATTGTTTACCTTGCTAAGTTTAAATGCCACTGGAATGTTCACTTATCTGATAATACTAGAGTACCAAGGAGATGTTTCAGGTACTCCACAAACCTTTTATGTAACATTTTTAAAGTATATTTTAACCTTCAGGAAAATGAAAAGAAAGTCACAGACAGGGAGAAAATATTTTCAAATCATGTATCTAAAATGACTTATATCCAGAATATATAAATAACTTTTACAACTCAATACCAATAAGACAAATAGCCCAAGCAAGAAATGGGAAAAATACTTAGATCGATTTCACCAAAGATATATGAATGGCCAATAAGCTGAAGAAAAAAAAGCTCATCATTGGTCATTTTGGAAATGCAAATTAAAACCACACTTGGACTGTATGTATGTGGATATTTCTCAATAATAATAAAAAAATAAACAATGAGATACCATTGCATACTCATTAGAATGAGTATACTCAAAAAGGCAGAAAGTAAGTGCTGGTGAGAAGATGTAGAGAAACTGTAGCTCTCACACATTGCTGGTAAGAACATAAAATTATGAAACCACTTTGGAAACAGTTTGACAGTTTCTTAAAAAGTTAAACATAAATTTACCATATGACTCAACAAATTCAACTCCTAAGAATCTATCCAAGAGAAATGACAACATAGATTGAAATAAAGTCCTCTAAGCAAGTGTTTATAGTAGCATTATTAATAATAGTCCCAAACTGGAAACAATCCAAATGTTCCTCTAGTGAATGATAGACAAAATGAAATATGGTTCAGCAATAAAAATGAACAAAGTACTGTTACATGCTACAAAATGGATGAACCTCAAAATCATGCTAAATGAAAGAAGCCAGACACGAAAGATTATAGGATTCCATGTATATGAAATGTCCAGAAAAGGCACATAGAATATTAGTGGTTGTTTTAGGGCTTGAGATGGGAAAGGCGTTTGGCTGCAAATAGGCACTGAGCTGACAGAAATGTTTTTAAATTATACTGGTAATTGTTATATAACTATACATTTACTAAAATTAAATGTTATACACTTAAAATTGGTAAAATTTATGGTATGTAAATTTCAATACAACTGTTCTTTAAAAAGGCAATAAGCAACAATATGCCCATTATAATAGTGTTAAATATGCATAATTAATAAGACATTATTTATATTTAACTATGACTATTTTGAACATCTAAGAAATTGTACAAAAGCATACTAAGCGTATTTCTCTCATATACCAAAGTTTAACATATTGGAAACCTATATGTTAACTTGTGTTATTTTTGTAGTATCTCAAAATAAATCTGTCATATGTTTAATCAGAGAAAATCATAAAAATGTAAGATGAACAAAACAAAACCCTGAAACCATTCCTGACTGCTAGTCTGTAAATTAGATTTTCCTTAATACTGTACAGCCTAAACACAAGAAAAATAAATTGGTTTCAGAGGTTTGCTACAGCTATAACCCATAAACTCCTTTCAAAACATTTTTGTGCTTACCCAAATAAGCTCCATTTTCACTAACTTCCTAGTAAGTAACTGCCACAATTTTAATGTATAAAGTTTATTTAGACCAATAAATATATTGTCCTTTTTTCTATATTGGGAATTTGCATTCACTTAAATTTTTAAAAAGTTTTCTGTAGCTAAAACAAAAAAAATCTGGACTCTTCCAGATCGTAGGTAGTACAAAAGGACCAAGCTCAAGTACATGTTTACTAGTAGGGTGATTGGAAACAAGTTCAGTTTTTTCACAAATGCCTTATGTATCTTCTCTAATGTTGCCATGAAGGTGAGTGGTAATTGGATCTTACTTTAGCAGCAAAATGTATAACTTCAAAAACATTTTTAAAATAAGACATTTCAAGAGTATTGCAGTAATGGATGGTTACATGGAAAAAGAATGAATGTGACCCTACCATACAGTATACAAAAAAAAATCAGATGTTTCATTTCCTCATTTACTCAACATTTCATAGAAACATACGATGCTCATTTTGCCTCTTCCTACTTCCTATTGCCTGGAATGTAAACATTATACCTGGAGTTCCTGTAGCTAACTTGGATTATGAAATGACTTTGAGAATGGAAGCCACATATGGCAAAGCAACAAGGTAGAAGGAACTTGGGTTCTTGAAACCATGAAATTGCTATACTATCTCTGGAAATAGCTACTTCAGGATTTCTTGAACACAAAAGATAAACAAACGTCTATGTTGTTTATGCCATTTTCACAGTTCAACCTAATCCTAATCAGCATATAAAATAAAGAGTGCTTCAGACAGAGGGAGCAGAAGGAACAGAGGCTCCCTGAGATAGGGAAAGGCCTTAGTATCGTTAAGGCAAAGGAAGGTAAATGTGGTTGAGTGCAATGAACCAGAGGAAGAGTTTTGGGAGATGCGATGTGGGCCAAGGGAACCTATATTTTGTAGGTCCTGGTAGTTCCTTGGAATTTGAGCTTTTACTTAGATGTGGAAGCCACAGAAGGGGTTGTTTGTTTTGTTTTAATTTTTACTGTGTTAACATATATACAACATAGCATTTCCCATCTTAACCACTTTCAAGTATACTATTCAGTGATGTTAGTTTAGTTACATCACAATGTTGTGCTACCATCACCACCATCCATTATCAAACTTTTCCATCACCCCAAAGAGAAACTCTGTGCCCAATAAGCATTAACTCCCCATTTTCCAACCCTGCTTGCTTAGTACTCTGAAAACTTTCTGCCTCTGTAAGTTTCATATTCTAGTTATTTCATATATGTGAGTTCATTTAATATTTGTCCTTTTTATACAGCTTATTTTACTTAATGTGATGTCTCAGGTCATCTATTGTGTTGGTTTGAAATGATGTATGCACCCTAGAAAAGCCATGTTTTAATCCTAACTCCATTTTGTAATGGCAGCCATTTCTTCTAATCCTTATTCAGTATTGTATGTTTGAAATTGTAATTAGATCATCTCCCTGGGGTGTGAATCAAGGTGGTTGTTAAACTGGATTAGGTGGAGACGTGTCTCCACCCATTTGGGTGGGTCTTAGTTTACTAGAATCCTATAAAAGAAGAAACATTTTGGAGAATGCAAGAGATTTCTGAGAGAGCAGAGAATGACATACCCATGAGAAGCAGAGAGTCTACCAGCCAGTGACCTTGGAGATGAAGAAGGAAAATGCCTCCCAGGGAGCTTTATGAAACAGGAAGCCAGGAGAGAAAGCTAGCAGATGAAGCTGTGTTCACAACATGCCTTTCCAGATGAGAGAGAAAACTTGACTGTGTTTGCCATGTGCCTTTCCAGCTGAGAGAGAAACCTTGAACTTCATCAGCCTTCTTGAACCAAGGTATCTTTCCCTGGATGCCTTAGATTGGACATTTCTGTAGACTTGTTTTAATTAGGACATTTTCTCAACCTTAGAACTGTAAACTAGCAACTTATTAAATTCCCCTGTTTAAAAGCCATTCTGTTTCTGGTATATTGCATTCCAGCAGCTAGCAAACTAGAACATCTATGTTGTCCCATATATCAGAATTTCACTCTTTTTTACTGTTGAATAATTGTATATACACAACACATTTTGTTTATCCATTCTTCTGCTGTTGGTCACTTGGGTTGCTTTCACCTTTTGACTAGTGTGACTAATACAACTATGAACATTGGTGTAAGGATATCTGTTCAAGTTCCTGTTTTCAATTCTTTGGGGCATATGCCTCGAAGTGGGATTGTTGAAATATGGTGATTACCTACTTAATTTTCTAAGGAACTACCAAACTTGTTTTCCAAAGTGGGTGCATCATTTTATATTCCCACCAACAATGATTGAGGGTTACCGTAGAAGTCTTGAGAAGGAAAGTGTCCTGATTTATATTTAAAAAGAATCTCTGTAGTAAAGAGACTGATGATAATATTTGAAAATCCTTATAGTGGATACATGAGTATTTATAACAATAATCTCTACTTTTGTATGTTTATCATATGCTAGATAATAAAATTTCACAGAAAACTTTTCAAAATCACCTTTACTAACCTGGCCAAAACTGAAATAGAATCATTTATCACTAGTTTTGGTATAACCTAGTAGAAAGAAAGAATGTATTAACACAAAGGGTTTGATCTACATAGAAACTTTAAAAAGGATAGTCAAAGAATAATTGGTCTTTTGTGACTGACTTCTTTCACTTAGCTTAATATTTTCAAGATTCATCTATGCTATAGAATTTATCAGTACTTGTTTCCTCTATACAGTTGAGCAGTATTTCATTATCTGTACATACCACATTTTGTTTATCCATTCATCTGTTGATGGACATTTTAGTCATGTCCATCTTTTGGCTATTGTGACTAGTGCTGCTATGAACACGAGCGTACAATTATCTATTTGGGTCCAGCCTTTGTATTTTTACCAAATTCCCTAAGAGTGAATTTGGTGACTAAGAGTGACCAAAGTTTGAACTAATGTAATCTATCCCTTCCTTCTCAAGATTCAGTGAGGAGTGACATTACATTGGTATCCCCAGGGAGCTGATTAGAAATACAGAATATTTTTTTAAATAATTTTTTGTCAATTAAAAAAAGATTACAAAAAACCGCAAACATCCTTAATATATGCTCATTCTGCTCTACATACATAATCAGTAATTCACAATATCATCACATAGTTGCATGTTCATCATCATCATCATTTCTTAGAACATTTGCATCAATTCAGAAAAAGAAATAAAAGGCAACAGAAAAATAAAACAAAAACAGAAAAAGAAAAAAAAGAATTTTATATACCATACCCCTTACCCCTCCCTTTCATTGATCACAGAAATACAGAATTTTATGCCCCACTGCAGACACACTGACCCAGAATCTGCATTTTTACCAAGATCTCTAGGTAATTCATCATATGAATTTTTATCTTTTAAAAATACTTTTATTAAGAAATCTTCAATCATATACAGTCCATACACAGTGTACAATCAATGGCTCACAATATCATCACATAGTTATGTATTCATCACCATGTTCATTTTAAGAACATTTGGATCACTCCAGAAAAAGAAATAAAAAGAAAAAACTCTGGGTAAAAGGAGCATCAGACACAAAGTTTTCACAATCACACAGTTACATTGTAAAAGCTATATAGTTATACAATCATCTTCAAGAATCAAGGCTACTGGAACACAGCTCAACACCTTCAAGTATTTCCCTTCAGCCACTCTAATACACCAAAAACTAAAAAGGGATATCTATATAATGTGTAAGAATAACCTCCAGGATAACCTCTTGACTCTGTTTGAAATCTCTCAGCCACTGAAACTTTATTTTGCTGAATTTCTCTCATCCTCCTTTTGGACAAAAAAGCTTCTTAATCTCTTAATGTTGGGTCCCAGCTCATTCCAGGAATCCTATCCCTTGTTGCCAGGGAGATTTAGACCCATGGGAGTCATGCTTCAAGTGTGTGTGTGTGGGGGGAAGAGTACAGTGACTTCACCTGCTGAGTTGGCTTAGAGTCAGAGAGGCCACATCTGAGCAACAAAAGAGGTTTTTCTGGGGGTGACTCTTGGGCACAATCTTAAGTAGGCTTAGCCTATCCTTTGCAGATAAAAGTTTCATAGAGTGAACCCCAAGATCAAGGGCTCAGCCTATTGATTTGATTGTCCCCACTGCTTGTGAGAATATCAGAAATTCTCCACATAGGTAAGTTGAATATTTCTTTCTTTCTCCCCTGTCCCTGAAGGAACCTTTGCAAATACTTCTTTGTTCACTGCTCAAATTACTCTAGGATATATCGGGGCATCACACTAACCTGGACAAACCAACAAGATCTCACATCCTATTCAAGATTCCGTATGCTCATTGTGTTCAGCTAAATTGACCATACAAATTAAATAAGGTAATGTGCTACCTAGAATATAAATTTTCTACCAAACAAACATCTCTCCTTTGGGTCTCACACAGAAGTTGAAGTTTTAAAAATATGGACCATATCATCCTTTACCCTATATTCTGATTTACCTTAGTCCTATCAAGATCAGCTTCATTCCTATCTCTAGTCAAAGTCTGACCCCTTTTTCAACTTTTAAATGGTTCCTGTATGGGGTATACCTCATATAGGGTATAGCTTCAGTGTCCGAACTCTGAGTCTCAGGTGTCACAGATATCCCCGAAGTTTCTGGGAAAAATCAAGTTACATACAAACAGTTCAGTATCTCAGAATCTAGAAATAACAGATTAAACTCCTGAATATATATGACTGCTATTAGAACTTCCAATCTGGGATCCTTTACCATAGGCCCCAAACTCATAACCCATGTTCTCAACTTCAATTCACTGAATATGTATATTATAGTTAGTCCCTATGAGTGAGGAATGATAATATTTGTCTTTTTGTTTCTGACATTTCATTCAACATATAGTCCTTAAGTTTCATTTATCTAGTTGCATGCCTCACAGCTTCATTCCTTCTTGCGTCTGCACAGTAGTCTGTTATATGTATACACCACAGTTCCCCTTGCTTCCCTCAGTCGTTGTACCCTTATGTCATATGCATTTTAAAATTCTGTTACTATAACTACACTCTAACATTTCCCCCTTGGTTCTCAATCTGGCCAAACACTGACATGTATCCTGGGCATTGGGCTATTTAAAAGCTCCCCAGATGAGCTAAAGTTCTGCAAAGTTTCAGAACCACATGTATTAGGAGAGTATTAGCACTTGTTAATACAACTGGGTAGCTCAAAGGCCTTATCAACTGGGAGATTTTTACTGACTATCCCCCAACATACTACTAATGGAAAAATGTCCATTAATGCTGCCCATACAGCTTTTTAAAATTACATTTGCAGAATTATTTCTTTCAGTACTTTAATAACCTAAAATTCTCCTCAGTTTTCTTATTCTTTTCCACCCCTCCCAAATTCCTTATGCTAGAAGGGTAGGTTACCATTTAATTGTAACTTTTTTTTCAGGAATTTGTTTTATCTAATATTACTATAACTGCCTATCATTTTTTTAAACCATTTTTAGGTGTAAAATATAATATATAAACAAAGAAAAACACAACAATTTTCAAAGCACACCCCAGAGCCTGTCATAGGCCACCACACCCTCAACTCAGACTCCTCCTTCCAGCTGTATGGAATCATACAGTATCTGTCTTTTGTGTCTGGCTTATTTCACTCAGCATTATGTTCTCAAGGTTCATCCATGTTGTCTATGTTTTGGGACATCATTTTGTCTAAATGCTGCATAATGTTCCTTCATATGTATATACTACACTTCGTTTATCCACTTGTCTATTGATGAGCACCGGATTGTTTCCATCTCTTGGCAATTGTGAATAGTGCTTCTATGAACATCAGTGTGAATGTCTGTTTGCATCACTGCCCTCAACTCTTCTGGGTATTTACCAAGTATTGGTATTGCCAGGTCATAGGGTAACATGATATTTAGTTTTCTGTGGAATCACCAAACTGATTTCCACAGCAGATGAACCATTTTACATTCCGACCAACAGTGAATAAGTGTGCCAATTTCTCCATATCCTCTCTAACCTTTATAGTTTCCTGTTTGTTTAATAGCAGCCATTCTTGTAGGTGTAAGATGATATCTTAATTTGCATTTCTCTTATAGCCATAAAGATGAGCAAATCTTCATATGCTTTTTAGTCATCTGTATTTGCTCTTCAGAAAAGTGCCTATTCATTTCTCTGACAATTTTATAATTGGATTGTTTGTTCTTTTGCTGGTGTGTTGTATAATTTCTTCATGTACAAAGGATATCAAGTCTATCTGAAATGTGGTTTCCAAATATTTTCTCCCATTGAGTTGGCTGCCTCTACACCTTTTTAACAAAGTCCTTTGAGACACAGAAGCTCTTGATCTTAAGGAGTTCCCATTTGTCTATTTTTTCTTTCACAGCTTGTGCTATAGATGTAAAATTTAAGAAGTTACCTTCTATTACAAGATATTGAAGATGTTTCCCTACATTTTTTTTCAAGTAGTGTTATGGTACTGGCTGTTACATTCAGGTCTTTGATCTATTTTGAATTAATTTTTGTATAAGGTATAAGGTAGGGGTCCTCTTTCATTCTTTTGGCTATTGAAATCCAGTTCTCCCATGTCCATTTATTGAAAAGACTATTCTGTCTCAATTCAGTGGATTTGGGGGCTTTATTGAAGATTGAGTGTCCATAGATTTGGAGGTCAATCTCTGTACTCTCGATACTATTCCACTGGTCAATCCTTCTGTCTTTGTGTCAGTACCATGCTGTTTAAACCACTGTGGCTTACAGTACGCTTTAAAGTCAGGAAGTGATAGTCCTCACAGTTTGCTCTTCTTTTTCAGGATATCTTTAGATATTCAAGGTCTCTTTTCATTCCATATAAATTTGCTAACCAGTTTTTCCAAGTCTTCAAAGTAGGTTGTTGGGATTTTTATTGGTATTGCATTGAAACTGTAGATCAGTTTGGGGAGAACTGACATCTTGACAGTATTCAACTTTCCTATCCATGAGCATGGAATATCTTTCCATCTGTTTAGTTCTTTTTAAAATTTCTTTTAGCAATATTTTGTAATTTTCTGTGTATAAATCCTTGACATCTCTCCATAGGCTTATTCCTAGATATCTAATTCTTCTGGTTGGTGTTCTAAATGGAATTTTTTCCTTAGTTGTCACCTCAGATAGGTCATTGTTTGCATACAGAAACATTACTGATTTTGTACATTAATCTTGTATCCTGCCATTTTGCTGAATTTGTTTATTGGCTCAAGTAGTTTTACTGTAGATTCCCCAGGGTTTTCTAAGTATAAGATCATGCCATCTGCAATAATGAAAGTTTTGCTTCTTCCCTTCCTATTTGAATGGTTTTATTTCTTTCTCCTGTCTAATTGCTCCAGCTAGTACTTCTAATACAATGTTGAATAATAGCGGTGACAATGGGCTTCCTTGTCTTGTCTCCAATCTCAAGGGGAATGCTTTCAGTTTCTCACCATTAAGTGTGAGGCTGGTGATGGGTTTATTATGATATCGAGAAAGTTTCCTTCAATGCCTAACTTTTGAGGTGTTTTTATTAGGACAGGATACTATATTTTGTTGAATGCTTTTTCAGCATCTGTTGATATGACCAGGTGATTTTCCCTTTCAATTTGTTAATGTGCTGTATTATGTTGATTGACTTTCTTATGCTGAACCACCCTTGCATTCTTGGTTTGAATCCCACTTGACCATGATGTATAATTCTTTTAATGTGGCGGTGGATATGATTTACTAGTATTTTGTTAAGAATTTTCACATCTATGTTCATTAGGGAGCTTGTCTGTAGTTTTCTTTTCTTGTACCATCTTTATCTGATTTTGGTATTAAAGTTATGTTAGCTTCATAAAATGAGTTAGGTAGTGTTCCTTTTTCTTCAGTTTTTTGAAAGAGTTTGATCAGGATTGGTGTCACTTATTTTTGAAAAGTTTGATAAAATTCTCCTGTGAAGCCATCAGGTTTTGGGCTTTTTTTATGTGGGAAGATTTTTGATGAATAATTGTATCTCCTTACTTGTAATTGATTTGTTGAGATCCTCTATTTCTTCTAGAGTCAGTATAGGTAATTTGTGTGTTTCTAGGACTTTGCCCATTTCATCTAAGTTATCTAGTTTGTTGATATATGGCTGCTCATAATATTCTCTTATGATTTTTTTTTAATTTCTTCATGATTTGTGGCAACAACTCTCCTCATTTCTGATTTTATTTATTTGTGTCCTCTCTCTTTTCTTCTTTGTTAGTCTAGCTAGGGGATCATCAATTGTATTAATTTTCTCAAAGAACCAACTTTTAGTTTTGTTAATTCTTTCTATTGTTTTATTATTTTCCAGTTTGTTTATTCCTGCTTTAGTCTTTGTTATTTCTCTTCTTTTATTTGCTTTAGGTTAGTTTGCTGTTCTTTCTCTAAATTTTCCAGGTGAACAGTTAAATCCTCAAATTTTGCCCATTCTTGTTTTTTAATATAGGCATTTAGGGCAATAAATTTCCCTCTCAGCACTGCCTTTGCCACATCCCATACATTTTGATACGCTATATTCTCATTATCATTCATCTCCAGATATTTACTGATTTCTCTAGCAATTTCTTCCTTGACCCACTGATTATTTAAGAGTGTGCTGTTTAATCTCCATATATTTGTGCAAGCTTTGGTTCTTTGGTCGTTATTAATTGCCAACTATATTCCATTGTGATCAGAGAAAGTGCTTTGGATAATTACAATCCTATTAAATTTATAGACACTCAGTTTATGTACCAGTATATAATCTATCCTGGAGAACATTCCATGTGCGCTAGAGAAGGATGTATATCCTGGTGCTTGGGGATGTATGATCTGTATTTGTATATTAGATCTAATTCATCTATCTTATTGCTTACGTTCTTTATTTCCTTGCTGATCCTCTGTGGTTGTTCTATCTATGGTGGAAAGTGGTGGATTGAAGTCTCCTACTATTACTGTTGGTCTGTCTACAGCTCCGTCCAATTTTTCCAAAATGTGCCTCAAGTACTTTGGAGCTCCTTGATTGGGAGCACACACATTTATGATTGTTATTTCTTCCTGGTGAATTGTCCCTTTTATTAATATGTAGTGCCCTTCTTTGTCTCTTATGACATCTTTACATTTAATGTTTATTTTGTCTGATATTAATATAGCTACTCCTGCTTTCTTTTGGTTACAGCTTGCATAGAAGATCTTTTTCCATTCTTTCACTTTCAATCTAATTGTGTTCTTGAGTCTAAGATGTGTTTTTTGTAAACAACATATAGACAGATTATATTTTTTGATCCATTCTGTCAGTCTGTATCTTTTAATTGGTGAGAGTCCATTAACATTCAAAGTAATTACTATAAGAGCAGTTCTTGATTCTACCATCTTGTCCGTTAGGTTTTTTTGTTTGTTTGCTTTGTTTTGTTTTGCATGGGCAGGTACCAGGAATCTAACCTGGGTCTCCAGCATGGCAGGTGAGAACTCTGCCACTGAGCCACAGTGGCCTGCCCTGTCCTTTAGTTTTTATTTGTCAAATCTGTATATTATTTCCCTTCTCTCTATTCCTTTAAATTACCTGTACTTAAATTCTTCAATTCTGTGCCTTCCTCCAAATCTCCCTCTCCTGTCTTTCTTTTTTATCAGCTGTCAGGTTTCCTTTTAGTATTTCTTGTAGGGCTAGTCTCTTGTTGGCTAGTTCTCTCAATCTTTCTTTATCTTTGAAGATTTTAATCTCTCCCTCAATTTTGAAAGATAACTTGGCTGGATAAGGAATTCTTGGTTGAAAACCTTTCTCATTCAGATCTTTAAAATATCATACTACTGCCTTCTAGCTTCCATGGTGCCTGTTGAGCAGTCTGAACTCAGTCTTCTGTGTTTTCCCTTGTGTGTAGTAAATTGCTTTTCTTGTGCTGCTTTCAGGACTTTCTATTTCTCTTCAACACCTGACAATCTGATTAGTATACGCCTTGGAGTGAGCTTGTTTGGATTTATTCTATTTGGAGTTTACTGGGCCTCTTTGATGTGTATATTCATGTTTTTTATAAGGGTTGGGAAGTTTTCTCCAATTATATCTTCAACTAACTTGCCCAATCCTTTGCTCTTCTCTTCCCTTTCTGGGATACCAATAATTCTTATATTTTAGCGCCTCTTATTGTCCATCATTTCCCTAAGATCCAGTTGCATTTTTCCATCTTTCCTGCCATTTTTTTTTCTTTTGCTCTCTAGTTCTATTATTTTATCATCTTCTAGCTCACTTACAGTTCCCTCTGCTTCTTTGAATCTGCTATCATGTGTCTCTAGCATACATTTTATTTGGTCAAATGTATCTTTCATTTCTGTGAGATCTGCCATTTTTCAATTTAACCTCCTGAATTCTTCTTCATATTTTTCTAGCATCTTCCTGATACCCTTTATTTCTTTATAAATATCCTTGAGTAGTTGTTCCATATTCTGTGTCTGCTCTGGAATTTTGATTTCATCATTTTGCTTGGCTATTTCTGCTTGGATCTTCATGCATTTTGTGATTTTCTGTTGTGTTCTGGAAATTAATTTATCTTGATATGGTTATTATGCAAGTTGGTTTTTCTCACTCTTCTAAAGTTTTGTATATACTTAGTTTTCGATGAATGTTTCCTTTTACACTTTGTCAGTTTTCTCTGCCCAATCAACGTCCAGATCTCATGTAGGGGATACATTTCAACTTAAGCGTCTGTTATAAGATAAGCCAGGGTACCAGGTGCTCCAATGACAGAATGGCTGACTACCATGCAGGAGACCCAACCTGAGCTCTGAGCTGAGTCTGGTCAGCCCATGGCACACTCTAGTCTCCTCCTCCCTCAGCCCCACCCCTTCAGGCCTGAGGACTCAAGGTCAGCATGCTCAGCAGGGGGGCTGCTTTGGCAGGGGGCCTGGTCCATCAGGGGCAGCCAGCTGGTGGGTCTCTGCCGGGGCACCAGGGAGCAGATGAGTGCACGTGGGGGATCAGCTGATTAGCTGATCTGCAGTGCATGTGACCCTGCCAGACATTGCAACTGTAGTTGGGCTATTCCTGTACCTGATAAGGTGATCACTCCCCGCTGTAACTTTATTTTAAATGAAACTATTTGGTGTCCAGAAAAGCACCAATAAAATGAAATCACATTTATAATCAGTGAAAACCTTGATGGTGATTCAAAATATTTTATTGCAAATTATTCAGGAACTGGGGACATGAGAACAGAACAAGGGATGGAATTGAGGAGGAGGTAAAGTTATAAAATAACTGAGGGAAAGACAGAGAATGGAAGTACTCACTTGTTATTTTTTTGGTTTCATAAACTGTTGAAGATAAACGGGTTCTAGTAACTGGAGTCAGTAATTCTGGTCTGGAACTAACTGACAGCAATGACTAAATGACGGGATTGCAAAGCAGCAGTAGTTAAATCAATTGTAGGACTATTCCTTCAAAGTGATTTAATTAGACTGTCCCAATAATGGAGCTCTAAAATCACTGAGAACAAAAGAAACTAGGTTCTCTTTAAACTTGAGAAAGAAAAGAGGCAGCTGAGTTTTACATATGCTATCAAAATAAAAATTTATCACAGTAGCATGAGGTTGATCTTCACAGATTGCTCTATGTGGTAGTTAGATTCAGTTGTCAACTTGGCCAGGTGAAGGCACTTAGTTCTGTTGCTCTGGACATGAGCCAATGGTACGTGAACCTCATCTGTTGCTAATTACATCTGCAGTTGGCTAGGAGGCATGTCTGCTGCAATGAATGATGTTTGACTTAATTGGCTGGTGCTTAAATCAGAGAGCTCAATGTAGCACAGCCCAAGCAACTTGGCATATCTCATCTCAGCACTCGCAGCTCAGCCTAGGCCTTCAGAGATGCAGAAAGGAATCACCCTAGCGAAAGTTGTTGGAACCCAGAGGCCTGGAGAGAAGGCCAGCAGAGATTACCCTGAGCCTTCCCATGTAAGAAAGAACCTCAGATGGAAGTTAGCTGCCTCTCCTCTGAAGAACTAATGAAATAAATCCCCTTTTATTAAAAGCCAATCTGTCTCTGTTGTGTTGCATGCCGGCAGCTAGCAAACTAGAAAACCCTATAATAGTTACTCTCTACTTTGGTACCAGAAAGCATTAAAGCAGCTTTTGGACCAAAGCCAGTTCAATTTGAAACCTAGAAAAACGGGAAACCCTCTAAATGTAATTATTCCTTTTTAATCACTTTGCAAATCTTCTGTTTCTTATTTCTTCCCTGTTTCTCTAGTTTTCTTCACTTCAGGTAAGAAGGGAGTTTGCTTCTGAAAGAGTTAGCATATCCCACAAAGAAAGAATTCAAGCCAGGCAGTTCCTTGCTGCAAGAATAATAGTTGGGTTTGAGATATGGCTTATATTTAGTTCTCATGCCATTTGGAAATAATTGCTTTGATATAGATGTTCAATAACCAACAGCATGGGCATAAATTTGCTCCACAGTTGCCATATGGGTCCAAGTGTAAAAGTTTTGCACACTTTCAGTACATTTTAGATCCAGAACTAGTTGACCTCAATTAGCAAAGCAAGAAAGCTCCATTTCATTTTACTTATTCTGTGGTTTACAAATAAAGGGTATAGTTAACAGCATTTTAAAGGAATAAGAGAACTTTGGTTGCTTTTGGGAAAAAGAGATCGGTTTTTCTCTCCATCAGAGAAGGATAATTATATTGTCTTTGAGGCACTGGCTATGGGGATTAGGATGCTTATAGGAATATTCAAATTTCATAATTAGAGTATATAGGGTCCGCATGGAAAGACTTGAAACTAAGGCCCTTAGCTACTACAATATTTGTCGCTCAATTACAAAGCACTTTTTCAAATCCCTCCAAACAGGAAGACAAAGCTGGCTTGAACAATGTTGCTTATTCCCTTGGGAGTACTGCCAATTCTTAGTTTTGGCTCTGCTTCTTAAAGTTGCTTCCTTCTTGGCAAGGAACTGTTCACCCTTTCCTGAAGCACGTCTACCAACCAGGACACATTAGGAAATGTCCAAAGAATTCCTGTAGTTCTATTTTCTTCAATTTCCACTGGCAGAGGACTTCACAGCCTGCCCTCTTCCTGAAGTACAATCAATAAAGTTGTTTATGTCTTCTCTACAAAATCATTGGAAATCATTTCACAAATTCCAGCAGATTGCAAGGTACCAGTTCATCAATATGAACATTATCTCTGCAGGTACAGGTTACTCTGGCTTTTCACAGGTTTATTTGGCAAACCAAGATCCTAATCATAAAGTATATAAGCATTGAATTATAAGGTATGGATTCCAATTATTTTTTGAGTTGCAAAATTTATTTCCTTCTTGAAAATGTAGGAGTCCAAACTTTTCCTTTACTCGTACACCATCATTCTATTCAAACACTGATTCCAACAAATTTGGTATTCAAAATAAAAAATAAAAATATAAATAACCCATAGATGCATACTTCATTCTGAAAAGTACCCTCCTCTTCCCCTTACAAAAAGGAACTCTTGTCTTTTGTGTGTGGTCAATATTTCCATCAATTCTCTCTATACAGTGTTTAAAAAATCTCTTTCTATACCCTCTGATCTATTCCTGTCTTAACCTTTCATCATTTTATATGTGGACTGTTCTCTAAATAGTTTCTGCCAATAACACTCCCTTCTCTAATCCTACTTGAAACCTCACGCAACTTGTCTCAGTGTCGTCTTTATTCTAAAACAACCAAACTTTTTTTTAATTCTGGTAACATATATACAACCAAAAATATCCCATTTTATTCATTTGCAATTATACATTCAGTGGTGTTATTTACACTCAATGCTGTACTGTCCTCACCACCATTCATTACCAAAATATTTCCATCATCCCAAACAGAAACTGTACCCATTCAGCACTAACTCCTTATTCCCCAAACCCCATCTGCACCTGATAAGCTATATTCTACTTTCTGACTTTATGAATGTGCATATACTAATTATTTCATATAAGTAAGTTCATACAATATTTGTCCTTTTGTGTCCAGCTTATTTCACTTAAAATATTGTCTTCAAGGTTCATTCATGTTATAGCATCAGAACTTCATTCGTTTTTACAGCTGAATAATATCCCATTGTGTATATATACTGCATATTTTTTATCCATTCATCTAATGATTGAGACTTGGGTTGTTTCTACCTTTTGAAAATTGAAAATAATGCAACTATGAACATTGTTGCGCAAGTATTTGTATAAGTTCCTGCTTTTAATTCTTTGGGGGTATCTACCTAGAATGATGATTCTATACTTAACTTTCTAAGGAACTATACCATTTTACACTCCCACCAACAATGTCTGAGGTTCCTATTTCTCCACATCCTAACACTTGTTATTTTCTTTTTTTTTGTATATGTAGTACCCATTCTAGTGGGTGTGAAATGGTATCTCCTTGTGGCTTCAATATGCATTTTCCCAATGGATAATAATGTTGAGTATCTTTTTTCTTTCTTTGTATGCTGTATGACAGGGCTCACATTTCATTTTTTCTCCATGTGAGTATCCTCTTATTGCAGCATAATTTGTTGAATTTTTTTGTTTTTGTTTGGTGTTTCATTTGCTTTTTTGCTTATTTTGTTTTGTTTGGGAAGTGCATGGGCCGGGAATACAACCTGGGTCTCCTGAACGGCAGGTAAGAACTACCCCCGCATGTCCCCCAATGTTGAATATCTTTTCGTGTGTTTATTAGCCATTCATCTATCATATTTGCTTAACTATCTATTTAAACCTTTTGTCCATTTACAAATATATAAATAAATATTTTATTAAAAACCACTATAGTTTCAAAAACTGAAAAATCACTGAGAAGAATCACACTGAGAAGAAATGTTTATAAATTTCGTTAATGTCTGGCTAAACTAAAGATAACTGGAATCTCATTTCTGCTTCTGCTGTCAGTATGTTCTGATATGTTGTTCTGGTTGAAGTACATGAAGAAAACTGGTCATATAGATAAGTAATTGGAAAGGGGAGAAGTATTTTAATACTTTTTTCAAACACCTGTGCATAGTTTTCTTTAATACATACCCAAACTTTAGAAGTAGAAGTTTCTTAAAGCTTACTTGTGATGTGCAATCTGAAACCATCAGTCAATCTTTTTGTACTTTGCTAATCCACTGATCTATCTTATACTTCAATTGAATTTTTTTATCCATGCATTCTTCTGTAACATTATACATTGATCATTTGGAAAATATTGGTTCACCGAGTTATGTAGAACTTCTGAATGTTGACGGATTTCATTAAACAATAGGAAGAATGCATTTGTTAATATCTCCATCGACCTCATCAGAAAAGTATTGGGAGGCTCTCAAACTTCATGGTGGCTGATACAAGTATCTGTTAAGATTCTAATTTTCTTTCTATGATTTTTGTTTTTATTTTGAAATAATTTCAAAATTACAGGACAGCCTAAAAAATAATGCAAATCGCACACAGAGAACAACATACCCCACCTCTTCAGATACACATTTTGTCACCTTTGACATATTATTCTGTCTGACTGACTATGTATGTATGTATGTATGTATCTATCTATCTATCTATTTAATTTTCTGAACATTTGAGAGCAAGTTGAGAGCACATCATACTCTTTGAACACATAATACTTCCACGCACATTTAATAGGAACTTAGGTAATTACCTTAAGTGCAATTATCAAGTTCAAGATATTTAACATTGACACAGAGCTTGCATTCTATATTCCAATTTTTCTTATGTCTCAATACTGTTCTTTTGAGCCTTCTCTCCTCCGTTCTTAGATCCCATCCAGTATCATGTATTGCATTTAATTGCCATTACCTCTTTATATTCTCTTTCTTTTTTAATTGTGGAAATATATATAATAAATCTTCCTCTTCCAGTCCCTCCCAGGCATACCATTCATTGGGATTAATTACATTCACAACATTGCAATATCCTCACTAGCATCCATTACTAGAACTTTCCCTTCACCCAAAATAGAAACACTACACACATTTTGCACTGATTCCCCATTGCTTCTGCCCCCACCCTTGGTAACTTTGGCTTGGATCCCTACATTTTCAAGGGGGAAAAGAATTTTGCAATAAAAAAATAACGGGAATAAATACCCTGTAGATTCAATGCATATATATTTTAAGATTAGGATCTTAGGTTTACCAAATAAACCTGTGGAAAGCCAAACTTTGTATTCTACTTTCCATCTCTATGAAGTTTGCATATTCTCTAATATTTTCTTTGTAGTTACTATGGGGCTTAAATTTAACATACTAAATCTGTAACAGTCTCGTTTACTTTGATACCAATTTAACTTTAATAGCAAACATAAACTATGTTCTTATATCTGTCTGTCCTCCAACCTTTATGTCACAAATTGCATATTTATATACTATGAGTCCAAAACCATTGATTTATCATTACATTTTATGAATTTGCCTTTTAGATCCTGTAGGAAGTAAAAACTGGAGTTAGAAATTAAAATGCAGCAGTACTGGCATTTATATTTACCCATGTCATTACCCTTATTAGAGATCTTTATTTCTTTCTGTGATTCAATCAGTTGTCTAGTGTCCTTTTCTTTCAATCTGCAGAATGCCTTTTAGCATTTCTTGTAGTGCTGATCTAGTGGTGATGAACTCTCTTAGCTTTTGTTTACTTGGGGATGTCTCAATCTCTCCATTTGTGAATGACAGTCTTGCCAGATACAAAATTCTTGGTTAGCAATTTTTTGCTTTCAGCATTTTAAATATATCATCTCTGCCTTATTGCCTCTATGATCCCTGATGAGAAATTGGCACTCAGTCTTATTGAGGTCCCCCTTATGTTTAACCAGTTGCTTCTCTTCTGGCTTTCTGAATTATCAATTTTTGGCATTGAACAGTTTGATTATAACATGGCATAGTGTGGGTCTATTGGGGTCTTTTAGTTTCCTCAGCTGTTTAAAATACATGCAATGAAATGAGTAGGCTTTAAACAATGGGAATTTATTAGCTTACAGTTTGAGGCCATGAGAATGTCCAAATCAATGCATCATCAAGGCAATGCTTTCTTTCTGAAGACTGGCAGTTGCCAGTGATCCCTGGCTCTTTTGCCACATGGCAAGGCACATGGCAGCATCTGATGCTCTCTCCCCCATCTGGCTTCCCTTAATTTCAGCTTCTTGCTGCCCTGGTTTCACTTTCTCTCTATCTCTTCATCCTAAAGAACTCTGGTAAGAGGGTTAAGATACATCCTGAGTTAGGTGGGTTAATAGTTTCTTCAAAAGATCTTACTTAAAATAGGTCTACACCCACAGGAATGGATTAAATTTGAGAATGTGCCTTTCAAGAAATATTCAACTTCCCCATTTGGAGAATTTCTGATATTCTTGTAATCAGTGGGGAAACCAAATCAATAGGCTGAGCCCTCAATCTTGGAGTTTGCCCCTATGAAACTTATCCCCATAAGTTTAGGCAAAAGATAGGCTAAGTCTACTTAAAATTATGCCTAAGAGCCACCCCCAGAGAACCTTTTTTGCTGCTCAGATGTAGTCTCTCTCTCTTTCTAAAGCAACTTGGCAGGTGAACTCATTGCCCTCCCCTCTATGTGGGACATGATTCCCAGGGGTGTAAATCTCCCTGGCAATGTGGGACAGAGCCACTGGGATGAGCCACAACCCTGTCATCATGAGATTGAGAAAGCCTTCTTGACCAAAAGGGGGAAGAGAGAAATGAGACAACATAAAGTTTCAGTGGCTGACAGATTTCAAACACAGTTGGGAGGTTATCCTGGAGGTTATTCTTATGCACTATATAGGTAGACCTTTTTAGTTTATGGTACACTGGAATGGTTGGAGGGAAAGACTTGAAGCTGTGGAGTTGTGTTCCAGTAGCCTTGATTCTTGAAGATGATTGTATAATGACATAACTTTTACAATGTGACTGTGTGATTGTGAAAACCTTGTTTCTGATGCTCCTTTTATCCAGGGTATGGACAGATGAGTTAAAAATATGGATAAAAAGTAAACAAATAATGAGGGGATAAGAGGTAAAATAAATAGGGTAGATGGAAATACCAGTGGTCAAGGAGAGGGAGGGGTAAGTGGTATGGGCTGTATGAGTTTTTTCTTTTCTCTGTTTTCTGGAATGATGCAAATGTTCTGAAAAATGATCATGGTAATGAAGACACAACTATGTGATGATATTGTGAGCCATTGATTGTACACCATTTTATGGACTGAATGTGTGTAAAGATGTGTGAATAAAAATATTAAAAAATGAAAAAAAAATTTTTAAAGAGCATGCCTTTCTAGGGTACACACAGCTTCAAACCACTACATTGAGTTTCTGCTGTTTGAAGTTCGTTGAGTAACTTCCTTAGGCTTTGTTTGCTTTTCTTCATTCTTCTTTCCTCTCCTCAGACTGGAAGATTTCAATGGTGTTATCTTCAAATTCATTGATTCTTTTTCTGCCATTTCCAATCTGCTATGGAACCATCTTGGGAATTTTCACTTTCTGTTATTTTGGTCTTCAGCTGTGTTTGGTTCTTTTTCATAATTTTCATCTGTCTACTGATATTCTAGTTGTGTTCATCTATCCTTTCCCTGATTTTCTTTAGTTCTTTGTTCATATTTTCCATTAGCTCTTTGAGTTTATTTAGGTCCATATTTTTAAAATCTTTATGCAAAATGTGAAATGTTCCAGGCTTGATCCTCTTCACTGATGGTTCTTTTTTAAAAAAATTTTTAATTAATTTTTAAATTAAAAAAATGACAAGAAAGAAACACAAACATTCTTTACATATGATCATCCCATTCTACATATATAATCAGTAATTCACAGTATCTTCACATAGTTGTATATTCATCATCATGATCATTTCTTAGAACATTTGCATTCACTGATGGTTCTAATGCTTTAATCCTCTTCTTTGCCAGAGCCATCACTTTCTGTTTGTTTGTATGTATGCTTTGTCATTTTTGTTGTTGAAACTGGACAAGTTGATATGTAAATGTTATTGCTGAATTTAGACTCCAAAGTCTTTGCCTGTTTTTGCAGATTGCCCAGTAGAAGTGCTCTCCTTCAGAATTTATTCAAACAATGAGTTTAGAAAATAGCTTTGGGCTGAAGTGTAAGGGGCCTCCCTAATCCTTGTGCCTGATTGTATCTTGTCTGGGGCATGCATGAGTGGCCCAGGAATTCCCCTTGTTTACGTGCATACAAATGTTCCCTCTTCCCTATAAAGCAGTTTCCTCACAATCCCATAGTCCCAAAGCCAGCAATCCCTTACCCACCGGTTACTTGTCTGCTCTCTCACAGAGTTGTGTACTGGGACTCTGTGAACTGCCTTCTACACACAGGATAAGTTCTTAAACAATGCTTCTCTTAGGTCACCACTACAGAGAATGTGCAGAGTATGTGCACGAGGCTTACTCTGCTCCCATCTGAACCAGGACCACAGACCTACGCTGGGAGCATGGGCCAGCTCCATGCCAGGTTGGCTCTGTGGGGAGCACTGAGGGGTAGGGGAGGAAACAAGCCAGGGGGCCACAAAATCCTACCACTTTTAAGTAGCTTTTTTTCTTGATTTAGCACTTGCCCTGTTACTACAGTTAGAGGATTAACTGTTTTCTGGAGGGTTAACAGGTGTTTCTATCTGTTCTTGTTGGTTATTCAACATTTCTGTATTGGAGGAGGGAGCCCTGTAGCTTCTAACTCTGCCATCTTGATCAGGGTCTTTCTTTTGTCCATTTTTAAAATGGGTTGCTTGTCTTTTGGTTAAAACTACCAAACTTTATGTGTTAAAATATTCTTGAAAATTTATTGCTTTTTTGTATATACATTATATTTCACAATTTAAAAAATGAATTAAAAAAACAATCTACCAAACTTTTTCTTCATACTATTGCCCGTTGACAAACCATTAATTATCACTACTAAAACAGTCAAGTCTAAACTCCTGAGCTTGAAAAACAAGGCTGCCAATATCTGGCCCAAATAGTCTGTTTGCCCACTCTTGTTACAAAATGCATTGCAAACAGTCAACAATCAAAAAAAAGCCTCTTGTTTTCTGACTTCTGTCACACTCTTGTTTCTTATGCCTTTCTTCACTCTCACATTTTCAAATCCAACATATTATTTAAGACCAAGGTCCAGGTCAACCATTTTTCATGAAGCCTTGCTTGATTACTCTAACATACAGCTCTTACCCCATGAGCTCTTAATCCTTATTCTTTTCCACTTATTCTACAATTTATCAGCTACTGCCAATTGTGGTAAACTCCAAAACCACTGTCTCATATTATCATTAAACTTTAGAGAAGTTCATACCTTATCCCCTCAAACAGATCATGCTCTTCCATCATTTGACAAATATATACTATTTTAGTTTATTAAACTGCCAGAATGCAAAATACCAGAAACAGAACAGCATTTAAGAGGAGGAATTTATTAACTTGCCAGTTTACAATTCTAAGGCCATGAAAATGTCCAAAATTAAGGCACCAACGAGAGGTTACCTTCACTCAAGAAAGGCTGTCTGGAACACCTCTGTCAGCTGGGAAGGTTCATGGTGATGTCTTCTAGCTTTCTATACCAATTCTTCAAATGGCTTCCATAGGAACATTTTCTTTCTGCATCTCCAAACGTCCCTGGCTGTGTGGACTCTGTCTTTCTGTCTTTTTCCAAAATGGTTCCCTCTTAAAGGGATCCAATAAGTGACCCCACCTTGAATGGATGGAGACCCATCTGCATGGAAACCACCTAATCAAAAAGGTCCACCCATAATTAGGTGGGTTGCATTTGCATGTAAACAAATTAGCCAAAAGGATCCCACTCAACAGTATTGAATGAGGATTAAAGAACATGGCTTTTCTGGGGTACACAATGGTTTCAAATCAGCACATATACTAAGTGCTAATTATTGTGCAAGTATGGGACGATAGTCCCTGTTTTCAAACTAAAGCTCTCAAAGCAATATTTCTTTTATGCATAACAAGTAGGTTTCAGGCACACTCTTTATCATTGATGGAAAAATCTGTCAAAGTCATTAAAGAATATTGAAAGACTACTTTTACAAATTTTTTCTGGGCTTTGGACTTTGTAGATAGTTCCAGATACCAGCGATAAAATGAGTTCAATTAGATTTCTTCCCTATTGATGCTTTTATAAAAACCAATTTTTAATGCCATTATCAGAGGCATATTCTAAAAGATGGTATGAAAATGTCTACTATCAATTTTGAGCAACATATTCAGGGCTGGATCCTGGAATCCTTTCTTTTTTACTGAAATCTTAATACCTGAAATTGTAGATGATTTGGGTGATTTTTTTTTTGCATGGGCAGGAACCAAGACTCAAACCTGGGTCTCTGGCATTGCAGGCAAGAACTCTGCCACTGCACCACCATCGCACTGGTTGTTTAGGTGATCTTTTTTTTTAAGATGATTTAATAAATACTTTTCTGCCATTGAGGCTAGGAGGATAAGCAACCAGCTATGCATTGATGAGATATATTAAATTTGAGGTTGTTTGATCCCCTAAAGGGAGGGTTACTAGGGGGTTTTAGAAATTAATATTTGGCAATTAAATTACAAATTCAAGACTCTAGTTTTCCTTAGGCCTGTAAATTCAGGTTACATATCCAATTGCTCTATTTATAAGGCTAGCAAATTTTAGTATCCACTTGTAAGGGATCTTTCAATAAAGATTGGTCTATTAAACTTAATAAAATACCTTCAAACAATTTAAACTGCATTTGGAAGTGTAAAATATTAGTGTGTTGTGGGTTCCTTACACCCACCCTCAACATTTGGACATTCATTAAAAGGATTTGTGGGACTAGGACATAGGTGAAGTCAGGAGTAATCTATGTGTAGGCTTCCTTATGTTCTCTTTCCTTTGAGGGGTTCATACAGAACACACTCTTCCCCAGGGAAGCCCCTTAGAGACTTAGTGCCCAGTGTTTTTCTTGGAGGCTGGTCATGTAGACACCCTCTGCATAGCATACACCAAAGTTCCAGATTCCTAGAAGGAAAGCAAGTGTTCAGCATAAACCATATTATTTGCATAAATATTCTAAGCATATTGAATACCCTTCTCAGTTACCTGTTGACTGGGAACACTCAGAACCAAGTTCCCAGATGGCAGCCAAAGGGCGATCTTTTTTTTTAATTGATAAAACAACATATAAACCAAACATTCTTAACACGCAAACATTCCATACATGGTGTACAATCAATGGTTCACAATATCATCACATAGCTTGTGTATTCATTACCATGATCATTTTCTAGAACATTTGCATCACTCCAGAAAAAGAAATAAAAATATAAAAGGAAAAGTTCATACATACCATACCCCTTACCCCACATCTCACTGACCACTAGTATTTCTATCTACCCAATTTATTTTAACCTTTGTTTCCCTTATTATTTGTTTATTTTTTACTCATCTGTCCATACCCCAGATAAAGGGTCCTGTGTCAAACGTCTCTGCACACTTCCATTTTGTTCTTTAGTAAACAAAACCTTCCCAATTGCTCAAACAGACCTTAAAAATAAGTTAAAATGAAATCATAAATGTGGTCAATCTTAGTTCTTTTAAATGTGCCATTATTTTCTACAAACTTAAGAGTCCAACTTTAAATCAAAACCTAAACAAATTAATTATACATTTGATATTGGACTTACAATATTGATCTCATACTCTAAAAGGCTAAATATCATAAACACCTAAAAGAACATATAGGTAAAAAATTTTTATATAAAAATAAAGTTAGGGCGGTGCAACTGTAGCTCAGTGGCAGAATTCTCACCTGCCATGTCAGAGACTCGAGTTCGATTTCCTGTGTCCGCCCATACAAAAAATAATGATAATGGTAAGGTTTATACTTGAATACTTTGCTTACTTCCAAATCTTCCTGGAATGAACGTTGCTTTACCCACTAAGGAAACTATATGTCACCCTAGGGTGACATAGCACTTTAGGCAGATATCTTAGAAGCTTGTTAAAGTAGCATAACCTCAGAAACTGGAGATTTCTGCAGAGATTAAACTCTTGCCCTGACTCTGATTTGTGTTTGCTATGCCAGTGTGTATAAACTTCAAAATGAGTTGTTATAACATCCTTTGTCAAGGTTACATATTGCCTCTTCTGATTGCTGATAAAAATCTGCTATTTACCTCTAGTTAACCCCTGATTAGATTTTGACTTTTTAAAAAATTGGGGGCAGGGGTGTGGGGGAATTTTAATGTAATTGTCAAAATTTTGGTCTATTTAATATGTTTACAACTTAATGGAATTAATGCTTTTTGAACTTAATGGAATCTTTCATTCTTTCATATCTTGCTATTTTTTAGGAATACATGACTTTTTGGATACTGAAAAGATACATGAATATTAGAGATAAACTTACGGTAAAAATGTCAGGGTCTTGTTTTTTTCTTTGAAAGATAGTTTTATTGATTTCAATGGCTTCAATCTATAGTCTTGCTATTTATTTATTGCCAGGAATAATATATATATATATATATGTGTGTGTGTGTGTGTGTATATATATATATATATATATCTTTTTTTTTTGCATGGGCAGGCACCGGGAAACAAACCCAGGTCTCCGGCATGGCAGGCAAGAGCTCTGCCTGCTAGGCCACCATGGCCGGTGCCTGGGAATAATATTTTAATATCAAGAATTCTAAAATTAAAATTGTACTTTGGGGATACTCTAAAATCTAAATGATTTATATCTAGTAATTGGATAATGTAGATATATAAGCAAGTTTATAGTTTGAAACATATTAATCTAATCTAGTCTAGAAACATATTGTGCTGGCTTGAAACAAATATGTATCCCAGAAAAGCCATATTTTTTAATCCTGATCCAATATTGTAGTGTGGGTCCTCTTGATTAGGTTGTTTCCATGGAGATACAACACCTAGTTGTGGGTGTGACCTTTTAATTAGATGGAGATGTGACTTTATCCATTCAAGGTGGGTCTTAATTTGTTTACTGGAGTCTTTAAGAGAGCTCATGTGTTCAGGGCTGACACAGACACATGTTTGGAGACACTTGGAGTGCCAACGGAGATGCTTAGAGAAACCTTATAAAACGAGGACACAGACGTTTGAAGAGAAGAAATCTCCAGCCTTAGAAGATGCTAAACTAAAAGATGAAACGGAGTTTTGCCCTGGAGAAACTGAGAGCCTATAGATGCTTTATAGAGGAAGCCACTGGAATTAGAGGCTGGAAGCAGTGGAACCAGGAACAAGGACCAGTAGACACCAGCCACATGCCTTCCTATGTGACAGACATCAGCCTTTCTTCGGAGTCAAAGTATCTTTCTCTTGATGCCTTAGTCTGGACATTTTAAGTCCTCAGAACTGTAAATTTATAACTTAATAAACCCCCTTTATAAAAGCTGATCCATTTCTGGTATACTGCAGCTTTAGCAAACTAAAGCATACTAATATATATACTAATTTATTTAGGTATTCATCTTCTAGTATATTCAACAACAGATGCTCATTAAGAAGTTACAATGCTTTAAATTATAACTAAAATTAGAGCATTATAGAACTATTTCTATGTTCCTATGAGGTAATACAGCCTGCTTGAAAAATTTTTTTTCTGTGTTTTCTACTGTGTTTCATTGATTTTTTTCCACCACTGATTCTTTTTTTTTTTTTTGGCATGGGCAGGCTACAGGAATCAAACCTAGGTCTCCGGAATGGCAGGTGAAAATTCTGCCACTGAAGCACCATTGCACCACCCAACATCTATTTTTTAATGTCTTCAACATGTAAGTCATGTCTAAAAGAACAAGTAAAACAAGTGCAGAAGTTGTCAGGTAGCACCACCTGTCTTGAGAGAGGATGCTCCGGTAAGTGGCCCACTGCCGCTTGGACAGAAACAACAGGGTAGGAATAAGCCTCTGTTATTTTCAACAGTAGAAAGTGAGATGTAGGTTTTGCAAGTATGTTAAGAAGGGAGAATGGTTTGGGGGGCAGGTGTAGTGTACACCCTGCCCCTGGCCTTTTTTGGGATCTTCTGGCTTCATTACAAGTATATAAAAATGGCCCTGGGGTTGTTAGATTCCATCTATAGACTCACTTGTATTACCCCGATCCCAGTTTACATCTTCACAAAATGTACCTATAATGGTCACTTGCCTGCCTCCCACCAGACTCGGGGGCTTGCCTTTAGGTCTGTAGCACTGAGGTGCATGCTCTGTAAATGTCAAGGTATTACTTTCAATTATAATAAAAGATAACTTGAAAAAAAAGTGCAGAAAAATTCCTGCACAATATAGAAGATAAAAGATGTATAGAATAAGATCCATAGAATTTAGAGAATACTTTAGACTGTTTTCAAATAACCAAGATATTTGGGGAAGCAATTCTCTTACTTGACGATACAATCAAGCTAGGATTGTACTGAAAGGAAAACTGGAATAGGGAAAAAATCCAATTAGGGAGGTGGAGTGAAGGGCAAAGTCTTATTTGAACTTCTCTTTAAGATGAAAGTTAAGTCTGACCATTTTTCTCTTTCTCATCTGTTTGTGTGTCAAAAGCAGTTTTATGATTTTCAGGATAGTTTTTTTGCTTGTTTGTTTTTACATGGGCAGGCACCAGGAACTGAACCCGTGTCTCCAGCATGGCAGGTGAGAACTCTGCCACTAAGCCACCATCACCCTCAGGATAGTTTTTGACACAGGTCTAGCTCATTAATAAATTACCATTCTAATACTGATGTTGTAGGGCATGGTGTATTGTAGGGTGTGAGCATATATCCAAGTTTCTGTGGGAAAGTTCCAGTTTATTCATATCACCCAAAGTAATTATTAATAGCGTTTCCTTTCACTTTCAAAAGTAAATACGGTTACTCTAGCTGTAGATGAAAAACAAAAATAATAATTTGCTGGACTCTGGCGACCTCTTGTGATTCAAGTAGGAAAAGTCTTTGTGGAAACAAAAGACTTTTTACCCTTAAGGTTACATTTGGGTATTTAAATTTTGAGATTGCTTATTCTGAGAGGAGAAACCAACCACAAAATAAGAATTTCCAAAGTGGATAAACTGCTCACTTCATCCAAAAGCACTCATCTTTTTTTTAATGTAATTTTATTGATTACAATTCATTCAAAGTATACAATCAATGGTTGACAGTATCATCCCATAGTTGTGCATTCATTACCATGATCATTTTTAGAATATTTGCGTCACTCCAGAAAAAGAAAGAAAAAGAAAAAGAAAACCCAAAACATCCCATACCCCTTACTCCTCCCTCTTATAGATCACTGCTATCAAAGCCCTCATCTTGAATCATAAATACAGTACTTAGATAAATTGATGGCAAAGGGTGTGTGTTAAGCCATATACAATTTAATGGGCTTACCACATCAGTAATATTTGTAGAGATTCAAACATCTGGGGTATGTTAGGATATCCTCTCTAAAATGAGAGCCAGGTTGCTAAACTTTGCACTTCTCACCATGAAGAAAATAACACCATGCTTGCTGGGACTTTTTAAATTTTGGAGGTAACATATAATATTTGAGCATGCTACTCTTATCCATTTATTAGATAACTTGTAAAGCTATCATTTTGGAGTGGGGCCAGCTACAATAAAGGCCTCCAGGTTGCAAAAGAAGCTGTACTGCCACTTTCGCCCTAATGACTTAGCATACCAAATAGTATTTAGAAGCGTTTGTAGCAGAGAGAGATTTTGTATGGACCATGAGGCAAGCGCCAATAGGGTAATCACAGCACAGACCTCAGAGTTTTGGAAAGGCCATGCACTCTTCTCCTGACAAATATTCTCCACTTGAAAAGCAGCTCCTGACTTCCACCTGAGCCCTAGTTTTAGAGTTTAAACACATGACCATGTGCTATGCAGATTATGCAATTTTCCATCATGAACCATAAATTGCAACATTTCCCTTGTAATATGAAAGAGATAGCTATGAGACTGGGCCCAGGCAGGTCCAAAGGGCACAAATAATATGTATGACAAGTATGACAAATAATGCACGTGATCAATGTGCTCCAAATCGTAAGGTATCTGCTCTTACTGCTTCTCTACCTTTTCTTCAAGGGCTGAAGCTCAAGAAAACCTTTCTATTTTCACCAGCTGGTTACAAAATCAACAAACACATCTCAGGGAATAAATTCAAGAATTATCATTTTTAATTATGAAATATAGCATATATACAAAGAAATCAATAAATTTCCAAATACATTGTAACAAGTAATTGTAGAACAGATTTCAGAGTTTGGTATGGATTATAAATCCACAGTTTTAGGTTTCTACTTCCAGCTGCCCCAAGACACTGGAGACTAAAAAAATATATCAATATAATGATTCAGCAGTCATACTCATTGTTAAATTCTATCTTCTCTGTTATAAACTCCACTTTCTCCTTTGATCTTTCTCCCAGTCTTTAGGGATATTTGGGCTATGCCCATTTTTAATTTTTCATGCTAGAAAGGGCTGTAGATAATATGGGATAAGGGGATGGAACTAGTTGATCTTCTTGGAGATGTTGGCCCCTCTGGGTTTCAGGACCTAGGAACTCATTTGACCTAGGAACTCATCTAGAGGTGGTTGGTTTCTGGAAAGTAATCAGTGCATGAAACTTTTGTAGAATCCCAAATGGAGACCTAGGGGTACTTTAGGGTTAACAGGAATGGTTTGGTTGGGATTTTGTAAACTGTGGTAATTAGCAATATCTAGCTAAAGCTTGTGTAAGAGTAACCTCCAGAAGAGCTTCTCGACTCTGTGTGAACTCTCTTAGCTGCTGATACCTTATTTTGTTACAATGTCAGGAAGGCATTGTCAATCCTAAAGTGCCAGGGCCAGGCTCGTCCCTGGGGGTCATGTTCCACACTGCCAGGGGGACTTTCTCCCCTGGATGTCATGTCCCACTTAGAGGGGAGGGTAATGGTTTTACTTGCAGAGTTGGGGGTAGAGACAGTGAGGCCACATTTGAATAATAAAAAGGGTTTTCTGGAAATAACTCTGAGGCATAGCCATGGTATGCTAAACTTTCTCTGCTACATAAATAAGCTTCACAAGAGCAAGTCTCAAGATCAAGAGCTTGGAGGCTAGAGGGAAGTACATGAAACTGTTGAACTGTGTTCCAGTAGCCTTGATTCTTGAAGAAGACTACACAGCTTTCACAATGTGACTGTGTGATTATGACTTGAAGAGCTTTAGAACTCAACTTGTATCTGATGCTCCTTTTATCCAGGGTATGGACAGATGAGTAAAAAAATAATAAAAAGAAGAATAAAAGATAAATAAAATAGGGGGAAATAAAGGTAAAAATTGGTTACATTGAAATACTGTGGGTCCATGAGAGGGCGAGGTAATGGTAATGTATGAGGTTTTTTGTTGTGTTTTTTTTTAATTTCTTTTTCTGAGTGATACAAATGTTCTAAAAATGATCGTGGTAAAGAATACAACTATGTGGTGATATTGTGAGTCTTCATGTAATATGGTTGAACTACATGTGTGTGGATATTTCTCAATTAAAAAAAGAAAGATCAAGGGCTTGGCTTATTGACTTGAGAGTCCCTAATATTTGAGACAGTATCAAGGGTTTCTTTGGTGGTAAAGTTTAACAGTTCCATATTTTTTCTCCCATCCCTTAAGAGACTTTGCCAATACTTTTTAATTATCTGCTCAACACACTCTCATATGTATCCAGGTATTAGCTTAAGCTATACAGAATTACAAACCCTCATTCCCATTCTGGGCTCCATGTGTTTGGGTTGTTTAAATGGTCTACCCAGACAGGTTGAGTTAGATTATGTGCTATAGAAAATTTAGGTTTTGGACAAAATAAACCTCTTTTCCTTTGGTCACATACAGTAGGTGATGTTCTAAAATACAAACAGTGTTATCCTTACCCCTGTATTCTGATTTACCTTAGTCCTGATCTGATTGGCTTCTCTCTTATCTCTAATTGAAGCTTGATCTCTTTTGCGATTTCTTTATCAACTGTTGTATTGATAATTAATGCTGACTTGCAGAGCTTTAGAACTCAACTCTGAGTCTTAGGTATCACATAGGTAGCAAAAGTTCCAGGGAGATGGAACAGCATCTCAGAATCTAGAAGTAACAATAACAGCTCTAGACTAAATGCGACTGCTATAAGAGCTTAGAATCTAGGCTCCAATTTTCTTATAGGTACTTTCAGAGAGACCATATGATAATTATTCTTTTGTTTCTGGCTTATTTTGCACCACAGAATATCCCCAAGGTTCTTCCACCTTTTTTGCATGTCTCATGACTTTCTCTTTGTAGTCGCACAATATTCCATCATTTGTATACATCACAGTTCTCCATTCTACTTCTCAATGTATACTTCAGTCACCTCCATCCATTGGACATCATGTGTAAGTCAAAGTCAACAATCTATGTCTCACATTATCCTCACTTAGTTGTACAATAATCAACATCTTCATGTTTAGGCAATTTTCATTGCTCCACAGGAAAAAATAACTGATAAACACACCTTCACCAAATAGAAAGTCCAAACTTCCTCTCATTTATCCCTGGTATTGTTGTAGTACCTTTGATGTCTTCCTGTTAAATATAGACCAGAGCATACAATAGTAGTTTTCCCCCATAACCCAGTATTATTGACTCTTTGCACAAGATTCATACCTTTGCAGTAATTCATGCAAGAACTTATTTATATTGGTAATATTAATCAGTGGGATACATGGTTCTGTGCAACCCCTTTCAATCATGCTCACCTTCAATATGGCAATATTACTTACAGACCCACAAATGAACTGCCTTCACTTCTATCCATTCCCTTACATTTAAGTTTAACCTCATTAGCTATCCATTCATCCATCTCTAGCTTCCCCTATATTCTATATTATAAGCCTCTGAGTTTACATTTACCAAGGTCATAATAGTGAAATCATACAGTATCTTTTTATGTCTGACTTATTTCAGAAAGGTCATTGCTTGTGAATAGAAGCATTATTGATTTTTTTCCCATTTTTAAAAAACCTTTTATTGTAAAGGCATATATACAATTCAAAATTTCCCATTTTAATAACTCTCCAGTATGCAATTCAGTAGTATTAATTATATTCATAATTACATTTTTTCATCACCTCAGACAGAAACTCTGATCCCATCAAACAAAGCCCACCCTATCCCAATCCTATAAACCATAATCCACTATCTGTCTCCATGAAATCTGCTTCTTCTACGTATTTCATATAAGCACCTCATACAATATTTGTCTCTCTGCGTCTGGCTTATTTCACTCAACACTTCCTCAAGGTTCATCCACGTTGCAGCATGCACCAGAATGCCACTCCTTTTTATGGTTGAATAATATTCCATTGCATGTATACACTACATCCTGTCCATCCATTCATCTGTTTTAATAAACATCTGAATTGTTCCCACCCTTTGGCCATTGGGCACAATGCTGTCACAAACATCAGCGTACAGACATCTGTTCTAGTACCTGTCTTCAATTCCTCTGGGTATATACATAAAAGTAGGAAGCTGAATCATACAGCAACTCTACGTTCAACTTTCTGAAGAACTGCCAAACTGACCTCCACGCTGCACCATTCCAAATGCCACAATTAATGCACAAAGGTTCCTGTTTCTTCACATCCTCATTAATACTTATTATTTTCTATTTTATTAACAACAGCCATCTTAGTGCATGTAAAGTAGTAGTTTTAATTTTCATTTCCTTGATGACCAATGATGTTGAGCATCTTTTCATGGGCTTATCAGCCATTTGCATATTTTCCTCAGAGAAATGTTGGTTCAAGATCTTTGCTCATTTTTAAATTGGGTTATCTTTTTGTTGTTGCATTATTTACTATGGATTGACTAATTATCTTTAACAAGGACATAGTCATACTATAGTATTGAAGCAAATTTAGCCACTCTGACTTTGAACTGTAATGTTTCCATTTTTCTTGGTTCTCAAAAACCATTATTTCATTTCTTGTTAATACTTCGAGGTTCTTGTTCACAGACCATAAAGTCATCTAAAACAACTGATAAATCCTGTTACCTTTCTATAGCACCACCTAAATAATCTTTATATTTCCCTTAATTTTCTCCACACTATACCTGATTCCCCTAATGGAATCTTATAGTACATATTACTCCCACATCAATGACAGAGCTCTCATAAGGGTATTGTGGTAATTTTGAACTTTTTAATGTACTCTTGTTAACTCACATTACAGCACTTATTCCCAAAACTCCAGAAAAAGTTAGTATGTGAGAAGACTAAAAGTTTTAAAAATCCAATAAAACTATTGATTTTTGCACATTAATCTTGTATCCTGCCACTTTGCTGAATGTGTTTATTAGCTTAAGTAGCTTTGTCATATATTTCTCAAGATTTTCCAAGTATAGTATCATGTCATCTGCAAATAATGTTTTACTTCTTCTTTTCCAATTTGGATGCCTTTTATTATTTTTCTTGCCTGATTGCTCTAGCTAGAACTTCTAGTACAATGTTAAACAATAGTGGTGACAGAGGGCATCCTTGTCTCGTTCCCGATCTTAGGGCAAAAGCTTTCAGACTCTTATCATTCAGTACAGTGCTGGCTATGTGTTTTTCATTATGCCAAAGTTATCTTTGATTCCTAACTTTGATTCCTAAGTTTTTATCAGAAAAGGATGCTGAATTTTGTTGAATACTTTTTCAGCATCAATAGAGATGATCATGTGATTTTTTTCCTTTTGATTTGTTAATGTGCTGCATTACATTGATTCATTTTCTTGTGTTGAACCACCCTGGCTTTCCTGTTACAAACACCACTTCTTCATGGTGTATAATTCTTTCAGTGTGTTGTTGGACTTGATTTGCTAGTATTTTGTTGAGAATTTTTGCATCTGTATTCATTAGGGAGCTTGGCCTGTAGTTTTCCTTTCTTATAGTGTCTTTGCCAGGTTTTGGTATTAGAGTGATCTTAGCTTCAAAGAACGAGTTAGGCAGTGTTCCTTTTTCCTCAATTTTTTTTGAAACATTTGAGCAGAATTTGGTTAGTTCTTTTTGGAATGTTTGATAAAATTCCCTTGTGAAGCCATTGACTGTGGGCTTTTCTTCATAGGAAAATTTTTGATGACTGATTTAATTTCTTTACTTCTGATTGATTTGTTGAGATTTTCTATTTCTTCTCAAGTCAATGTAGCTTGTTTGAGTGCCTTTGGGAATTTGTCCATTTCATCTAAGGTGTCTAGTTTATTGGCATATACTTGTTCACAGTATCTTCTTGTGATTTTTTTTTATTTCTTGAGGGTCCATGGTAATGACTCCACTCTTCCTTCTGATTTTGTTTATTTGCATCCTCTCTCTCTTTTTCTTTGTCAGCCTAGCTAGGGGTCCATCAATTTTATTGACTTTTTCAAAAAAACCAACTTTTGGTTTTATTGATCCTTTCTATTGTTCTTTTTTTCTCCAATTCATTTATTTCTGCTTAGTCTTTATTTCTCCTTTTCTATTTGCTTTGGGATTAGTTTGCTGTTCTTTCTCTAGCTCCTCTTAGATGAGCAGTTTAGTCCTCAATTTTTGTTTTTTCCTATTTTTTAAATATAGGCATTTAGGGCAATAAATTTCAACACTGCTTTTGTCACATCCCATAAGTTCTTTTTTTTTTTTTTTGTACATTGTATGATTGGGTTCATGTTTCATTCTTTTTCCATGTGATCCCATTATTGCAGCACCATTTGTTGAATTTTTTCTTTTGGTGGGGAGAGTACAGGGGCAGGGAATTGAACACAGGTATCCCACTTGGCAGGTGAGTATTCTACCACTGCACTACCCTTGCACCTCCCCATAAGTTCTTATATGTTGTATTCTTATTTTTGTTACTCTCCAGATAGCTACCAATTTCTCTAGCAATTTTTCCTTTGACCCACTGGCTATTTAAGAGTGTGTTATTTAATCTCCATATATTTGTAAAAGTTCTGGTTCTTTGATGGTTATTGATTTCCAGCTTCATTCCATTGTGATCAGAGAAAATGCTTTGAATAATTTCAATCTTTTTAAATTAGTAAAGACCTGTTTTGTGCCCCAGCCTATGATCTATCATGGAGAATATTCCATAAGCACTTGTGCTGGTTTGAAAGGATGTATGTCTCTAGAAAAGCCATCTTTTCATCAAAATCCCATTCCATAAAGGCAGGATAATCCCTATTTAATACTGTATGTTTGAAACTGTAATCAGATCATCTTCCTGGAAATGTGATTTAATCAACAGTGGTTGTTAAACTGGACTAGGTGACGACATGTCTCCACCCATTTGGGTGGGTCTTGATAAGTTTCTGGAGTCCTATAAAAAAGGAAACATTTTGGAGAATGAAGGAGATTCAGAAAGAGCAGAGAAGAATGACATAGGCTTGAGAAGCAGAAAGAAACAGCCAGGAACCTTTCGAGATGAAGAAGGAAAACGCTTCCCGGGGAACTTGATGAAACTGAAAGCCAGAAGAGAAAGCTAGCAGGTGATGCCATGATTGCCATATGCCCTTCCAGCTGAGAGAGAAGCCCTGACTATGTTCACCATGTGCCTTCTCACTTGAGAGAGAAACCCTGAACTTCATTGGCCTTCTTGAACCAAGGTATCTTTCCCTGGATGCCTTAGATTGGACATTTCTATAGACTTCTTTTAATTGGGGCATTTTCTTGGCCTTAGAACTGTGAACTAGCAACTTATTAAATTCCCCTTTTTAAAAGCCATTCTGTTTCTGGTATATTGCATTCCAGCAGCTAGCAAACTAGAACAGCACTAAAGAAGAATGTATATCCTGGTGTTATGGGATGCAATGATCTATATATTTCTATTAGGTCTAATTCATTTTTCAATTTAAGTTCTTTATTTCCTTGTTGATCTTCCTTCTGATTGTTCAGTCTCCTACTGCTCTAGCTTGCAAGCTGCCAGAATGCACTGTACCAGAAATAGAATGGCTTTTAAAAAGGGGAATTTATTAAGTTGTAAGTTCATAGTTCTAAGGTCGTGGAAATGTCCAAATTAAAGAAAGGCTACAAAAATGTCCAATATAAGGCATCCAGGGAAGGATACCTTGGTTAAAGAAGGCCAGTGATGTTCAGGGTTTCTCTCTCAGCTGGAAAGGCACATAGTGAGATTTATGAGCTTTCTCTTCAACGGCTTCCCTAGGGATCTGTCCATTCTGTTGGCTCTGTTGGTTCTGGTGGCTCTAGTGCCTCTAAAGCTTTTTCCAAAATGGTTCCCTCTTAAAGGGCTCCAGTAAGCAAACTCACCTTGAGACAAAACTCCATGGAAACTATCTAATCAAAAGTTACCACCCAAAATTGGGTGGGTGACGTCTCCATAGAAACAATAAAAAAGTTACCACCTAGCAATATCGAATGAGGATTGAAGGACATGGCTTTTCTGGGGTACACAATAGATTCAAATTAGCACACCTACTGCTGAAATGTCTGTTGCTCCTTTCAGTTTTGCCAATGTTTGCCTCATGTACTTTGGAGCTACCTGATTGGGAGCATAAACATTTATGACTGTTATTTCTCCTTGGTGAATTGTCCCTTTTAATAGTATGTAGTTTCCTTCCTTGTCTCTTATGTCCTTACATTTAAAGTCTATTTTGTCATATTAGTGTAGCTACCCCTGTTTTCTTTTGTTTACAGCCTGCATGGAACATCTTTTTCCATCCTTTCACTTTTTATTTATTTGTATCCTTGGGTCTAGGATGAATCTTTTATAAGGAGCATATGGATCATATTTCTTAATCCATTCTGCCAATCTGCATCTGTGGTAGTTAGATTCAGTTGTCATCTTGGCCAGGTGAAGGCACCTAGTTCTGTTGCTGTGGTACGTGAACCTCATCTGTTGCTGATTACATCTGCAGTCGGTTAGAAGGCATGCCTGCTGCAATGAATGATGTTTGACTTAATTGACTGGTGCCTAAATTAGAAAGCTCAACATAGCACAGCCCAATCAGCTCAGTATACCTCATCTCAGCACTCGCAGCTCAGCCCAGGCCTTTGGAGGTGCAGAAAGAAATCACCCCAGGGAAAGTTGTTGGAACCCAGAGGCCTGGAGAGAAGGCCAGCAGAGATTACCATGAGCCTTCCCACATAAGAAAGAACCTCAGATGAATGTTAGCTGTCTTTCCTCTGAAGACCTAATGAAATAAATCCCCTTTTATTAAAAGCCAATCCATCTCTGGTGTGCTGCATTCCAGCAGCTAGCAAACTGGAACAGCATCTTTTTTTTTTTTTTTTTTTTTATGTATGGACAGGCATCGGCAATCGAGCCTGGGTCTCTGGCAATTCTGCATCTTTAATTAGTAAGTTTAGTTCATTAACATTCAAGGTTATTACTGTAAAGGTATTTCTTTAATCTACCATTTTATCCTTTAGATTTTATTTGTCAGATCTATATATTCTTTTCCCTCTTCTCTTTTTACCCTTTCAGTTACCCTTACTGGCACTCTTCAATCTGTGCCCTTCTCCAAACCTCCCTCTTATGTCATTTTTTACAGCCAACAGAACTCAGGTCAGTATTTCTTGTGGGGCCAGTCTCTTGTTAAAAAATTTTCTCACCTTTTGTCTGTTTTGAAAATTTTAATTTCTCCCTCACTTTTGAAGGATAATTTGGCTAGTTACAGAATTCCTGGCTGGAAGTCTTTCTCTTTCAGGGTATTAAATATATTGTACTGCTGCCTTCTCACCTCCATGGTGCCTGTTGAGTAGTTTGAACTCAGTTTTGTGTCGTTTCCCTCATATATGGTGAGTCACTTTTCTCTTGCTGCTTTCAGGACTTTCTGCTTCTCTTCAACATTTGACAGACTGATTAGTATGTCTTGTATAAATAGTAGGCCTTCCTGTTTGGGGTCCATTGGGGTCATGGTCTCAGGTTCACATATCAACTTGGCCAGGTGGTGGTGCCTGATTGTCTGGTCAGGCAAGTGCTGGTGTGTATGTTGCTATGAGGACATTTCATGGACTTAAATCATTATCACGTTGGCTGCATCCATAGCTGATTTGCAATTTGCATTTGCAATCAGCTAAGGGGAGTGTCTTCTGCAATGAGTGATGTTTAATCTAATCACCAGAAGGCTTTTATGGAGGATTCAGAAGAGACAGTCATTTTTCCTGCTTCAGCCAGTCTCTCCTGAGAGTTCATTGAAGACCTTCATTGGAGTTACCGGCTTGTGGCCTGCCCTACAGACCATGGACCTTTACATTCCCACAGTTGCCCAGCCAGCCTCTTGTGAGAGTCTGTTGACCTTCACTGGAGTTGTCAATTTGTGGCCTGTCCTACAAACCTTAGACTCTACATTCCCATGGTTACATGAGACGCTTTTATAAATTTTATATCTATGGATACCTCCTGCTGATTCTGTTTCTCTTGAGAACCCTAACTAATACAGCTTGGTACCAGAAATGGATTGTTAAGAAACAAAATCTTTAAAATGGGTTTTTACAATTGTTTTTCTACTCTGGACTCAAAGCACTAAGGACTTTGTTTCCAATAATCAGAATGACACTGCCAATCCATGGGGTGACCTGGCAAAAGAAATAGTCTAAATATCACCATTGGATTCTTCTAATACTTTGCTTATACAAAGACAGGCTCTGGGGAATAATGTTTTTGACAGTTTCATGGAGTTTTGTAGAAATAGGAGGTATAGAGATATTGGCTGGTTTTTGTTGGATATGCTGTACACATTGATGGGGGAAAGGGATGAGCTGAAGTCTTCAAATGAGAAGCTTATGCACCGGTGATGGATGTAAACATTTCTATGAGTGCCCTGAAGTAAAATTTTATTTCCGATAGCCACAGACTTCAGATGTCTGAAAATTAGACTCAGAAGATCATTGTTAGAGTAGCAACTTTACAACATAAACTGAAATCTCAATCTTGCGTGGTGTCTGCCATTAAAGTGAGGCTGTTGATTAGAAAGGAGTGGGACCCTGAAAATGGGATGGCAACATATGGATTGATAATGATGGTGGTGGAGTGGCTGAAACCCTAGATTGTGCTGAGTCTTTTCTAGATAACCCTGTAATAGTCTGCCCTGAGGACATAGCCATCCCACCCCCAGCCTGCCCTGAGCAGTTGGCCACGCAACCTCCTCCTGAAGAGATTAGCCCTAGAGTGATTAATCCTGTTTCATCATATGAAGCTGAAAACAAATGCCCTGAAGCAAATGGCTTGGAAGATACTTCTCATTCTTTTCATGACCCACCCCCACCCCTCATTTCTTCCAGACCTATAACTACATTGAAGTCCCAATAGGTCCCAAAAAGGTGAGATACAAAGTCATCCATGAGGAGGTACATTATACTCCAAAACAGCTGCATGAGTTTTCCAATTTATATAGACAGAAATCAGGGGGACATATGTGGCAATGGATTTTAGGGATGTGGGATAATGTGGGAGAAATATAAAGCTGGGTCAGGCTGAATTTATTGATATGGGCCCACTAAGCAGAGATTCTGCATTCAATGTTATAGCTCAAGGGGTTAGAAAAGGCATTCAGAGTTTGTTTTGATGGTTGGCTGAAACATGGATCAAAAGGTGGCTGACATTACCTGAGGTTGAAATGCCAGAATTGCCTTGGTATAATGTAGATGAGGGGATCCGAAGCTCAGAGAGATTGGAATGCTAGAGTGGATGTTATCATGGAAAGCCTTCTCATATACCCCCAGGAATATCCTGAGAATGCACCTTCTACCAGAACTATGAGAAATAAATCTGTGGAACTGCTCCATCATCCCTGATGAGCTCTGTAGTTGCCCTTCTCTTTGGGTCAGATATCATTGTGGGAACAGTTGTCACTGAGCTGGAATCCTTAAACATAATGGGATGATCAGATCCCGAGTTGGCAGAAGCCAGGTGGCAGCACTTAATTGTCAAAGACAAGGTGGACGTGGTTATCATAATAGAAAGCAGACTCAAAGCAGGGATCAAAATAATCTGATTCACAGAGACTTGCAGCATTGGCTAGTAGATCATGGGCTACCTAGAAGTACAATAGATAGGCAATCTAAATTCTTGTGAGCTGTGTAAGCAAAAGAGTTCTAGGTCAAGTGAACGGAAGTCTAACTTGAATTAGAAAAACAGAGAGTCAAGGCCCCTTAATTAATTTTCAGACTAGAGACAGTTTATAGACCCAGAGCCCCTTGAATGAGGGGGAGGCCAGGTCCCTTTGGGGAAGGATCCTGTTACACTACCAGAAATTTATACTGTTAATCTTCCTCCAAGCCTTCCCTAAGGAAACCATCGGCCTTTTACCAGGGTAACTGTGCACTGGGGAAAAGGGAATGGTGAGATATTTCAGAGATTATTAGACACTGGTTCAGAAGGGACATTAATTCCAGGGGACCCAAAATGTCACTCGGGTCCACCAGTCAGAATAGGGACTTATGGAAGTCAGGTGATAGATGGAGTTTGAGCACAGGTCCATCTCATAGTGGGTCCAGTGGGCCCCCAACCCATTCTGTAGTTATTGCCCCAGTTCCAGAATATATAATTGGAATAGACATACTAAGCAACTGGCAGAATCCCCACATTGGCTCTCTAACTCATGGAATGAGGGCTATTATAGTAGGAAAGGCCAAGTGGAAGCCACTAGAACTGCTCCTCCTAGCAAAGAGAGTAAATCAGAAGCAATACTGGATTCCTCAAGGGATTGAAGAGATTAGTGCCACTCTTAAGGACTTGAAGGATGCAGGGGTTGTGATTCTCCCCACATCCCCATTCAACTCTCCTATTCAGCCTGTGCAGAAAATACATGGGTCTTGGAGGATGACTATAAATCATTATAATCTTAACCAGGTGGTGACTCCAATTGCAGCTGCTGTTATGGATGTGGTATCATCACTTGACCAAATCAATACATCCCCTGGTACCTGGTATGCAGCTACTGATCTGGCAAATGCTTTTTTCTCAATAGCTATTAGTAAGGACCACCAGAAACAGTTTGCTTTCAGCTGGCAAGGTCAGTAATATACTTTCACTGTCCTACCTCAGGGGTATATCAACTCTCTAGCCCTATGTCATAACTTGTCTGCAGGGACCTTGATCATTTCTCCCTCCCACAAGACATCACACTGGTCCATTATATTGATGATATCATGTTGATTGGACCTAGAAGTAGCAACTACTCTAGACTTATTGGTAAGGCATTTGCATGTCAGAGAATGGGAGATAAATCCAACAAAAAATACAGGGGCCTTCTACCTCAGTGAAATTTCTAGGTGTCCAGTGGTGTGAGGTATGTTGAGCTATCCCTTCTAAGGTGCAGGATAAGTTGTTTCTTCTATAACCAAAAAAGAGGCACAACACCTAGTTGACCTCGTCAGATTTTGGTGACAACATATTCCTCATTTTGGTGCGTTACTCTGGCCTATTTATCGAGTTACCAGAAAAGCAGCTAATTTTGAGTGGGGACCTGAACAAGAGAAGGCTCTGCAACAGGTCCAGGCTGCTATACAAGCTGCTTTGCCACTTGGACCATATGATCCAGCAGATCCAATGGTGTTAGAAGTGTCAGTGGCAAATAGAGATGCTGTTTGGAGCCTTTGGTAGGCCCCTGTAGGAGAATACAACGCAGACCCTAAGGATTTTGAAACAAAGTCGTACCATCTGCTGCAGATAACTACTCTCCTTTTGAGAAACAGCTTTTGGCCTGACACTGGGCCTTAGCAGAGAGTGAATGCTTAACCATGATGACCAAGTTACCATGAGACCTATCATATGTTGGCTGTTGTTTGACCCACAAAGCAAGAAAGTTGGGCGTGTGCAGCAGCACTCCATCATAAAAAGGAAATGGCATATATGAGATAGAGCCAGAGCAGGTACTGAAGGCACAAGTAAGTTACATGAGGAAGTGGCCCAAATGTCCATGGTCTGCACTCCTGCCACTTCACCTTCTCTTTCCCAGACCAGGGCTATGGCCTCTCGGGGAGTGTTCTAGTTTGCTAGCGGCCAGAATGCAATATACCAGAAATGGAATGGTTTTAAAAAAGGGGAATTTAATAAGTTGCAAATTAACAGTCTTTAGGCTGTGGAAACGTCCCAATTAAAGCAACTCTATAGAAATGTCCAATCTAAGGCATCCAGGGAAAGATACCTTGATTCAAGAAGGTTGATGAAGTTCAGGGTTTCTCTCTCAAGTGGAAAAGCACATGGCAAACATAGCATCTGCAGGCTTCCTCTCCTGGCCTCTTGTTTCATAAAGTTCCCCCAGGGGCATTCTCCTTCATCTCCAAAGGTTGCTGGCTGGGGGACTTGGTCTCTCCTAGAATCTCGTGGCTTTCTCTCTTGTTGTTCTGTCATCATTCTCTGTTCTCTCAGAACATGAAGCCTTTTCCAAAATTGCTTCCTCTTTTAAAGGAGTCCAGTAAATAATGAAGACCCACCTGGAATGTGTGGAGACACATCTCTACCTAATCAAGCTTAATATACACACTTGAGCTGGAAGATGGCGGCTTAGTAAGACGCGCGGATCTTAGTTTCTTCTCCAGGACAGCTACTAGGGGAGTAGAAACGATACAGAAAGCGCCCAAAGCCACAACAGAGATAAAAAAGACAGCGTACCCCATCCTGGAACGGCTGGCTGGCTGAGAGAAGCAGCTCGGGTGAGATCGCCGAGGCGCGTGGGCCTCACCGGGCGGGGTGGCAAGCGGCCAGAGTTACTCCCTTCCCCCTTCCCGGGCCGGCTGGGAGAATTGGAGAGGCGGTCCCCTGAAACCAAGGTGGCTGGCGCCCACACCACGCGCAGCCCCCCGGACCAACTGAGAGAATTGGATCAGAAATCCCCAGGCTGCGGAGAACGGTGACGGGTGGGGGAGGCCCCTTCCAAACCCGTGACTCCCGGGGAACGTGCACTCTCTCAGGCAGGCTGCTGCCACTGGCGCCCTCCCGCCACGCTTGTTGCCCAGGGCCGACTAGGAAATTCAGACGGGCTCTTTCCTGGGCTGCAGCGACCAGCAAACCTCCCTGCGTTCGGACCCCGGGCCGGCTCAAGCCGCTTCGGCTAGCGAACCCCCCAGACGGCGAGAGTTTTCCAAAGTTTAAGGTCCCACAGCACCTTTTACTGGTGGGACCCGCAGACAAACGTGTGCCACGAGCGCCACCTACTGGGCAGGATAAGAAAAACAGAACCCAGAGATTTCACAGGAAAATCTTCCAAACTTTTGGATCCAAACCCAGGGAAATCTGTCTAAATGCGCAGACGCCAACAGAAGATAACGGATCACGCTCAAATAATTGAAAATATGGCCCAGTCAAAGGGACATACCAATAGTTCAAATGAGATACAGGAGCTGAGACAACTAATGCTAAATATACGAACAGATATGGAAAACCTCTTCAAAAACGAAATCGATAAATTGAGGGAGGACATGAAGAAGACACGGGCTGAACATAAAGAAGAAATAGAAAAACTGAAAAAACAAATCACAGAACTTATGGAAGTGAAGGACAAAGTAGAAAAGATAGAAAAAACAATGGATACCTACAATGATAGATTCAAAGAGACAGAAGATAGAATTAGTGATTTGGAGGATGGAACATCTGAATTCCAAAAACAAACAGAAACTATCGGGAAAAGAATGGAAAAATTTGAACAGGGTATCAGGGAACTCAAGGACAATATGAACCGCACAAATATACGTGTTGTGGGTGTCCCAGAAGGAGAAGAGAAGGGAAAAGGAGGAGAAAAACTAATGGAAGAAATTATCACTGAAAACTTCCCAACTCTTATGAAAGACCTAAAATTACAGATCCAAGAAGTGCAGCGTACCCCAAAGAGATTAGACCCAAATAGGCGTTCTCCAAGACACTTACTAGTTAGAATGTCAGAGGTCAAAGAGAAAGAGAGGATCTTGAAAGCAGCAAGAGAAAAACAATCCATCACATACAAGGGAAACCCAATAAGACTATGTGTAGATTTCTCAGCAGAAACCATGGAGGCTAGAAGACAGTGGGATGATATATTTAAATTACTAAAAGAGAAAAACTGCCAACCAAGACTCCTATATCCAGCAAAATTGTCCTTCAAAAATGAGGGAGAAATTAAAACATTCTCAGACAAAAAGTCACTGAGAGAATTTGTGACCAAGAGACCAGCTCTGCAAGAAATACTAAAGGGAGCACTAGAGTCAGATACAAAAAGACAGAAGAGAGAGGTATGGAGAAGAGTGTAGAAAGAAGGAAAGTCAGATATGATATATATAATACAAAAGGCAAAATGGCAGAGGAAAATATTATCCAAACAGTAATAACACTAAATGTTAATGGACTGAATTCCCCAATCAAAAGACATAGATTGGCAGAATGGATTAAAAAACAGGATCCTTCTATATGCTGTCTACAAGAAACACATCTTAGATCCAAAGATAAACATAGGTTGAAAGTGAAAGGTTGGGAAAAGATATTTCATGCAAATAACAACCAGAAAATAGCAGGAGTGGCTACACTAATATCCAACAAGTTAGACTTCAAATGTAAAACAGTTAAAAGAGACAAAGAAGGACACTATATACTAATAAAAGGAACAATTAAACAAGAAAACATAACAATCATAAATATTTATGCACCGAACCAGAATGCCCCAAAATACGTGAGGAATACACTGCAAACACTGAAAAGGGAAATAGACACAAATACCATAATAGTTGGAGACTTCAATTCCCCACTCTCATCAATGGACAGAACATCTAGACAGAGGATCAATAAAGAAATAGAGAATCTGAATATTACTATAAAGGAGCTAGACTTAACAGACATTTATAGGACATTACATCCCACAACAGCAGGATACACCTTTTTCTCAAGTGCTCATGGATCATTCTCAAAGATAGACCATATGCTGGGTCACAAAGCAAGTCTTAACAAATTTAAAAAGATTGAAATCATACACAACACTTTCTCGGATCATAAAGGAATGACGTTGGAAATCAATAATAGGCGGAATGCCAGAAAATTCACAAATACCTGGAGGCTCAACAACACACTCTTAAACAACAAGTGGGTCAAAGAAGAAATTGCAAGAGAAATTAGTAAATACCTCGAGGCAAATGAAAATGAAAACACAACATATCAAAACTTATGGGATGCAGCAAAGGCAGTGCTAAGAGGGAAATTGATTGCCCTAAATGCCTATATCAGAAAAGAAGAAAAGGCAAAAATGCAGGAATTAACTGTTCAATTGGAAGAACTGGAGAAAGAACAGCAAACTAATCCCAAAGCAAGCAAAAGGAAAGAAATAACAAAGATCAGAGAAGAAATAAATGAAATTGAAAATATGAAAACAGTAGAGAAAATCAATAAGACCAGAAGTTGGTTCTATGAGAAAATCAATAAGATTGATGGGCCCCTATCAAGACTGACAAAAAGAAGAAGAGAGAGGATGCAAATAAATAAGATCAGAAATGGAAGAGGAGACATAACTACTAACCTCACAGAAATAAAGGAGGTAATAACAGGATACTATGAACAACTTTACGCTAATAAATACAACAATTTAGATTAAATGGACGGGTTCCTGGAAAGACATGAACAACCAACTTTGACTCAAGAAGACATAGATGACCTCAACAAACCAATCACAAGTAAAGAAATTGAATTAGTCATTCAAAAGCTTCCTAAAAAGAAAAGTCCAGGACCAGATGGCTTCACATGTGAATTCTACCAAACATTCCAGAAAGAATTAGTACCAATTCTCCTCAAACTCTTCAAAAAAATCGAAGTGGAGGGAAAACTGCCTAATTCATTCTATGAAGCCAACATCACCCTCATACCAAAACCAGGCAAAGATATTACAAAAAAAGAAAACTACAGACCAATCTCTCTAATGAATACAGATGCAAAAATCCTCAATAAAATTCTAGCAAATCGTATCCAACAACACATTAAAAGAATTATACATCATGACCAAGTAGGATTCATCCCAGGTATGCAAGGATGGTTCAACATAAGAAAATCAATTAATGTAATACACCATATCAACAAATCAAAGCAGAAAAATCACATGATCATCTCAATTGATGCAGAGAAGGCATTCGACAAGATTCAACATCCTTTCCTGTTGAAAACACTTCAAAAGATAGGAATACAAGGGAACTTCTTTAAAATGATAGAGGGAATATATGAAAAACCCACAGCTAATATCATCCTCAATGGGGAAAAATTGAAAACTTTCCCCCTAAGATCAGGAACAAGACAAGGATGTCCACTATCACCACTATTATTCAACATTGTGTTGGAGGTTCTAGCCAGAGCAATTAGACAAAAAAAAAGAAATACAAGGCATCAAAATTGGAAAGGAAGAAGTAAAACTATCACTGTTTGCAGACGATATGATACTATACGTCGAAAACCCGGAAAAATCCACAACAAAACTACTAGAGCTAATAAATGAGTACAGCAAAGTAGCAGGTTACAAGATCAACATTCAAAAATCTGTAGCATTTCTATACACTAGTAATGAACAAGCTGAGGGGGAAATCAAGAAACGAATCCCATTTACAATTGCAACTAAAAGAATAAAATACCTAGGAATAAATTTAACTAAAGAGACAAAAAACCTATATAAAGAAAACTACAAAAAACAGCTAAAAGAAATCACAGAAGACCTAAATAGATGGAAGGGCTTACCGTGTTCATGGATTGGAAGACTAAATATAGTTAAGATGTCAATCCTACCTAAATTGATTTACAGATTCAATGCAATACCAATCAAAATCCCAACAACTTATTTTTCAGAAATAGAAAAACCAATAAGCAAATTTATCTGGAAGGGCAGGGTGCCCCGAATTGCTAAAAACATCTTGAGGAAAAAAAACGAAGCTGGAGGTCTTGCGCTGCCTGACTTTAAGGCATATTATGAAGCCACAGTGGTCAAAACAGCATGGTATTGGCATAAAGATAGATATATCGACCAATGGAATCGAATAGAGTGCTCAGATATAGACCCTCTCATCTATGGACATTTGATCTTTGATAAGGCAGTCAAGCCAACTCACCTGGGACAGAGCAGTCTCTTCAATAAATGGTGCCTAGAGAACTGGATATCCATATGCAAAAGAATGAAAGAGACCCATCTCTCACACCCTATACAAAAGTTAACTCAAAATGGATCAAAGATCTAAACATTAGGTCTAAGACCATAAAACAGTTAGAGAAAATGTTGGGAGATATCTTATGGATCTTACAACTGGAGGCGGTTTTATGGACCTTAAACCTAAAGCAAGAGCACTGAAGAAGGAAATAAATAAATGGGAACTCCTCAAAATTAAACACTTTAGTGCATCAAAGAACTTTATCAAGAAAGTAGAAAGACAGCCTACACAATGGGAGACAATATTTGGTAATGATATATCAGATAAAGGTCTAGTATCCAGAATTTATAAAGCGATTGTTCATCTCAACAACAAAAAGACAGCCAAACCAATTACAAAATGGGAAAAAGACTTGAACAGACACCTATCAGAAGAGGAAATACAAATGGCCAAAAGGCACATGAAGAGATGCTCAATGTCCCTGGCCATTAGAGAAATGCAAATCAAAACCACAATGAGATATCATCTCACACCCACCAGAATGGCCATTATCAACAAAACAGAAAATGACAAGTGCTGGAGAGGATGCGGAGAAAGAGGCACACTTATCCACTGTTGGTGGGAATGTCAAATGGTGCAACCACTGTGGAAGGCAGTTTGGCGGTTCCTCAAAAAGCTGAATATAGAATTGCCATATGACCCAGCAATACCATTGCTGGGAATATACTCAAAGGACTTAAGGGCAAAGACACAAACAGACATTTGCACACCAATGTTTATAGCAGCGTTATTTACAATTGCAAAGAGATGGAAACAGCCGAAATCTCCATCAACAGAAGAGTGGCTAAACAAACTGTGGTATATACATACGATGGAATACTATGCAGCTTTAAGACAGGATAAACTTATGAAGCATGTAATAACATGGATGGACCTAGAGAACATTATGCTGAGTGAGTCTAGCCAAAAACTAAAGGACAAATACTGTATGGTCCCACTGATGTGAACAGACATTCGAGAATAAATTTGGAATATGTCCTTGATAACAGAGTCCAGCAGGAGGTAGAAACAGGGTAAGATAATGGCCAATTGGAGTTGAAGGGATACAGACGGTGTAACAGGACTAGATACAAAAACTCAAAAATGGACAGCACAATAATACCTAATTGTAAAGTAATCATGTTAAAACACTGAATGAAGCTGCATCTGAGCTATAGGTTTTTGTTTTGTTTTGTTTTGATTTTACTATTATTACTTTTATTTTTTTCTCTATATTAACATTCTATATCTTTTTCGGTTATGTTGCTAGTTCTTCTAAACCAATGCATATGTACTAAGAAATGATGATCATGCATCTATGTGATGATGTTAAGAATTAATGATTGCATATGTAGAATGGTATGATCTCTAAATGTTGGTTAATTTCTTTTTTTCCGTTAATTAAAAAAAAAAAAAAAAGAGAAGGGATAATTGGAGCTGAAGGGATACAGACTGTACAACGGGACTGGATATAAAAACTCAGAAATGGACAGCACAATACTACCCAATTGTAATGTAATTATGTTAAAACACTGAATGAAGCTGCATGTGAGGTATAGGTTTTTTGTTTTTGTTTTTGTTTTTGTTTTTTTTCTTTCTATTATTGTTTTAATTCTTATTCTGTTGTCTTTTTATTTCTTTTTCTAAATCGATGCAAATGTACTAAGAAATGATGAATATGCAACTATGTGATGTTATTAAGAATTACTGAGTGTACATGTAGATTGGAATGATTTCTAATTGTTTTGTTAATTCTTTTTTTAATTAATAAAAAAAAAATATATATATATATATATATACACACTTGATTGAGTCACATCTCCAGGAGATAATCTAATTAAATTTCCAACATATAGTACTGAATAGGGATTAGAAGAAATGGCTGTCTTTACAAAATGGGATTAGGATTAAGACATGGCTTTTCTAGGGTGCATATATCCTTTCAAACCAGCACAGGGAGTTCCTTACAGTGAATTGACTGAGGAAGAGGAAACTTGGGCCTGGTGTAAAGATGGTTCTGCATAATATGCAGGTACCACCCAAAAGTGGACAGGTGCAGCACTACAACCGCTTTCCAGGATGTCCCTGAAGGACAGTGGTTAGGGGAAATCCTCCCAGTGAGCAGAACTTCAAACAGTGCACCTGGTTGTTCATTTTGTTTGGAAGGTGAACTGGCCAGAGGTGTTTTTGTATATTGACTCATGCTCATGGGCTGTTGCTAATGGTTTGGCTGGGTGGTCAGGGACTTGGAAAGAGCATGATTGGAAAATTGGTGACCAAGATCTGAGGAAGAGGTATGTGGATAGACCTTTTTGAGTTGGCTAAAAACATGAAGACATTTGTGTCCCATGTGAATGTGCACCAGAGGGTTTTAATAATCAAATGCAGAGGAAGGTTTTAATAGTCAAATGGATAAAATGACCCATTCTGTGGATACCAGTCACTCTCTTTCCCACCAACTGCTGTCATTGCCTAATGGACTCAGAAAAAAAGTGGTTATGGTGGTAGGGATGGAGGTTATGCATGGGCTCTGCAACATGGACTTCCACTTCACCAAGGCTGGCCTGGCTACAGCCACTGCTGAGTGCCCAATCTGCCAGCAGTGGAGACCCACACTCAGTCCCCAGTATGGCACCATTCCCTGAGGTGATCAGCGGCTACCTAGTGGCCACACTACTAAATAACCAGAAACAGTACAGAACAACTCCTGGGCCACGTCAGTAACCGGACACACAGCGTACCCCAGTCTGGACTAGCTGGACCAGCTGCGAGCCCCCCTAGAACCCTGAGTTCCCCAAACTGCCAGCGGCTGGCACCCCTCCCCCATAGGCTGCGTCCCATAGGGTAAAGAAAAGGGACTTTACCAGCAGCAGGGGCTGAGCACAACTAGGCTTCAAGTGTGGAATTAATTCACAAATTCTGACTACTAAAAATAGGCCCCCAGCTCAGGTGAACCTGGTCAAAGCAGAGGTCGCTGATTTTTGCCCTGGTGTCAAGGGGGCAGGACTGATGGAAAAAAAAAAAAAAAGAAACAGAGGTTTTCGTGACTTGGAAAGACCATAATTGGAAAATTGGTGACAAAGAGATCTAGGGAACAAGTATGTAGATAGACCTTTCTTAGTGGGCTAAAAACATGAACATATTTGTGTCCCATTTGAATGCGCACCAGAGAGGGACTTTAGCAGAGGAAGGTTTTAATAATCAAGTGGATAAGATGACCTGCTGTGTGGATATCAGTCAGTGTCTTTCCCCAGCAATTCCTGTCATTGCCCAATGGGCTCATGAACAAAGTTTTCATGGTGGTAGGGATGGAGGTTATGCATTGTCTCAGCAATATGGACTTCCACTCACCAAGGCTGACTTGGGTACAGTCACTGAGTGCCCAATCTGCCAGGAGCAGAGACCTGCACTCAGCCCCTGATGTGGCACCATTCCCTGAGGTGACTGGCCAGCTACATGGTGGCAGGTTGATTACATTGGACCACTCCTATCATGGAAGGGGTGGCAATTTGTTCTAACTATAATAGACACATACTCTGTATATGGATTTGCTTTCCCTGCATGCAATGCTTCTGCCAAAACTACCATCCATGGACTTACAGAGTTCCTTATACATTGTCATGGCATTCCACGCAGCATTGCTTCTGATCAAGGAACACACTTCATAGCAAATGCAGTGTGGGAATGGATAACATACTCATGGAATTCTCTGGTCTTACCATGCTCCCCATCATCCAGAGGCAGCTGGGTTAACAGAATGGTGGAATGGTCTTTTGAAAACTCAATTGCAGTTCTAGCTAGGTGGCAATACCTTGCAGGGCTGAGGTGATGTTCTGCAGGAGGCTGTGTATATGCTGAATCAGTGTCCACTGTATGGTGCTGTTTCTCCCATAGCCAGAATCCAAGGATCTAGGAACCAAGGGGTGGAAATGGAACTGGCACCACTCACTATTACCCCTAGTGATTCACTAGGAAAATTTTTGCCTCCTGTCACTGGGACTTTGAGTTTTGCTGGTCTACAGGTTTTAGTTCCAGAAGGGGGAGTGCTTCCACCAGGAGAAATAACAATGGTTCCACTGAACGGGAACCTAACACTGCCACCTGGTCAGTTTGGGCTACTCAAGTCCCTGGAACATCAAACCAAGAAGAAGATTATTTTACTGGCTATGGTGATTGACCCTGACTATCGGGGGGGAATAGGACTAAAACTACACAATGGAGGTAAAGAAGAGTTTTCCTGGAATATAGGAGGTCCCCTAGCGTGCCTTTTAGTACTACCATGTCTTGTGATTAAAATCAATGGAAAATTGCAATAACCCAATCCAGACAGGACTACCAATAGCTCTCAAACTTATGGAATGAAGGGTTGGGTCACTCCACCAGGCAAAGAATCATGGCCAGCTGAAGTGCTTGTTGAGGGTAAAGGGAACATGCAATGGGTAGTGGAAGAAAGTAGTGATAAATATGAACTATGACCACATGATCAGTACAGAAATGAGGACCATAATGCTGTTTTGTTCATGTTATAGTATTTAAGTTGCAAGATATCAAGTTTAAGAGTGAATATTACCCAAAGACTTGCACCCTATTCTGGGGAGATTTAATGTGTTTCTGGTTGTACACAGGATAGTTGAGTATTGTTAGGCTGGGAGAAAAAAATGTATCTGTTATTGTTTTCTATTTAGAGATTAAGTGTGGTTTAAGGTGATGTGTATAGCTGCCAAGTTAACAAGGGGTGGACTGTCATGGCCCGGTTCATGTGTTAATTTGGTCAGGTGGTAGTGCTGGTTGTCTGGTTGGGCAAACACTGGCCTGTCTGTTGCTATGAGGACATTTCATGGACTTAAATCATTATCACGTTGGCTTCATCCACAGCTGATTGCATTTGCAATCAGCTAAAGTGAGTGTCTTCTGCAGTGAGTGATGCTTAATCTAATCACCAGAAGGCTTTTATGGAAGATTCAGAAGAGACGGTCACTCTTCCTGCTTCAGCCAGTCAGCCTCTCCTGAGAATTTGTTGAGGACCTTCAACAGAATTGCCAGCTTGTGGCCTTCCCTACTGACCTTGGGCCCTTCCATCCTGACGGTTGCCCAGTCAGCCTCTTGTGAGAATTTGTTAAGGGCCTTCACTGGAGTTGCCAGCCTGTAGCCTGTCCTACAGACCTTGGACCCTTACATAACTATGGTTGCCCAGCCAACCTCTCCTGAGAGTTCACTGAGGAACTTCATCAGAGTTGCCAGCTTGTAGCCTGCCCTACAGACCTTGAACTCTACATTCCCATGGTTATGTGAGATGCTTTTATAAATTTTGTATCTACAGATATCTCCTGCTGATTGTTTCTCTAGAGAACCCTAGCTAATACAATTGGGCTTCTTTGGTTTGCATATGTATGTCTTTTATAAGGGTTAAGAAGTTTTCCCCCATTATCTCCTCAACTAAACTTCCTAGACCTTTACTCTTATTTTCCTTTTCTGGGACATCAATGATTCTTATATTTGTGTGCTACTTTTTTTTTTTTTTTTTTTTTTTGCATGGGCAGGCATGGGAAATCGAACCCGGGTCTCTGGCATGGCAGGCAAGAATTCTGCCACTGAGCTATGTGCTTCATTTTGTTCATCATTTCCCTGAGATCAAATTCAAATTATTCCATCATTTTTGCCATTTTTTTCTTGTACATATTCTAATTCAATTGTCCTGTCCTCTAGTTTCCTTATTCTTTCTTCTGTCTCTTCAAATCTGCTGTTGTATGTCTCTAGTATATTTTTAAGTTGTCTACAGTATCTTGCATCTCTGTGAAGTCTGCTATTTTTCTACTTACTCTTTCAAATTCTTCTTTATATCTTCTTTTTTTTTTTTTTCACATGGGCAGGCACCAGGAATCGAACCAGGGTCCTCTGGCATGGCAGGCAAGCATTCTCGCCTGCTGAGCCACCGTGGCCTGCCCTCTTTATGTCTTCTTGATATCTTTTATGCCCTTAGCAAATCCACTGAATTTATTTAGTAGAGTTGTATGAACATCTTTGATTAGTTGCTCCAAAGTCTGTGTCTCCTCTGGTGCTTTAAGTTGGTCATTTGGCTGGGACATATCTGCCTGCATTTTCATATACTTTGTGATTTTCTGTTGCCTTTGAGGCATTTCATTATCTTGATAGGGGTATTTTGAAAGTTAATTTCCCTCAGTAGTCTAAGGTTTTGTATTTGTTTGAGTCTAAATTGAAGGTCTTCTTTTGCCCTTGGTTCATCAGTCATTTCCTGCCAAAGACCCAAACCTCATGTAAGGGGTGCAACTCTAATTGAGGATCTGTTGAAGCTTGAAAGAATGGCAGTGTGTCAGACTGCACTATATGCTTCTTTCCAAAAGATGGCACCCTTAGGCCTCCTCTCACCATCATGCTTGCTTCCTCTCAACTGCGGCAGCTGGGTAAGCTGGATAGAGACCCACTGCAATTCCAGCCAGGTCCACTGGTCCCAGTGCATGCTGAAAGCTGCCAGCTCCATGACTGAGGGTGGGCAGCATGCACAGTGGGGATTCTGCATGTGGGTCATGGGGCTAGTGGCCCCCAGGGTCCTACTTGGAATATCCTTGGGTTGTGGGACTGGGTATCTAAGCTTCACTTGCCCACAGCCAACCTAGAAATGCCTACTGCCACGGCATGGGTGCATGGGGAATGGGGTAGGGTAGGGGTGCAGAGTGGAGCACAGCATGGGTGTGCAGGTGCATAGGGTGTGGATGCAGGTGGTATGGCACAAGAGCATGGGAGGACAGCACACATGGGCACACGTTGGGTGCAGCATAGCTTGTTTCCTCTTCCCCACCTCCCTGTCCATGCACCACAAGGGCACCAGGCCTCCATATGGAAGGGGGAGGGGTAAGCTCTGTGCACTAGTTGGATGGTCTCTACAATCAAGGAAAGCAAGTTTTTGGCTTCAGGAGTTCTGGGCTATGGAGCTAAGGGAGCTGATATCCCAAGCTTACTGTGGGACACTTTTGTGGTTGTGGCCTCTTGTCCCAAGTGGAGTTCCAGTGGAGCCAACTCATTCCATTCTCTGCATCCCAATTGCTCAACTTTTACATCCAGGACCTCCTTATGTCATGTAGAAGACCCTCTTAGGTCACTCACACCCTGAAACTGTTTTCCTGTTTGTTTTTCTGTCACTTTCCTCATTGTTCCTTGAAGCAGGGGTGAACTCAGCCTATTCTACTCTGCCATCTTCCAAGAGTTAACATTTTAAAATATTAAAATGTACAGTGTGTAAAAAAAAGAGAACAAAATGAAGAAATAGGAAATGATGGCCCATCTAAAGGAAGAAAATAAAAATCCAGAAAACACTAATTAAGAAGACCATAATGTGAACATACTGTGCTGGTTTGAAAGGACGTATGTACCCTGGAAAAGCCATGTTTTAATCAAAATCCCGTTGTAAAGGCAGAAAATCTCTAACAATACTGTATGTTTGAATCTGTAATTAGATCATCTCCCTGGAGATGTAATTCAATCAAGGGTGATTGTTAAACTGGATTAGGTGGAGACATGTCTCCACATTTGGGTGGGTCTTGATTAGCTTATGGGAATCCTATAAAAGAGGAAACATTTTGGAGATTTGGAGAGAGCAGAGAATGCTGCAGCACCACGAAGCAGAGAGTCCATGAGCCAGTGACCTTTGGAAATGAAGAAGGAAAATGCCTCTTGGGGAGCTTCATGAAACCAGAACTCAGGAGAGAAAGCTAGCAGATGATGCCTTATTCATCATGTACCCTTCCAGCTGAGAGAAAAGCACTGACTATGTTTTCCATGTGCCTTCTCACTTGAGAGAGAAACCCTGAACTTCACTGGCCTTCTTGAACCAAGGTATCTTTCTCTGGATGCCTTTAATTGGACATTTCTATAGACTTGTTTTAATTGGGACATTTTCTCAGCCTTAGAACTGTAAACTAGCAACTCCTTAAATTTCCCTTTTAAAAAGCCATTCCATTCCTGGTATATTGCATTCTGGCAGCTAGCAAACTAGAACACATACCAAACAAAGCCTTTTTTATTATTATTATTATCTTTTTTTTTTTTACATGTGCAGGCACCAGGAATCGAACCCGGGTCCTCTGGCATGGCAGGCAAGCATTCTTGCCTGCTGAGCCTCCATGGCCTGCCCCGAAGCCTTTATTTTAATAAATGATTTTATCAATGCTCAAGAAGATGAAGGAAAATACAGAGAAGAAATAAAGGATCTCAGGAAAACAATTCATGTACAATATAAGAATTTTAGATCTTTTAGAACATTTTTTAAAGAAACCAAATAGAACAGGCGGAGTTGAAGACCACAATAACTGAAATGAAAATCCTCATGAGGGTTTCAAGAGCAGATTGGAGTCAGCAGAAAAAAGAATCGTTGAACTCAAAGGCAAGAAATGAGTCATTTCTCAAGACTTGAAATGAGTCAGGCTGAGGAGCAGAAAGAAAAGAGAATTACTAAAAGTTAAAATACTATAAAACGTCTCTGAGACACCATCAAGTGTATCAATATATGCTTTATTGGAGTCTCAGAAGGAGAAGAAAGAGCAGAAGGAATATTCAAAGAAACAATAGAGAACTTCCCAAACTTAATAAAAGATGCCAATATGTACATCTAAGAAGCTCAGAGAACACCAAAAAGGATAAACATGAAGAAAAATAAACCCCATTCATATTTTTATCACATTATTGAATGCAAAGGACAAAGAGTTCTGAAAACTGTAAGCGAAAGCAAGATGTTATGTCCTATGGAGTCCCAATTAGATTGAGTGTTAATTTCTCATCAGAAACCATGGAGGCATAAAGGCAGTAGGTTGACATATTTAAAGTGCTGAAAGAAAACAACTGCTGATCAAGAATTTTTATCTGGTAAGACTTTCTTACCCTCATTTTTGATGAGGGAGAGATTAAGACATTCCCAGAGGAATAAAAGCTGAGGGAGTACATTATTACTAGACCTGTCCTAAAAGCAATATCAAAGGACGTTTTTCAGATTGAAAAGAAAGGACACTAGACAGTGGTTAAAAGTGCCATTAAAAAATGCAGTAAAGCTGTTCTGGTTTGCTAGCTGCTGGAATGCAATGTACCAGAAATGGAATGGCTTTTATAAAGGGGAATTTAATAAGTTGCTAATTTACAGTTCTAAGGCTGAGAAAATGTCCTAGTTAAAGCAAGTCTATAAAAATGTCCAATCTAAGGCATCCAGGGAGAGATACCGTGATTCAAGAAGACTGATGAAGTTTCTCTCTCAATTGGAAAGGCACATGGTGAACACAGTCAGGGTTCCTCTCTCATTTGGAAGGGCACATGGCAAACATGGCATCATCTGCTAGCTTATTCTCCTGATTTCCTGTTTCATGAAGTTCCCCAGCAGACATTTTCCTTCTTCATCTCCAAAGGTTGCTGGCTGGTGCACTCTGCTTCTTGTGGCTATGTCACTCTACTCTGCTCTCTCTGAATCACTTTTATTCTCCAAAATGTTTCCTCTTTAATAGGACTCTAAAAACTTATTAAGAACCACCCAATTGGGCAGAGACAAGCCATCACCTAATCCATTTTAACAACCACTCTTGATTCAAACACATCTCCAGGGAGATTATCTAATTACAGATTCAAACATACAGTATTGAATAGAGATTATTCTGACTTTACGAAATGGGATTTAGATTAAAACATGGCTTTTCTAGGGGACATACATCCTTTCAAACCAGCACAAAAGCTAACCATTTGGATAATTATAAATGCCAATATTATTGTAGTGTGTTGGCTGGCATGTAAATTCACATTAGGTGCTAAAATGCCACTGCATAAAAAGTAATAATAAATCTATGGTTTGGGATATACAAAGATGTAAGTGATAACAAGTAGAAAAAAGGGGGGGGCAGAAGGGTATGAGGAAACTATATATGTATGGTATCAAATTGTGTGGGTTTGAAACTGTTGTGTACCCCAGAAAAGACATGTTCTTTAATTATGATTCAATCTTTTTGGGTGGGATATTTTTGATTATGTGGTTTCCATGGAGAAGTGTTTCCACTCATTCAAGGTGGGTCACTAACTGGAGTCCTTGAAGCGAGAACCATTTGGAGAAAGCTTTAGAGCTGACACAGAAAGAGACATTTGGAAATGCACAAAGAAAATGCCCCCCAGGGGAGCATTTGAATTGAGAAACCAGGATAGAAAGCTAGCAGATGTTGTTATGTGTCTTCTCAGCTGACAGAGAAATCCTGAAAATCATTAACCCTTTCTTGAGTCAAGGTATCTTTATCTAGATGCTTTTAGTTTGGACATTTTTATGTCCTTAGGACTTTAAAATTGTAACTTAATGTATTGCCTTTGTAAAAGCCAACCCATTAACTTTCCAGAAACCTACAACCTCCAGATGGGTCCCTGAACCAGATAAGTCCTGAAATGCAGAGAGGCCAGCCTCTCCAGAATATCAACTAGTTCCATCCCCCTATCCCATATTATCAACAGCCCCTTTCAACATGAAAAAGTTAGAATGGGAGAAAAACAAATAATCCTAAAGAGCAGGATAGAAGATCAAAGATGATGGTGGAGATATACAGAGAAGGTAGGGTTTAACAAATGAGTATGATGGCTGTATCATTATATTGATATTTCTTTTAGTCTCCAGTATCTTAAAGCATCTACAGTAGAAACCTAAAATTGTATAATTGTAACCCATACCAAATGCTGAAATCCATTTCGTATTTCATTCCACAACTAATTGTGCCACAACTATTCTACAACTAATTGTGGCAGTGTGCTTTGAAATTTATTACTTTTTTGTATATGTTATTTTTTCACAAAAAAAAGAAAAAAAATCAGTTATAATGACAAATGCACAGCTATATAATAATACCATGAAGCACTGATTGTACCCTTTGGATGATTACATGACATGTGAATATATAATATATATCAATTTTAAAAAGCCAACCCATTTCTGGTATATTGCATTTCCAGCAGCATTAACAAACTAAAACACAAACCAAATGTAATTGCTATATATTTATGATATAAAATTGTTAACCTCATGGTATCTACAAAGAAAATAGATGAAAATATATCTAAGCAGAAAAGAGAAGGCACTCACGCAGAACAATATGAAAAATCAAATTAATATAAAATTAGACATAAACAAAGGACTTGAGGAACAAAAAGGTATGAGATTTAGGGAGACAAAATAACAAAATGGCAGAAGAAAGTCCCGCATAATCAGTAGTAAATTAAAATGTAAATTGATTAAATTCTCCAGTCAGAAGCAGAGATTGGCAGAGTGGATGAAAAAGCATGACCATAGGGAAGGGGAAATTCAGGCTTAAAATGTACAGGATTCTTATTTGGAATAATAGCAATGTTTTGGCAATGGATGGTAGTGATGATAACACATATTGTGAACATAAGTAAGAGCACTGAAATATATATCTGAATGTGGTTAAAACAGGAAATGTTAGAAGGTATATGTGGTAACAGAATAAAAATTTTAAAAATAAAATCTGTGGCTCTACACTATACAAACACTGAACCCTAAGTTAAACCATATACAGTTGATAGTACAATTATAAAAATGTGCTATCACCATTTGTAACAAATTTTCCATACCAGTGCAAGTTCTTAATAAAAGAACTTTTATGCGTGAATATTTCATAAACACACAATTTCTCTAATAAAGAAACAAAAAGCATGGCCAAACTATATGCTGTCTGCAAGAGACTCACCTTAAATTCAAAGATACATGTAGACAGAAAGTGAAAGAATGGAAAAAACATATCATGCACATAGAACTAAAAGACAACTGGATAGCTATACTAATAAAAGATAAAATAGACTTCAAGTCAGAACAACTATGAGAGACAAAAAAGGTTATTATATACTGATAAAGATCTGAAGGGGGAAATTGACTGTTCTAACTTAATTGTAGGAAATTTTAATATACCACTTTCAATAATGGATATAACAGAAGATTAATAAGAAAATACAAAACTTGCATGACACTCCAAACCAACTAGATCTAACAGACGTATATAGAATACTTCACCCAACGAGAACAGAATACACATTCCTCTCAGTTCATATAGATCATTCTCAAGATAAACCATATTTTAAGTCACAAAAGGAGTCTCAATACATTTTAAAATATTGAAATCATACAATATATGGTCTCTGACTCCATGGATGAAGCTAGAAATCAAAAACGGGAAATGGAAAATGCTCAAATACATGGAAATTAAACAACATAGACTGGGTTAAAGAGGAAATCACAAGCAAAATAAGGAAATATCTTGAAGTGAATAAAAATGAATAAAAAACTTAACAAAATTTATGGGATGCAGCAAAGTCAGTGCCAAGAGAGAAATTTATAACTCTAAATGCTTGTCCTAAAAAAGAAAAAGGACTGTAAGTCAGATACCTAACCTCAAAATTGGAAGAGCTAGGAAACGAAGAACAAACTAAACCCAAAGTGAGCAAAAGGACACAAATAACAACGATTAGAGCTGAGATAAATGTAACAGAAAGCAAACAATAAGGAGAATCATTAAAACCAAAAGTTGGTTCTATGAAAAGGTCAATAAAATTGACAAGCCATTAGCTGGATTGACAAAAAAAAAAAAGAGAGACTAAAAATAACAAAAATCAGAAATGAAAAGGGGGACATTACTACTGACTCCACTGAAATAAAAAGGACTATAAGAAGATCCTATGAAAAACTGTATGCCAACAAATTAATAACCTAGATAAAATGGACAAATTCTTAGAAATACATTGTTTTGGTTTGCTAAAGCTGCTGGAATGCAATATACCAGAAATGGAATGGCTTCTGAAAAAGGAATTTATTATGTTAGAAGTTTGCAGTTCTAAGGCCTTATAAATCCAAACTAAGGATCCAGAGAAAGATACCTTGACTCAAGAAAGACAAATGGTCCAGAACATGTCAATCGGGAAAGTACGTGGCTGGCATCTGCTGGGATCACTGGCCTCTGGTTTCAAACAGCTTCCCTGGGTGCATTTACGTTCTGCATCTCTAAACATGTCCTGTTGGTGTTGTCAGCTCTGTTGGCTCTGTTGCTTTTTTTGAAATGATTCTCTCTTAATGGACTCCAGTAAGTGACCCCACTTTGAATGGGTGGAGACACATCTTCAGGGAAACCAGCTTTTCTGGGGTACACAACAGTTTCAAACTGGCACATTCCACCCTCTGGACCCCCAAAAGATATGTTCTTTACATATGCAAAATATACTCATTCCATCACAATATCACAAAAGCCTTAAACCATTTGTAACAATACAAACAGGACAAAGCCAGAAACAGTACAAAACCTCATCAAAGTCAGTTACAGGCATGTTCTGCCGTAAGACAAAAAACTTTCCTCTGGCTCTGGACCTATGAAACTCAGAATAAGTTAACTGCTGCCAATATATAAAGGAGGACCACTTGTAGGACAAATATTCCCATTTCCATAGGGAGAAATTGGAAGGAACACAGGGTTCACTGGACCCAAATAGTTCTGAGAACCTGCAGGTCAAACTCTATTAGATTTCAGATTCTGAGAGTCATTTAACCTTGAGGCTTTAGAAATTGGCAGTCCCACTCTTCCAAGGGTCTACTCAGCAGCCTTGCTCTCTGAAAATACTGGGTGAGAGATGCAATATGGGGATAGTTGAGAGGACACCTTTTTCTCAGCTCCACCCTCTCCAAACATCAGGGCAGCATCTGGGATCTCTGCCATCTCCAGGGCACACACTCAACCTCCAGAGCAATAGGGTGGCAGCCAGATCTCCTCCAATCCCCAGTTTATGTGCTTCACTCTCTCTGAGGCCTGGGGCAGCAAAACTCTTCCTCAGCAACAAAGCAAAGGGCCCGACCACTGCTTCTGGTGGAAATTCAACCTCTCCACCTATATGGATAAGTCTACCTTCCTGTCCCGAGATTTCCTGGTTCCATACCTTAGCTTCCATGGTTCTGCCACTGAAGTAATTTTTCCTTCAATTTGTCCCTTTTCTGTCCATTTTAGTCCAGACTGGCAGTGGTTCCATTTATACAAATCCTGCAACACTCTCATTGATTTTCTATGTAGTATGTAGGGATCTTAACCCTCAGATGATAGGACTGTTCACAAATCCTTTATGGATAACTCCACCTCCAATCCTTGCTTGTCCTGTAATGGCTGACTGCTTCTATATTTGGTTAAATCCTCACATGTGTCCTGTGTTGGTTAGAATCTGTGGTGTACCCCAGAAAAGCCAAGTTCTTTCATCCTCATTCAATATCACTGGGTGGCATTGCTCAGTATATACCTGGAGAAACTGAGTGTGGAGACATGAATGGACATTTGCCCACTGGTGTTTCTGGATACAGTATTCCTGATCCATAATGAATGGAGGTGGTCTAAGGGTATAATGATTGACAAATGGAAAGGGGAATTATGGTGTATACATACTATATGTATGTGGACTACTGAGTGGCCACAAGAAGGAGTGAAGTTATAAGGCGTGCGACTAGGTAGATGAAACTTAAGAGCTGTATGTTGAATGAAATGTCAGGTGAAAAAAGGCAAATATTATCATGCCTTAATCATATGGACTAACTATAATATAAAAATTCAGTGAACTAAAGTCAAGAGTATGGGTTATCAGGTTGGGGCTTACTATAAACATCATAGATTGAAAGCTCTTACAGCAGTCACATATATTCAGGGGGTGTAACTTTTAATTCTAAATTCTGACATATGTAGCTGTTTGTGTATAACACGGTCTTTCCCAGAAACTTTGGTTCTTATGTGAAACCTGAGACTCAGAGTTACAGCTCTGAAGCTATGAAAGTGAGCAGTACCCCATACAGGAATTGTTTAAAAAATTGAAAAAGGGATCAGACTTCAACTAGAGATATGAATGAAGCTGATCTGGATAGGACTAAGGTATACTAGAAGAGAGGGTAAAGGATGATATCGTCCATATCTTAAAATTTTAACTTCTGGGTGAGCTAAAGGGAGAGAGGTTTATTTGGTGTAAAATTTACATTTTGGGTGGTGCATTTCCCAATTTAACTTTTATGGTCAGTTTAGTTGAACACCATAAGTATATGGAATCTTGACTAGGGAGTGAGATTTTGTTGGTTTATCCAGATTAGTGTGATGCCCCTATAAATCTCAGAGTGATTTGGGCAGTGAATATAAAGCATTTACAAAGACCCCTTGAGGGAATGGGGAGAAATGAGGAAATATTCATCTTCCTCATTTGGAGAATTTCTAATACTCTCGAAGCAGTGGGCACAACCAAATCCATAGGTCAAGCCCTCAGTCTGGGGGTTCACTCTATGAAACTTATTCCTGCAAAAGATAGGCTAACCCTACTTGAAATTAGGCCTAAGAGTTACCCCCAGAGAGTCACTATTGTTGCTCAGATGTGGCCCCTCTTTCTAAACCAACTCAGAATGTGAACTCACTGCCTTCCCTTCTATGTGGGACATGACTCCCAGGGCTATAAATCTCCCTGGCAACATGGGACAGACAGCTTGGTATAAGCCAGGACCTGGCAAGGAGAGATTGAGAAAGCCTTCCTGACCAAAAGAAGGAAGAGAGAAATGAGACAAAATAAAGTTTCAGTGGCTGAGAGATTTCAAACAGAGTCAAGAGGTTATCCTGGAGGCTACTGTTATGCATTATATAGCTATCCCTTTTTAGTTTATGGTGTATTGGAGTGGCTAGAGGGAAGTACCTGAAACTGCTGAGCTGTGTTCCAGTAGTCTAGATTCTTGAAAATGATTGTATAAAGATATAACATTTACAATGTGACTGTATGGTTCTGAGAATCTTGTGTCTGATGCTCCTTATATCCAGGGTATGGACAGATGAGTAAAAAATATGGATAAAACTAAATAAGCAAATAATAGGGGGACAAAGGGTAAAATAAATTTGGTAGATGGAAACACTAGTGGTCAATGAGATGGAGGGATAAGGTATATGGAATGTATTTTTTTTCTTTTAAATTTTATTTCTTTTTCTGGAGTGATACAAATGTACTTTAAAAATGATAATGGTAATGAATATACAACTATGTGATGATATTGTGAGCCATGGATTGTACATCATGTATGGAATATTTGTATGTCAAGAATGTATGTGCTTGTACATTGTTGTATCAATAAAAGTAGAAAAAAAAACAAAAAATGTTCTAAAAAATGGTCATGGTGATGAATATATAACTATGTGTTGATATTGTGAGCCACTGATTGTGTACCATGTATAGAAAGTATGTGTATGAAGATTTCTCAATAAAAATTTTATTAAAAATGTCACTGGGTGGGAGCTTTTTTATTGTTTCCATGGAAATGTGACCCACCCAATTGTGGGTGGTAACTTTTGATTAGATGGTTTACATGGAGATGTGTCTCCACCCATTCTAATTGGGGTTACTTACTGGAGCCCCTTAAGAGGGAACCATTTCAGAAATAGTTTTATAGCCAGCAGAGCCACCAGAATCCATGTAGCCAGAGACCTTTGGATATGAAGACGGGAAATGCTCCTGGGTGAGCTTCATGAAACAAGAAGCTGCGAGAGAAAGCTAGCAGATGTTGCCATGCTCACCATGTGCCTTTCCAGTTGATAGAGAACTCTGAACATCATTGGCCTTCATGAACCAAGGTATCTTTCCCTGGATGACTTAGATTTGACATTTTGCTTTAATTTGGACATTTTCATGGTCTTAGAACTGTAAACTTGCAATTTAATAAATTCCCCTTTATAAAGCCCTTCCGTTTCTGGTATATCACATTCCAGCAGCTTGCAAACTAGAACAGGTCCTTATTCACTGGGGTCCCACTTTCTGGAAGCCCAGAAATTTCCAGACCATCAATTTCTGGTTTCTTTGTACCCAAGAATTCTGTTCTCAGCTTGTCTCTTTCTTCTCACATTTTACTATAAGCTGCAAGGAGCAATCAGGCTGCATTTTCCACATTTAGTTCAAAATGTCTTCAGCTAAGTACCCTGGCTTGCCACTTTTAAAATCTAACTTCCATCCAACATTAGTACTCAATTTGGTCATATATCTGCCATTTTAAAACAAGGGTCACCATCTTTCCAGTTTGCAATGATACATTTCTCACTTGTCTAAAGGCTCGTCAGAGGTATCTTTAAAGTCCACATTTCTACCAACAGTCTCTTCTGAGCACTCTAGGCCTTCTCTATCAAGAGCCCCACAACTCTTCTAGAATCTTCCCCTTATCCATTTTAAAAGTCACCCCAACATGTTTGGTATTTGTAAACCACAGCACTCTACTTCTCTGGTACCAAAATTTGTTTTGGTTTGCCAAAGCTGCTGGAATGCAATATGCTATAAATGGAATGGCTTTTTAAAAAGGAATTTATTATGTTAGAAGTTTACAGTTCTAAGGCCTTAAAAATACCCAAACTAAGGCATCCATACATTTTCTTTTGCTTGTCAGATTTCCGATGTTTCATCCTCCAGTTCATTAATCCTCTCTTCTGCCTTTCGAAATCTAACATTGTAGGTTTCCATTGTTTTTTCATCTCTTCTGCTGTGCCTTTCATTTCCATAAGTTCTGTGATTTGTTTTTACAGACTTTCAATTTCTTCTTTTTGTTCATTTCTTGCCTTCTTTATATCCTCCCTCAATTCATTGATTTGATTTTTGATGAAGTTTTCCATGTCTATTCATATATTCTGAATTAATTGTTTCAACTCCTGTATCTCATTTGAATTATTGGTTTGTTCCTTTGACTGGGCCATAGCTTCAATTTTCCTAGTATGATTTGTTATTTTTTGCTGGCGTATAGGCATTTAATTACCTTAATTAGTTTATTCTGGAGATTGCTTTCACTTCTTTTACCTAGGGTTTTCTTGCTGGATGAATGTGTTGTCTGTCTGTTCTTTGACATTCAGTTCAGCTTTTTCTGGACCTCTAACTTAGGTTTTGTTTAACAGAGGAGAATTTTTCAGTTTTTGTTTTCTTGTTTCTTGCCCTGCCTGTATGGTGCCTTTTTCCCCCTTCCCTTGGGAGGGTCTACTTAGGTATTATAGACTGTAGCTGGATTTTCCCAGACCACACTGGCCTCCTGTCAGGAAGAAAGAGTCACCTGTGTCAGTTTTCCCTGAGGGTGAGACCCAGCAGGTTGAAAGACTTTCCTGTGAAGTCTCTGGACTCTGTTTTTCTTATCCTGCCCAGTATGTGGTGCTTGTCTGCCTGCAGGTTCCACCAGTGTAAGATGATGTGGTACCTTTAACTTTGGCAGACTTTCCCTGCTGGGGGCGTGGTGGAGACAGAGAAGAGGTTGTAGGCTGGTTTTAATGGCTTCAAATATCCAAGCCCTGGGGTCTGAATTCCTTGAGGGAGGGATTCCAGCTGAGCTGGGCCTCACGTCTCCCCTGGGGAAGGCTCAAGCTGGGCCTCACGTCTCCCCTGGGGAAGGCTCAAGCTCCAGACAAAGTCTCAAACGAGCTTGTTTCTGCCTATGCCTGGGGCAATTGCAGCCTGAGAAGTCCTGCTGCTGTATCCAAAGGCAGTCAAGGCTTTGTAGAAACACAGCCACGAAAACCTCTGTTTCTTTTTTTTTTTCTTTTTCCATCAGCCCTGCCCCCTTGACACCAGGGCAAAAATCAGCGACCTCTGCTCTGACCAGGTTCACCTGAGCTGGGGGCCTATTTTTAGTAGTCAGAATTTGTGAATTAATTCTACACTTGAAGCTTAGTTGTGCTCAGCCCCTGCTGCTGGTAAAGTCCCTTTTTTTTCCCCTCTGGGAAGCAGCCTGTGGGGGAGGGGCGCTGGCCGCTGGCGGTTTGGGAAACTCACGGTTCTGGGGGGGCTCGCACCTGGTCCAGCTAGTCCAGACTGGGGTACGATGTGTGTCCGGTTACTGACGTGGCCCCAGGAGTTGTTCTGTACTGTTTCTGGTTATTTAGTAGCTGTTCTGGAGGATGAACTAAATCCCACACCTTGCTAAGTCGCCATCTTGGTCATCTCCAAACTAAGGCATCCAGAGAAAGATACCTTGACTCAAGAAAGGGGAATGGGTCCAGAACATCTCTGTCAGTTGGGAAGGCACATGGCTGGCATCTGCTGGGGTTGTTGGCTTCTAGTTTCAAACCGTTTCCCTGGGGACATTTACTTCTTGCATCTCTAAACATGTCCTGTTGGTGCTGTCAGTTCTGTTGGCTCTGTTGCTTTTTTTTGAAATGGTTCTCTCTTAGAGGACTCCAGTAAGCGACCTCACTTTGAATAGGTGGACACACATCTCCATGAAAATCAGCTAATCAAAAAGTCAACCCACGATAGTGTGGATCACATCTCCAGGGAAACAACCTAATCAAAAAGATCCCAACCTACAATATTAAATCAGGATTAAAGAACATGGCTTTTCCAGAAGCACACAACAGTTTCAAACCAGCACACACACACCAACTACCTACATTGGCTTAAGACAAAACAAGATCTCAACAAACCAATCACTGATAAAAAGACTGAATAGGTAATCAAAAACTTCCCCAAAAAGAAAGGCCCAAGACCAGATAGATGGCTTCACAGGCAAATTCTACCAAACATTACAAGAAGGCTTAACTCCAATTCTGCTGAATATTTTAATATTCTTCCATCAATCTTTTTTAGTTTGATGCAATTGTATTTAAAAAGAAAAACAACAACCAAGCAACCAAATGATCAAAAATCCAATAACAACCAGATGACCCTATGGAAACGAAATAAAACTAAACTAATTTTCCTTATTGTACGTCAAGTCCTTGTCAACTTTACTGGGAGTCATTTTAAGTTGACAGTGTTCTTCAGTGGCAGTTCAGGGGTGGTGATGTGACTCTGTATTCTCTGTGAGATACAAATTGTGTTCTGGAGATCATGGTAGAAAACACAGAGGTATCTTGCCACAAATGTCTCAAGATATCCCTCTGGAAAGATGGAAGAAGTGGGAAGATTTATCTTTTTTCTCTAAAGCATCTTATTAAGTGCTATTAGAAGGGACTTTCTATCACCATCATCTCTGAAGCCCAGAAGAATGTGAAAGTGAAGTAAATCTGATGCTATCAACCTAACAACCACCTACAATAAATCAGATGTCTATAGATAAGCATATGGCACATGGGGCCTAGAACTGTGGTAGCTCATAGACTTGTGTTCTCTAAAAAGGGAGCCACTTACCACATTTGACTAACAATACTTGAAATTTCTTCCATCAGTTTTAACAAAGGTGCCATGTCAGTGTTAAGTGGAGCAAGGAAAATGTTTTAAACTTGATTGTGGTGACAAATGGACAACTCCGTTGATAATACTGAGAGTCACTGATTGTACACCTCAGATGTGCTGTATGATGTGTCAATAAAAATGCTTTAAAAAAAACATGATATATCATTTCACACTCATTTGCATGACTGCCATTTTTTAAAAAATGGAAAATAAGTATTGGAGAGAATGCAGTGAAATAGGAACATTCATTTATTGCTGGAGGCAATGTAAAATGGTGCAGCCGCTGTTGAAGACAGTTTAGCAGCTCCTCAGAAAGGTAAGTATAGAATGACTATGTGACCTGGTAATCCCTTATGAGGTAAATATCCAAAAGAATTGAAAGTAGGGATGCAAACAGACATTTGCACACCAATGTTCATAGTGGCATCATTCACAATTGCCAAAAGATGGAAACAACTCAAGTATTCATCAACCAATAAATGGATAAGCAAAATGCATATTCATTCAACAGAATATCATTCCATTATGAAAAGAAATGTAGAAAAGAAACATGCGACAACATGGATGAAACCTTGAAGACATCATGTTGAGTGAAATAAGCAAGACACAAAAGGACAACAATTGTATGATTTCACCGATTTGAAACAGAATAAGCAAACTCATACAGTCAGAATCAAGAATATAAGTTAGTAGGAGATGGGGGATGGAGGGTAGGGAATGGGAACTTAAAGCTTAAAATGTACAGAGTTCCTACTTGGAACAATGGGAATGTTTTGATAATGGATGGTGGTGATGGCAACACAACATTGATAATGCAGTTAACAGCGCTGAAATACAGATGTGAATATGATTAAAAGGAGATATGTCAGACGGTATATGTGGTAACAAAATAAAATAAAACCAACAAAACTACACTACACAGTGAACCCTAAGGTAAACCATGGATTATAGTTTAATAGCACAATTGTAAAAATGTGCTATCATCAATTGTAACAAATATTCCACACCAATGCAAAGCATTAATACTCAAATAAATGGACACGGCTGTGTGCCACTGAAATCTTTTTAGAAAAAGATTAGATTTAGATTTGGAGTCTTGCCATGACTTAAGAGAACTCTATTTTCTAAAGTCTAGGTAGCAGGAGATATCAAGCTGGAATCAGGTTGCTCTGAGGTTAAAAAGAGAGGAAAGTTGGCCCCAACAGACAGCATGAGGCCAGAGGGCTGGCAGGTGATGGTATGAATACAATCACAGTTTCTCCTCCCAAAAGGTTTAGTTAAAACCTGGGCTACTCCCCCATGTGGGACATTATTCTCAGGGGTATAAATCTCCCTGGCAACCTGGGACAGAAATCCCAGGGATGAGTTGAGACCCAGCATCATGGGACTGAGAAATTCTTCTTGACCAAAAGGGAGAAAAGAGAAAAGAGACAAAATGATGTTTCAGTGGCTGAGAGATTTCAAGTAAAGTTGAGAGGTTATTCTGGAGATTATTCTCATGCACTATATAGATATCTGTGCTGGTTTGAAAGGATTATATACCCTAGAAAAGCCATGTTTTAATCCTGATCCATCTTGGGGAGGCAATGTTTCTTTTAATCCCTATTCAGCATGGTTGGTTGGAAACTTCATTAGATTATCTCCACGGCAATGTGACATACCCAATTGTGGGTATTAACCTTTAATTAGTGGGAGATATGACTCCACCCATCCTAGGTGGGTCTTGATTAATTTACCAGAATCCTTTAAAAGAGGAAACATTTTGGAGAATGCTTCAGAGCCACGAGAACCATGAGGACTCATTCGGCCAGAGATCTTTGGAACTGAAGAAGGAAAACATCCCCAGGGAGCTTCATGAAACAAGCAACCTGGAACGAAAGCTAGCAGACATTGCCGTGTTCACTACGTGTCTTTCCAGTTGAGAGAGAAACTCTGAGTGTCACTGGCCTTCTTGAACCAAGGTATCTTTCCCTGATAGCTTAGATTAGATATTTTTATAGCCTTCCTTTAATTCGGACATTTTCGTGGGTTTAGGACTGTAAATTAGCAACTTAATAAATTCCCCCTTTAAAACGTTGTTCTGTTCTGGTATATCACATTCCAGTAGCTAGCAAACTAGAACTATATCCCTTTTGGTTTCTAGTGTAATAGAATAGCTAGAAGGAAATACCTGAAACTGTTGAATTGTATTCCACTAGCCTTGATTCTTGAAGATGACTGTATTGCTATATCGCTTTTACAGTATGACCATGTGATTGTGAAAACCTTGTGGCTGATGCTCCTTTTATTCCGGATGTGGACAGATGAGGAAAAAATAAGTAAATAAATAATGGGTAGATTGCAATACTAGTGGTCTATGTGAGGGAGGGGTAAGAGATACGGGATGGAGGAGTTTTTCTTTTTTTCTTATTTCTTTTTCTGGAGTGATGCAAATGTTCAAAAAATGATCATGGTGATGAATACAACTGATTGTATATTTTGGATGGACTGTGTGGCACATGAAGATATCTCAATAAACAACAACAAAACCTGGGCTACTTAGACCAATATTCAGCCCAGTACACTCACTGTCCTACCAGCCATTTACTGTGGCAGGGGGTGTATATAGCTTCCATTTTGATGGCTCTGTGCCCCTGACATACAGGTGAATTTTTTAGGGATACTTCACAATAGAAGGCATGCTATTTGAAGTTTATTTTAAAGTAGAAGAGATTTCCATCTGTCTGGGATGGTTTGCAGGGGTTATATCAGGTCTCGCCAAGTCTTTTCTGGCTTATGCCGCTTTGATATCATAGCATAGCCCCTGAGCTAATGAAAAATGGTTTCAGCATAAACATTAAAACATTTACAATTTGTGTATGCTGTGTTAAGCATATTTCTTCAACTGAGGAAGATATTGGATAGTATTCTAGAACTCCCTTACATGTATGGGGAAAATAAATCCATTGTCAGGCTAGGTTTCTTTTTTTCATTGTGTGAAGCTGTGACTACTGTTTTCACGCTTTCCCTTTCTGGCCACCACTTCCCTTTTCTCTGCCATTGCTATGTTCTCCCCTTAGCTAGGGACAGAATAGGTACACTTTAGCCATATTTATTTCCCTCTTGGCTTGTGTCTTTTGGGTTAAAATTTCAGATAAATGATGTATCATTTAGGACAGAGAGTGGACTCAGTTTAAAGAGGAATACTGAGGCCTCTCAAAAAAGCAAGACAAAATATATTAATTATGTTCCTTACTGAAACTGGTTTTCAACAATGTACTATGCCCATATGCTTTACAATCTTCAATTCCAAATTGTGTCAGGAAGACACCAGTTATTTTTCCAGCATATATAACTTTTGATTGAAATTGAAACTTTCAAAGTGATCATTAGTCATTCCACCTGAAGAAATGTTTTGATCAGTTAACCTTGAACATCCTAAAAATTACAATAAGATATCTGGCTCTGCTCACAGTGGCCCATGCAATCTGAGGAACAGACAAGCCCATCATCAGCCCTCACTCAGGTGCAAGTATCACTTGTCCCCACAAACAGAAAAGAAGGCACTGTACATAAATAATGCACATAATTCTCCATATGCATTTTCTGCTGCCGTATTTTTATTTTATAAAATTTACCTTTCTTTTTAGCTCAAAATTACTTTGGTCATTCAATTCAAACCCTTTCCACTCTACTAACTAGCAATGGTTGGCTAGTTGGGGTGGCGGAGTCAGAAACTTAGGTTTGAATCTTTCCTCCACTACTTACTCATGCATGACCTTAGGGAGCAACTGACCTCTAAGCCTCAGTTTCCTCAAAATGTAAGAGACCTACAGCACAGGGCAGCAGTGCTGGTTAGATGAGATCTTGCATGCAAAGTGCTTATCAAAAAGCCTGCCACAATAAATATTAGCTACTATTGTTAATCCTTTGATTTCCCTGTGAATCCAAATATTTAGTGAATCAGGTATTTAATGAAGCAACGGGGAATCGGAGAGAAAAAGAAAGGAGCCTGATAATCAAGAAAACGAATAACTAGCTTCCAAATAACGGAAAATTGGCTTTACCTGCCGCTCTCCCAGCTGCTCAAAGAGGAAGAAACCAGTTCTTTTCCTAGCATATGTAATTTTCAACTGAAGCTGAAATGTTCAAAGTTGACCACTGAGGCATGAGTTGGACACTTAATCCTGGAATTACAAAAACTACAACAAGATTTCTGGCTCTACTCAAAATAGCTTATGCAATCTAATTGACAGCCCAAAATCCACCTTCACTCATTTGGAGCAACCTGGCTTATTGCATCTAAAAACAGTTCAACAGAAACCCTAAAACTCTGAGACAGTCCCTCAGAGTAGGTACAACCATGGCAGGAATATATCTGATTTTCTCAGGTGTTCTACTTAGGTCATGTGCCCAGCCAATTATTCTACTTTCATCTCCCACTCCTTTCCAAAAACAAAACACAAACAACAAAAACAGAAAAATCCCATAAAACATAAAGCATTTAATCCATTGTTACTCAAGCACTGAAGTCACCTGGGAGCCTTTTAGAAATGCAGAATCTCGACCCTACCTCTAGACGTACTGAATTCTGCAGAGCCTGCTTTTCAGCAAGATCTCTAAGTGAGTCATACATTAAAGTTTAAGGGACACCACATTCATTGTTAAAGCCCATACGAAAAAAAGAATCAAGAACAACGTTTTACGCAGTGTAACATTTGAAAAAAGAAATAAAAACAAGCAACTCACCTCAATGATGAAGTATACTACTGGCAGAAATGCAGCACAAATTTTAGTCCAGAAGGCAGTGATGACCCTGAGAAGATTTCTACACTTGTAGGTGTTCCTGGAAAGACTTCAACCAAGATCCATTCCTATTAAACAAATAACGATCAAGGAGCTTCCCTTCCTGCCAGCTCTCAAAGGGCAGGAGAAAGGATGGAGAGGAAAACCTTTCAGCTCCCAGGCTAGGTCCTGCTGCTTTCAAAAAGAGTTGCGGCTTTCCAAACTAGTCCAGCCTAAATGCTCAAGATGAAATGAACAGCTCTCATAACTCTTTGGGTTCTTTTTTCCTCACCATTAGCTGGTTATTACCCACATCTCTTTCTCGATCACTGGGATTCAAACTGCCATCCTAATGGCAGCTTTGGGATCCTTTTTAGGAGTTCTTAGCAGGGGGTGGGGGAGGTGGAAAGAGGAGGAAATTCACGTCTCTGGGAGATATTTTTATATCTTTCTCTTTGTGCAAGAGAATCCTGATGACAACATCTTTAGCACTAACAACAACTTTATTTTGGAAACTGAAGGCTCAAAACAAATTCTAGCAAATGGTTTTACTCTATGTAAACATCCTGTGTCTTGCTATGTCTGATGTAACTGGTGGTCTCCTTTCCTAGTCCTGCCTTCCAGCAAAATGTACAAGCAGGAAGATGACACATTGGAAAGGAAAGCAAACAAAGCCAAAGAAAGGAGAGTTAGGTTTCACTGCAAAGGCTCACCCGAGATTTAAAGAGGAAAGAGAAACTGTGTTTGGAACATGTTATCTCCCCAGTGTCCTCCCTTGCTAAAGCAGAAGTTTAGGAAATGAGGGCTGTGTTAAATAGGCATTTCATATTCTGAAAGCATGATTAATTCCAAGTGAAATATGAGATTTATGAAGAGCTTCTGCCTCCATTCTTTACCAACGCTGACAAGTTTAATCCAAGCCTTCCCAAATATGAGTGTTGATAAAAATAACGGTTTCATAACAAAATTGTTTGTGATGTTTTCTTTCATGAAATAATGAAATACTGAAAAACTTACTATGCTTTAAATTCTCTTTAAGTCATAATTTTGATTCTTCTTTGTGTTGTGCAGTATTTAGAATGATTAAGCATTCAATAAATATTTACTAAAATGAAATAAAAAATTGAAAAATTGTGAAGGTGTGGAAAAATCGCATCTATAACTTGAAAAGATTTTGATACTGTACAGCAAGGAGAGGGAGTAAAAAACGTATTTTATTGTTAAATATAACATATATACAAAGAAAAGAAAGAAAAAAACAATGATTTTCAAAGTACAATTTAACAAGTACATATAGAACAGATTTCAGAGTTTGTTATGGGTTACATTCCACTATTCCAGATTTTTCCTTCTAGTTGCTTCAAAACATTGGAGGCTAGAAGAAATAAATATTTTCCTTTTTTGTGAAAAATAACATATATACAAAAAAGAAATAAATTTCAAAACGTATCACAACAATTAGTTGTAGAACAGATTTTAGAGTTCAGTGTGGGTTACAGTTCCACAATTTTAGGTTTTTACTTCAGCTGCTCTAAGATGCTGGAGTTTAACAGAAATATCAATATAATATTCAGCAATTATACTCATCTGTTAAACCCTACCTTCTCTGTATAACTCCACCATCACCTTTCATCTCTCTCCCACTCTTTAGGGGTATGTAGTCTATTCCCATTCTAGCTTTTTCATGTTGGAAGAAACCATCAATAATATGGAATAGGGGGATGGAACCAGTTGATGTGCTGGAGAGGCTGGCCCTGCTGCATTTCAGGACTTCTCTGGTCCAGGGACCCATCTGGAAGTTACAGGTCTCTGGAAAGTTACCCTAGTGCATGGAACCTTTGTAGAATCTTTTTTTTTAATTGTATAAATAACATATATACAAAGCAAAGAAAGAAAACAGCAATAACTTTCAAAGCTCTCTTCAACAAGTAGTTACAGGACAGATCCCATTGTTTGTCATAGGCTACCATACCATCATCTCAGATATTTCTGTCTAACTGCTCCAGAACACTGGAGGCTAGAAGGAATAAATATTTTTATCATCATAATCGAACTTAAAAAAAAATTTTATGTGAAAAATAACATATATATATATAAAAGCAGTACATTTTTCAAAGCACAGCACAACAATTAGTTGTAGGACAGATTTCAGAGTTTGGTATGGGTTACAATTACCAATTTTGGGTTTTTCCTTCTAGCTGCTCTAAGACACTTGGAGATTAAAAGAAATGCCAATATAATGATTCAGCAGTAATGTTCAGTTGTTAAACCCTACCTTCTCTGTATAACTCCACCATCACCTTTCTCTCGGTCTTTAGTGGTATTTGGGCTGTGTCTATTCACTTTTTTATGTTTGGAGGGGCTGTCAGGACTTATCTGGTCCAGGGACCCATCTAGAGGTTGTAGGTTTCTGGAGAGTTACCCTATTGTATGGAATCTTTGTAGAATCTTATATATATTGCCTTAGGTGTCCTTTAGTATTGGCTGGAATGGTTTTGGTTGCAGTTTGGCAAGTTATGATGATGATGGGTAGCAATGTCTAACTGAAGCCTGCATAAGAGTGACCTCCAGAGTAACCTCTTGACTCTATTTGTACTCTCAGACCCTGATACCCTAGTTGTTACACTTCTTTTCCCCCTTTTTGTCAGGAAGACATCATCGATCCCAAGGTGCCAGGGCCAGACTCATCCCTGGGAGTCATCCCCCATGCCTCTAGGGAGACTTTCACCCCTGGATGTCATGTCCCACATAGTGGGGAGGGCAATGATTTCACTTGCAGAGTTAAGCTGGGAGAGAGAGAGGTCACATCTGAGCAACAGAAGAGATACTCTGAAAATAACTCTTAGGCATAGCTATAGATAGGCTAAGCTTCTCTGATACATACATAAGTTTCACAAGAGCAAGCCTCGAGATCAACAGCTTGGCCTATTGATTTAGGTGTCCCTAATGTTTGACAGTGTCAGGGGTTTCCCTGGTGGTGAAGTTTAATAGTTCCATATTTTTTACCCATCCCTCAAGGGACTTTGCCAATACTTTTTGATCATCTAATTAGTATACTCTGGGATGTATCCAGGCATTACATTAAATTATACAGGATTAAAGGTCCTCATTCTTATTCTGGGCTCCATATGTTTGAATTGTTTAAATGATCTATCTAGACAGGTTGAGTTAGATTATGTACTACAGAAAATTTAGGTTCTGGACAAAATAAGCCTTTCTGCCTTTGGCCTCAAAGAGTAGATGAGGTTCTAAAATACAATGTCTTCATTATCCTGTATTGTGAATTACCTTAATCCCAACCTTATCAGCTTCATTCTTATCTGTAAATACCAGCTTATAAATATATAGCACAGCCTCTCAAAATCCAGAAATAACAATTACTGCTCAGGACTAAATGTAGCTGCTATAAGAGCTTAGAATCTAGGCCCCTGTTTTCTTATACGTTTTTTCTAAATGAGACCACAGAATATTCGCTTTTTTTGTTTCTGAGAAAGATGTTTTTGATACTCATTTCTGGGGTTTTTATGTGAGGACAACTTTTTAACTGGGGAGACCTCCCCACTCATGGTACTGGTTGCAGTTTAAGTACCCTTGAAGGGGAAATGCATAACACCAAGAAGAACATAGGTAAGTCATTAAAAAAAAAAGCATTTTAATCACAAAACACAAATCTTCACACATTTGAAATATACATCAGATTATTACTTATTCCAGCTAGAAAAAAATATCATTCTGCTCTACATTTTGAATTTATAAGGCTTATGTCATGGTTAGGTTCATGTGTCAACTTGGCCAAGTGATGGTTCCTGTTTGTCTGGTTGGGCAAGTCCTGGCCTGTCTGTTGCAATGAGGATATTTCATAGAATTAAGTCATGATCATGTCAGCTACATCCACAGCTGATTCCATTTGTAATCAGCCAAAGGGGAGTGTCTTCTGCAATGAGTAATGTTTAATCTTTTCACTGGAAGCCTTTTAAGGAGGATTCAGAAGGGACAGGCTCTTCCTGTTTTGGCTGGTGAGCCTCTCCTATGGAGTTTGTGTAGACCCTCCATCAGAATCATCGGCTTCACAGCCTGCCCTGTGGATTTTGGACTCTGCATTCCCGCAGTCACGTGAGACACTTTTATAAATTTTATATTTGCGAGTGTTCCTTGTTGATTCTGTTTCTCTAGAGAACCCTAACTAATACATCTTGGTACCAGGAGTGGTTCCTAAGAAACAGAATCTTAAAAATGGGTTTTTATGAATGGTCTTCTACTCTGACTGAACTCAAAGGCACTAAGGACTCTGATTCCCATGATCAGAATGACATTCCCAATCCATGGAGTGAGTTGGCAAAAGAGATAGTCAAAATATCACCATTTGATTCTCCTAATGCTTCACTTGTACAAAGCCAGGCTCTGAGGGGAAATGTTTTTGACACCTTTACAGAGTTTTGTGGAAATAAGAGGTATAGAGATATTGGTTGGTGTTGTTAGATACACTGGCTACATTAAGGAGCGAAAAGGATGGGCTTAAGGCTTCAAACAAGAAGCTTAAGCGCCGTCTGACAGATGTAGACATTTCTATGAGTATCCTGAAGGAAAATCTCATTTCATGTAGCCATAGACTTGAGATTTCTGAAAATCAGACTCAGAATCTTATTGTTAGAGTAGCAACTTTACAACATAAACTGAAATCTTAATGTTGTGGGGTGTCTACCATTAAAGTGAGGGCATTGATTTGAAAGGAGTGGGACCCTGAAAAATGGGATGGTGACATACGGATTGATAATGATGCAGGGGGTGAGGTTGAAACCCTAGGTCATCCTGAGTCTTCTCTAGATAACCTTGTAATAGTTTGCCCTGAGAACATAACCGCCCTACCTCCAGGCTGCCTTGAGGAGTTGGCCACCCAACTTCCTCCTGAAGGGATTAGCCCTAGGGTGATTAATCCTGTTTCACCAGATGAAGCTGCAAATGAAGGCACTGAAGCAAATGGCTTAGAAGATATTTCTAATTCTTTTCATGACCCACCCACCCCCACCCCTCATTTCTTCCAGACCTATAACTAAACTAAAGTCCCAACAGGCCCCTAAAAGTGAGGTACAAAGTATCACACATGAGGAGGTACATTATACTCCAAAAGAACTGTGTGAGTTTTCCAATTTATATAGACAGAAATCAGGGAAATATGTGTGGCAATGGATTTTAAGGGTGTGGGATAATGGTGGGAGGAATATAAGGCTGGATCCCACTGAATTTATTGATATGGGCCCACTAAGCAGAGATTCTGCATTCAATGTTATAGCTCAAGGGGTTAGAAAAGGTATTAACAGTTTGTTTGGATGGTTGGTTGAAACATGGATCAAAAGGTGGCCAACATTACCTGAGGTTGAAATGCCAGAATTGCCCTGGTATAATGTAGATGAGGGGATCCAGAGGCTATAGAGATTGGAATGTTAGAGTGGATTTATCATACAAAGCCTGCTCTTACACCCCAGGAATATCCAGAGGATGCACCTTTTACCAGAACAGTGAGAAATAAATATGTGAGACTAGCACCATCATCCCTGAAGAGCTCTGTGGTTGCACTTCTCTGTAGGTCAGATATTACTGTAGGAACTGCTGTCACTGAGCTGGAATCCTTAAATACAATGGGGATGACGGGATCCCAAGTCGGCAGAAGCCAGGTGACAGCACTTAATCATCAAAGACTGGGTAGACATAGCTATTATAATAGACAGCAAACTCAAAGCAGGCATCAAAATCATATGACTCACAGAGATTTCTGGCATTGGCTAGTAAATCATGGGGTACCTAGAAATACAATAGAAGGGCAGTCTACTAAATTCTTGTTCAAGCTGTATAAACAAAAGAGTTCTAGGTCAAGTGAACAGATGTCTAACCTGAATTACAAAAACAGAGCCATGGCCCCTTAATCAATTTCAAGACTTGAAACAGTTTACAAACCCAGAGCCCCTTGAATGAAGGGAAGGCCAGGTCCCTTTGGGGGAGAACCCTGTTACACTGCCACAAATTTATACTGTTAATCTTCCTCCAAGCCTTCCCCAAGGAGACCAACAGCCTTTCACCAGGGTGACTGTGCATTGGGGAAAAGGAAATGATCAGATATTTTGGGGATTCTTAGCACTAGTTCAGAAGTGACATTAATTCCAGGGGACCCAAAACGTTACTCTAGTCCACCAGTCAGAGTGGGAGCTTATGGAGGCCAGGTGATCAATGGAATTTTAGCTCAGATCCATCTCACAGTGTGTCCAGTGGGCCCCCAGACCCATTCTGTAGTTATTTCAACAGTTCCAGAATGTATAATTGGTATAGACATACTAAGCAATGGGCAGAATCCCACATTGGCTCTCTAACTCATACAGTGAGGGCTATTATGGTAGGAAAGGCCAAGTGGAAGCCACTAGAACACCCCTTACCTAGCAAAATAGTAAATCAGAAGCAATACTGGATTCATGGAGGGATTACAGAGATTACTGCCACTCTTAAGGACTTGAAGGATGCAGGGGTGGTGATTTCCACCACATCCCCATTCAACTCTTCTATTTGGCCTATGCAGAAAACAAATGGGTCTTGGAGGATGACAGTGGATTATCATAAGCTCAACCAGGTGGTAACTCCAATTGTAGCTGCTATTCCAGATGTGGTATCATTACTTGAGCAAATCAATGCATCCCCTGGTACCTGGTACGTAGCTACTGATCTGGAAAATGCTTTTTTTCTCAATAGCTATTAGTAAAGACCACCAGAAACAGTTTGCTTTCAGCTGGCAGGGTCAGCAATATACTTTCACTGTCCTACCTCAGGGGTATATCAACTCTCCAGCCCTATGTCATAATCTTGTCCTCAGGGACCTTGATCGTTTCTTCCTCCCACAAGACATCACACTGGTCCATTATATTGATGATATCATGTTGATTGGACCTAGTGAGCAAGAAGTAGCAACTACTCTAGACTTACTGGTAAGGCATTTGTGTGTCACAGGATGGGAGATAAATCCAACAAAAATACAGGGGCCTTCCACCTCCGTGAAATTTCTAGGTGTCCAGTGGTGTGGGGCATGTTGACATATCCCTTCTAAGGTGAAGGAGAGGTTGCTGCATCTGGCCCCTCTTACGATTGAAAAAGAGGCACAATGCCTAGTTGGTCTCTTTGGATTTGGGTGACAACATATTCCTCATTTGGGTGTGCTACTCTGGCCCATTTATTGAGTGACCAGAAAAGCTGCTAATTTTGAGTGGGGACCTGAACAAGAGGAGGCTCTGTGACAGGTCCAAGCTGCTCTACAAGCTTCTCTGACACTTGGGTCTTATCATCCAGCAGATCCAATGGTGCTGAAAGTGTCAGTGGCAAATAGAGATGCTGTTTGGAGCCTTTGGCAGGACCCTATAGGAGAATAACAATGCAGACCCTTATTTTAGAGCAAAGCCTTACCATCTGCTGCAGATAACTACTCTCCTTTTGAGAAAAGGCTTTTGGCCTGCTATTGGGCCTTAGTAGAGACTGAATTCTTAACCATGGGCCCAAAAGTTACCACGAGACCCAAGTTGCTTATCATAAGCTGGGTGTTGTCTGACCCACCAAGCCATAAGGTTGGGTGTGTGCAGCAGCACTCTATTGTAAAATGGAAATGATATATACAAGATAGGGCCAGAGCAGGTCCTGAAGGCACAAGTAAGTTACATGAAGAAGTGGCTCAAATGCCCATGGTCTCCACTCCTGCCACATTACCTTCTCTTTCCCAGAGCAGAGCTATGACCTCTTGGGGAGTTCCTTACAGTGAACTGACTGAGGAAGAGAAAACTCGGGCTTGTTTTACAGATGGTTCAGCATGATATGCAGGTACCACCCAAGAAAGTGGACAGCTGCAGCACTACAACCCCTTTCTGGGGTGTCCTTGAAAGACAGTAGTGAGGGGAAATCCTCCCAGTGGGCAGAACTTCAAGCAGTGCACCTGGTTGTTCACTTGTTTGCTTGGAAGGAAAACTGGCCAGAGATGTGTTTGTATACTGACTCATGAGCAGTTGCTAATGGTTTGGCTGGATGGTCAGGGACTTGGAAAGACCATAGTTGGAAAATTGGTGACAAAGAGGTCTGGGGAAGAAGTATATGGATAGACATTTCAGAGTGGGCTAAAAACATGAAGATATTTGAGTCCCATGTGAATGCACATCAGAGGGTGACTTCCATAGAGGATGGTTGTAATAATCAAGTGGATAAGATGACCCGTTCTGTGGATACCAGTCAGCCTCTTTCCCTGGAAACTCCTGTCATTGCCCAATGGGCTCATGAACAAAGTGGTTATGGTGGTAGGGATGGAGATTATGCATGGGCTCAGCAACATGGACTTCCACTCACCAAGGATGACTCGGCTATAGCCACTCCTGAGTGCCCAATCTGCCAGCAGCAGAGACCCACACTTAGCACCCAATATGGAACCATTCCCCAAGGTGACCAGCCAGCTACATCATGGCAGGTTGATTAAATTGGACCACTCCCATCATGGAAGGGGCAGCGATTTGTTCTAACTAGAATAGACACATACTCTGGATATGGGTTTGCTTTCCCTGCACACAGTGCTTCTGCCAAAACTACCACTGTGGGCTTACAGAATGCCTTATCCATCATCATGGTATTTCACACAGCATTGCTTGTGATCAAGGAACACACTTCACAGCAAATGAAGTGTGGGAATGGGCACGTGCTCATGGAATTCTCTGGTCTTACCATGTTCCCCATCATCCAGAAGCAGTTGGATTGATAGAATGGTGTAATGGCTTTTTGAAAACTCAATTACAGTGCCAACTAGGTGGCAATACCCTGAAGGGCTGGGGTAATGTTCTCCAGGAAGCTATATATACTTTGAATCAGCATCCACTATATGATGCTGTTTCTCCCATAGCCAGGATCCATGGGTCCAGGAACCAAGGGGTGGAAATGGGAGTGGTACCACTCACTATTACCCCTAGTGATCCACTAGGAACATTTTTGCTTTCTGTCCCTGTGACCCTGAGCTCTGCTGGTCTACAGGTTTTAGTTCCAAAATGGAGAGTGCTTCCTCCAGGAGAAACAACAATGATTCCATTGAACTGGAAGTTAAGACTGCCACCTGGTCACTTTGAGATATTTTTGCTACTGGATCAACAAGCCAAGAAGGAGATTACATTATTGTCTGGGCTGATTGACCCTGACTATCAGGGGGAAGTAGGAATGCAACTACATAATGGGGGTAAAGAAGAGTTTTCTTGGAATATAGGAGATCCCCTAGGGTGTCTTTTAGTACTACCATGCCCTGTGATTAAAATCAATGGAAAACTGCAACAACCCATTCCAGTCAGGTCTATCAATGGCTCTGAAACTTCAGGAATGAAGGTTTGGGTCACCCCACCAGGCAAAGAACCACGGCCAGCTGAACTGCTTGCTGAGGGTAAAGGGAACATGGAATGGGTAGTGGAAGAAGCTAGTGATAAATATGAACTTTGACCACATGATCAGTTACAGAAACAAGGACTGTAACATTGTTTTTTTCATGTTATAGTGTTTAAGTTGTAAGACATTAAGTTTAAGAATGAATATTACCCAAGGATTTGCACCCTATTCTGGAGAGATTCAATGTGTTTCCAGTTATATGCAGGACAGTTGAATATTGTTAGGTGAAAGAAAAATGTGTTTTATTGTTTTTTCTTTAGAAATTAGGTATGGTTTAAGGTGGTATGTACAGCTGCCAAGTTGACAAGGGGTGGACTGTCATGGTTAGGTTCATGTGTCAACTTGGCCAAGTGGTGGTTCCTGTTTGTCTGGTTGGGCAGGTGCTGGCCTGTCTATTGCAATGAGGACATTTCATGAAATTAAATCATGATCAGATCAGCTGCATCCACAGCTGATTCCATTTGAAATCAGCTGAAGGGGAGTGTCTTCTGCAATGAGTTATGCTTAATCTGATCACTGGAAGACTTTTAAGGAGGATTCAGAAGAGACAGGCTCTTCCTGTTTCAGCTGGTGAGCCTCTCCTGTGGAGTTCGTCCAGACCTTCCATCAGAATCGTCAGATTCACAGCCTGCCCTGTGGATTTTGGACTCTGCATTCCCACGGTCACGTGAGACACTTTTATAAATTTTATATTTGCGAGTGTTCCCTGTTGATTCTGTTTCTCTAGAGAACTCTAACTAATACAGCTTATTATTTGCTTTGGCAGGGAGAAGGAGAATAACAAGTATTTATGGACACCCACTATGTTCCAGAGAGTATTCAAATCTCATCCTGTTCTTCAAGATAAATATGAATAAGTATAAAAACTATTGCTATGATATTATTGTGATCTGGTGTGAGAATTTCCCTAGTTATTGCACAGTTGACGATTCCAGAGGTTTTCTATATGGGTAAATGTATAAATAGGTACACATAAAAATATAGTTTTATTTTGTGTGTGTGTGTGTGTGTTTAACACATAAATGAGCATATAAGTGTTAGTGAACAACTTGCTTTTTTGACTTTTTAAATTGTATAATATAACATGTATACAAAGCAAGGAAAGAAAAAAGCAATAGTTTTCAAAGCACTCTTCAGCATGTAGTTACAGGACAGATACAACTTGCTTTTCATATTTAATAGGTTTTTGGTGATCTTTCTTTGTCAAGAGACCACATTCTATCTCATTCTGTTTAATTGCTGGTGTTTAGTTGAGCAAGGCATGTGTACCTTATACTAAACAGTAGTGCAATTCTCTGTATATAAGCAAGGCCTGGGGCTGGGACAGGGGTGAGGGACAGAACAGTGCAAAATTACAAACTTCCTAATCCATGACACCTTTTAAAGCAGTTCAAATATCTCCAGAGAGGTTCGTTTCCCGGTGCCCGCCCATGCAAAAAAAGTATGTATATATACATATCTCCAGAGAGATGACAAAAATTTTGTTCCAAGTTTTGTTCTTAACCACATAAATCTAATCTGGCTGTGCCGGTTTGAAAGGATGTATGTACTGTAGAAAAGCAGTGTTTTAATCTTAATCCCATTTTGTAAAGGCAACTGTTTCTTCTAATCCCTATTCAGTACTGTATGCTTGAAACTGTAATTAGATTATCTCCCTGGAGATATGACTCAATCAAGAGTGGTTGTTACACTGGATTAGGTGGAGATATGTCTCCACCCATTCGGATGGGTCTTGATTAGTTTACTGGAATCCTATAAAAGAGAACAAGAGAGAAAGCCAGGATATTCAGGGAGAGCAAAGAATGCTGCAGCACCATGAAGCAGAGAGTTCACCAACCAGTGAACTCTTGAGATGAAGAAGAAAAATGCATCCCAGGGAGCTTCATGAAACAGGAAGCCAGGAGATAAAGCTCACAGATGATGCCATGTTCACCATGTGCCCTTCTAGCTGAGAGAGAAACTCTGACTGTCTTCATTGTGTGCCTTCTCACTTGTGAGAGAGTCCCTGAATTTCATTGGCCTTCTTGAACCAAGGTATCTTTCCCTGGATGCCTTTGATTGGACATTTCTATAGACTTGTTTTAATTGGACATTTTCTTGGCCTTAGAACTGTAAACTAGGAGCTTATTAAGTTCCCCTTTTAAAAAGCCATTCTGTTCCTGGTATATTGCATTCCAGCAGCTAGCAAACTAGAACAGTGGCAAATATACTTTTAATGACAATTGAAATATATATTAAAAATAAATAACCATGATTCTAAGGATTGGCTAGATACTTAGGGAGGAAAAGAAATATAAAATATGATGGTCTTTGTCTTCCAGAGGCTAAGATCAAGTTTGGGAAGATACAACTAACACACATCACTTAGTGTTGGCTGGATGCTATATTGGATCAGATGATAAGCAGTTGGAGAAGAGAGAACCCAGCATGGAATGAAGCAGATTGTGAACACTGGGTCTTCACTTTCTGTGGATGTAGACATAAGGCCAAGAGAGTTGATTTGTCCAAGAAGACATGGTAAACCCTAGCAAAGCTTTTGCATCTCATGATTTGCATTTATTCTATTATTATCTATTATTAACACTATAATAAGTGTTAGATAAATTATTCTTAGGAAGGAAGGGAGAGCGAACTAGATCCTAAATGTCTACCAGTAAGAGTATGGCTAAATAAAATGCATCAACCATTCTCATTTGTTAAACCCTACCTTCTCCGTATAACCCCACCATCTCCTATGATCTTTCTCACACTCTTGAGGGTTATTTGGGCTATGCTCATTCTAACTTTTTCATGTTGGAAGGGGCTGTCGATAATATGGGATGGGGATGGAACTAGTCGATAATCTGGAGAGGCTGGCCTCTCTCTGTTTCAGGACATATCTGGCCTAGGAACCCATCTGGAGATTGTAATCATAGTTCATGGAACTTTGTAGAATTTCAGATAGAGACCTAGGTGTTATTTGGGGTTGGCAGGAATGGTTTTGACTTAGGTTTGGAAAATTATGATAGGTATCAATATCTAACTGAGGCTAGCATAAAAGTAGCCTCCAGAGTAGCCTCTCGACTCTATTTGAACTCTCTCAGCCACTGATACCTTATTTGTTACACTTCTTTTCTCCCTTTTGGTCAAGATGCCATTTCGATTTCATGGGACCAGGGACAGGTTCATCCCTCAAAGTCATATCCCAAGTTGCCAGGAAGCCTTTTACCCCTGGATGTCAGATCCCACATAAAGAGGAGTGTAGTGATTCACTTGCAGAGTTGGGCTTAGAGAGAGAGAGGCCTAATCTGAGCAACAAAAGAGGTCCTCTGGAAGCAACTTTTAGGCATAACTATAGGTAAACTAAGCTTCTCTGCTACAGAAATAAGCTTCACAAAAGCAAGCCTGAAGATTATGGACTTGGCCTATTGACTTGGGAGTCCCTAAGGTTTGAGACAGTATCTGGGTTTCTCTGGTGGTAAAGTTTAATAGGTCCATATTTTTTTTTCTATCCCTCAAGGGACTTTGCCAATACCTTTTGATTATCTGCTTAGCATAATCTGGGATGTATCCAGGTATTAGATTAAACTGTACAGGATTACAGGCCCTCATTTTCCTTCTGGACTCCCTGTGTTTGGGTTGTTTAAATGATCTATTCTGACAGGTTGAGTTAGATTATGTGCTACAGAAAATTTACTTTCTGAACAAAATAAATGTTTCTTCCTTTGGTCTCATAGAATAGGTGACATTTTAAAATCCAGTGTTCCTTACCTCTTTATTCTGAATTACCTTAAGCCTGTCATTCCCTCTATACTCTGATATTGTACATTCTTTGTACAAGACTCATACCTTTGAAGTAGTTCATGCAAGGACTTATTTTTATATATTTATTTATTTATTTTAATTTTTTTTGTATGCTGTATGGTGGGGGTCACATTTCATTCTTTTTCCATGTGACTATCCCCTTACTGTAGTACCATTTGTTGAATTTTTGTTTGCTTGGTTTTTCATTCATTTGTTTGCTTGTTTGTTTGTGAAGTGCATGGGCCAAGAATTGAGCCTGGGTCTCCCACATGGCAAGTGAGAATTCTAAAACTGAACTATTCTTGCATCCCCAGAACTTATCTATATTTATAGTGTTAATTGGTGAGACACATGGGTCTAAACAACCCCTTTCAATTATGTTTACCTTCAGTATGGCAATATTACTTGTAAACTCACTAATGAACTGCCTTCACTTCTATCTATTCCCTTACAATTAGTTTTAACCTTATTAGCTAGCTGTTCACCCATCTCCAGCTCCTGTGTATTTCTAGTTCTCTTATATCCTCTTATTATAAGCCTCTGACTTTACCTTTACCATGGTCATAAAAGTAAAATATTACAGTATCTATCCTTTTGTGTCTGGCTTATTTCACTCAGCATTATGTCCTCAAGTTTCATCGTCCTTGTCATGTGCTTCAGGATGTCATTTAATCTTACTGCCAAATAATATTCCATTGAATGTATATACCACCTTTTTCTTATACCACTTATCTGTTGATGGACACTTAGATTGTCTCCATCTTTTGGCGATTGTGAGTAATGCTGCTATGAACTTTGGTGTGCAAATGTCTGCTTGTCACTGCTTTAAGCTCCTCTGGGTATGTACTGAGTAGTGATATTGCTGGGTCATAGGACAACTTGACTTTTTATTTTATGAGGAAATGCCAGACTGTCTTCCACAGCAGCTGTACCATCATACATTCCCACCAGTAGTGCATAAGTGTCCCAATTTCTCCATATCCTCTCCAACATTTGTAGTTTCCTGTTTTTTAATACCAGTTATTCTTATGGGTATGAGGTGGTATCTCATTGTAGTCTTGCTCTGCATTTCTCTTATAGCTAATTAAAACAAGCATCTCTTCAAGTGCTTTTTAGCCATTTGTATTTGCTATTCAGAAAAATGTCTATTCATCTTTAGCCCATTTTATAATTGAGTTGTTTGTTCTTTTGTTGTTGAGTTGTGTGATTTATTTACGTATAAAGGATATCAACCTTATATCCAATACATGATTTCCAAATATTTTCTCCCATTGAGTTAGCTCTTCACCTTTTTGACAAAGTCTTTTGAGGCACAAAAGCATTTGATTTTGAGGAGTTCCCATTTATCTATTTTTTATTTCATTGTGCTTTGGGTGTAAACTTTAGCAAATTACCTCCTATTACTAAATCTTGAAGATGTTTCCCTACATTTTATTCTAGGAGTTATGTGGTACTGGTTCTTATACTTAGGTCTTTGATCCACTTTGTGTTAATTTCTGTATAGGGCAAAAAGTAAGGGTCATTTTTCATTCTTCTTGCAATTGATATCCAGTTCTCCCATGCCCATTTATTTAAAAAGACTATTCTGTTCCAGTTTAGTGGACTTGGGGCCTTTTCAAATATCAATTGACCACAGATTTGGTGAGCTATTTCTGGGCTCTCAATTTGATCCCATTGGTCAAAACTACTATCTTTGTGCCTGCACCATGCTGTTTTGACCACTGTGGCTTCATAATAAGCTTTGAAATCAGGAAGTGTTAATCCTCCCATTGTGTCTTTTTTAGGATATTTTTAGCTATTTAGAATCTCTTTCCCTTCCAAATCAAGTTGGTAACTAGCTTTCCAAGTCTTCAAAGTAGGTTCTTGGAATTCTGTTTCATGCTGCATGGAATCTGTACATAAATCTGGGTAGGACTGATATCTTAGCTACCTTTAACATTCATATCCATGAGCTGGGAAGTCTTGCCACCTATTTAGATCTCTTTGATTTATTTTAGCACTGTTCTGTAGTTTTTTGTGTACTGGTCCTTTACATCCCTAGTTAAGTTCATTTCTAGATACTTAATTCTTTTAGTTGCTATTATGAATGGAATTTTTTCCTTAACCGACTCCTCAGTTAGGTGATTATTTGCATCTAGAAACATTACTGCTTTTTGCACATTAATTTTATATTATGTGCCCCTTGCTGAATTTGTGTATTAGCTTAAATAACTTTTTCCTAGGATTTTCCAAATATAGTATCATGGCATCTGCAAATAATGAAACGTTTACTTCTTTCCAATTTGGATGCCTCATATTTCTTTATTCCTGCCTGTTTCTGTAGCTCAAGCTTCTAGTATAATGTTGAGTAATGGTGGTGACAGAGGGCATCCTTGTCTCATTCTTGATCTTAGGGGGAAGGTTTTCAGTTTCTCCCCACCGAGTATGATACTGGCTGGGTTTTTCAAATATGCCTTTAACATATTGAGGAAGTTACCTTTGATTCCTACCTTTTGAAGTGTTTTTATCAGGAAAAGATGCTGAATTTTGTTGAATGCTTTTTCAACATCAATCGAGATGATCATGTGATTTTTCCCTTTTGATTTGTTAATGTGCTGTATTACATTAATTGATTTTCTTGCATTGAACCACCCTTGCAATCCTGGTGTGTTAATTTGAATCTGTGGTGTTCCCCAAAAAACCATGTCCTTTAATCTTCATTCAATATGCTGGGTGGGAGCTTGTTTTTTGTTTGTTTGTTTTGTACAATTGTTTTATTGTGTTGTTGGAGATGGATTGGGGCATAGTCACACAGGGAATGTCCATTCTAATCCTCCTGGGATAGTTTTTGTAACTTTTTCTTTTTCCTAGAGCTGCTCTTAGTGCTGACAACCTCTTCAGGTCCCCTGTTGACAGGCTCCTCCTTGGAGAGTTGCTTCTTTTTCTTGGAATCATTCCTGCTGTTTGCAGCTTCTTCATGATCACTAAGTGGTTCCTCTTTGGGGAAACTTGTACTGCCAACTTGCACTGTCTGTTCAAGCTCACTACTAATTAGGCCTTCCTTGGATTTTTTTTTCTTTTCCTTGGATTTTTTTGGGGGGAGGTGGCTTGGAGTAAGAGACAGATGGGTCTTCCATTCCATTTTTCTGAGGTGCTTCCTGGGGCTTTTGTTTTTTCTTCTTTTGGGTCTCTCCCTTGTCTTTTCACTTTTCTGGAGTACTACTACTGCTTTCTGAAGATATGAGAGCAATTGCAACCAATTGCTTCTTTTCCTTTATCAAGCATTTCTTCTCTTGTTTCTCCATCTTCCATGCAATCCACAGAGCTTCCTCTGCCTGAACCATCACTTCCATGGCATCCACATTCTTGCATGGAATCTCTCCTGTCTCATAGAAAAACAGCTGCTCCTGGAACTGCTCTTCAATCTTCTCCCCACTCATGGGCACCTCAGAAAAACTATCAATTCATGAGGCAATTTTTTTTTTTTGTCAGATATGGGGAGATGCAGCCTTTGTTCTTAGCAGCTGCTCTGCCAATGAAAATAGAGTGGGAAAATAAGTGCATATTTGGAGTTGTTTCCCCTTGTTTTCAGGGCTCTGGATGCCCCTTTGCTGGCCCTGGGAATCACTCAGACATCAGGACCAGCCACACAGTGGGGGTTCAACCAAGGTGAACTGTAAATCTGAGCTGAGTTGTAAATCTGCTTTTATGTATTCTTCTCTCCTTTGTCATTGGCCAGGATCTGTCAAGGTGTCATCAAGGCAATGCTTTCTTCCAGAAGGCTAGCATTCTGGGGCTGACTGCTGGTGACTCTTGGTCCTTGACCTTTCTGTCTCATAGCAATACACATGGTATCCTTTCCTGGCTTCTCCTTTCTCTTCTGAGTTCCACTAATATTCAGCTTCTGGATGCTCTCTCTGGCTTTCTCTCTCTGTGACAATCCCTAGAAGGCCTTCAGTAATAGGATTAATATCCATCCTGATTCAGCCAGGCCATCTCTTCATTGAAGTAACCTCATCAAAGGGTCCTGCCTAAAAGAGGTCATACCCATAAGAATGGATTGAATTTGAGAACATTGACCAGGATCTGTTGTTACTTTTAGCCCATTGTCACTTTTTCTTTTTCTTTCCAGTACAATCAAATTGAAATTCATTTTGAAGCTAGGAGAAGTAAAAATTCAAGGTGTCATCAAGGCAATGCTTTCTTCCAGAAGGCTAGCATTCTGGGGCTGACTGCTGGTGACTCTTGGTCCTTGACCTTTCTGTCTCATAGCAATACACATGGTATCCTTTCCTGGCTTCTCCTTTCTCTTCTGAGTTCCACTAATATTCAGCTTCTGGATGCTCTCTCTGGCTTTCTCTCTCTGTGACAATCCCTAGAAGGCCTTCAGTAATAGGATTAATATCCATTCTGATTCAGCCAGGCCATCTCTTCATTGAAGTAACCTCATCAAAGGGTCCTGTCTAAAAGAGGTCATACCCATAAGAATGGATTGAATTTGAGAACATGTTTTTCTTGGGTACATAGCTCCAAACTATTACAGCTTGTTTTCGTTCTTTGGGGTATAAACCTCGAAGTGGGATTAGGTGTCCTTAACTTCCTGAGGAACTACCAAGCCATCTTCGATAGTGGCTATAGCACTTGATATTCCCACCAATAATGAGCAAGTGTTCCTATTTCCCCACATCCTTTCCATTTTTGTAATAGATATTCTAGTGGTATGAGATGGTATCTCATTGTAGTTTTGATACGCATTTCCCTGATGACCAACAATGTTGAGAATCTTTTCATGTGCTTATTGGTAATTTGTATATCATCCTTGGAGAAATGTCTATTCAAGCTTTTGGCCCATTTTTAAAAATTGGGTTGCTGACTCTTTTATTGAGTTGTAGGATTTCTTTATATATTCTGTATATCAAATCCTTTTCAAATATGTTTTGCAGGAAGGGGACAAGATGGTGGCTTAGTAAGGTACGTGCGTCTTAGTTCCTCCTCCAGAGCAACTACTAGGTGAACAGAAACAGTGCAGAACAGCTCCCGGGGCCACGGCAGGGAATGGACACACAGCGTACCCCAGTCTAGACTGGCTAGTCTGACTGCGAGACTCTGCTGCGGTGAGATCCCCAAGCGGCGCGTGATTCCCCAAGCCATGGCAGCTGTGGCGGCCGGAGCTCCTCCCTCCCTCCTTCCCGGGCTGGCTGAGAGTCTCGGAGAGGCAAGTTTCCCAAGCCGCGGCGGCCGGCGCCCCTCTTTTGCGGGCGGCTTCCTGGACTAGCTACGAGTCTCGGATCAGAGGGCTACCCAAGCCGCAGGGGCTGGCGACCGACGCCCCTCCCCGACGGGCAGCTTCCTGGTCCGGTGGCGAATTCCCCAGGCCACTGCGGCCGGCAACTGAAACCCCTCCAGGGAGAGGAGGGAATTTCCGGCAGTGGCAGGGACTGGGTCCAACCAAACACCAATAGGGGAATTAATAAAGGAGCCACAGGGTCCCCTCAAGCCGCGGCAGCTGACATCCCCACCACGCGCGGCCCCACGGACCAACTGAGAGAATTGGATCGGAAATCCCCAGGCCGCGGAGAACGGTGACCAGGAGGATCCCTTCCAAACACGTGAGACAAATGTGTGCCACGAGCGCCAGCTACTGGGCAGGATAAGAAAAACAGAACCCAGAGATTTCACAGAAAAATCTTACAAACTTGTTGGGTCCGACACCCAGGGAAATCTGACTAAATGCCCAGACGCCAGCAGAAGATAACGGTCCATGCTCAGAAGATTGAGAATATGGCCCAGTCAAAGGAACAAACCAATAGTTCAAATGAGATACAGGAGCTGAGACAACTAATGCTGAATATATGAACAGAAATGGAAAACCTCTTCAAAAATGAAATCGATAAATTGAGGGAGGACATGAAGAAGACATGGGCTGAACAAAAAGAAGAAATAGAAAAACTGAAAAAACAAATCACAGAACTTATGGAAGTGAAGGACAAAGTACAAAAGATGGAAAAAACAATGGATACCTACAATGATAGATTTAAAGAGACAGAAGATAGAACTAGTGATTTGGAGGATGGAACATCTGAATTCCAAAAAGAAACAGAAACTATCGGGAAAAGAATGGAAAAATTTGAACAGGGTATCAGGGAACTCAAGGACAATATGAACCGCACAAATATATGTGTTGTGGGTGTCCCAGAAGGAGAAGAGAAGGGAAAAGGAGGAGAAAAACTAATGGAAGAAATTATCACTGAAAATTTCCCAACTCTTATGAAAGACCTAAAATTACAGATCCAGGAAGTGCAGCGCACCCCAAAGAGATTAGACCCAAATAGGCATTCTCCAAGACACTTACTAGTTAGAATGTCAAAGGTCAAAGAGAAAGAGAGGATCTTGAAAGCAGCAAGAGAAAAACAATCCATCACATACAAGGGAAACCCAATAAGACTATGTGTAGATTTCTCAGCAGAAACCATGGAAGCTAGAAGACAGTGGGATGATATATTTAAATTACTAAAAGAGAAAAACTGCCAACCAAGACTCCTATATCCAGCAAAATTATCCTTCAAAAATGAGGGAGAAATTAAAACATTCTCAGACAAAAAGTCACTGAGAGAATTTGTGACCAAGAGACGAACTCTGAAAGAAATACTAAAGGGAGCACTAGAGTCAGATACAAAAAGACAGAAGAGAGAGGTATGGAGAAGAGTGTAAAAAGAAGGAAAATCAGATATGATATATATAATACAAAAGGCAAAATGTTAGAGGAAAATATTATCCAAACAGTAATAACACTAAATGTTAATGGACTGAATTCCCCAATCAAAAGACATAGATTGGCAGAATGGATTAAAAAACAGGATCCTTCTATATGCTGTCTACAGGAAACACATCTTAGATCCAAAGATAAACATAGGTTGAAAGTGAAAGGTTGGGAAAAGATATTTCATGCAAATAACAACCAGAAAACAGCAGGAGTGGCTATACTAATATCCAACAAATTATACTTCAAATGTAAAACAGTTAAAAGAGACAAAGAAGGACACTATATACTAATAAAAGGAACAATTAAACAAGAAGACATAACAATCATAAATATTTACGCTCTGAACCAGAATGCCCCAAAATACGTGAGGAATACACTGCAAACACTGAAAAGGGAAATTGACTCATATACCATAATAGTTGGAGACTTCAATTCACCACTCTCATCAATGGACAGAACATCTAGACAGAGGATCAATAAAGAAATAGAGAATCTGAATATTACCATAAATGAGCTAGACTTAACAGACATTTATAGGACATTACATCCCACAACAGCAGGATACACCTTTTTCTCAAGTGCTCATGGATCATTCTCAAAGATAGACCATATGCTGGGTCACAAAGCAAGTCTTAACAAATTTAAAAAGATTAAAATCATACACAACACTTTCTCGGATCATAAAGGAATGAAGTTGGAAATCAATTATAGGCGGAGTGCCAGAAAATTCACAAATACGTGGAGGCTCAAAAACACACTCTTAAACAATGAGTGGGTCAAAGAAGAAATTGCAAGAGAAATTAGCAAATACCTCAAGGCGAATGAAAATGAAAACACAGCATATCAAAACTTATGGGATGCAGCAAAGGCAGTGCTAAGAGGGAAATTTATTGCCCTAAATGCCTATATCAGAAAAGAAGAAAAGGAAAAAATTCAGGAATTAACTGTCCGCTTGGAAGAACTGGAGAAAGAACAGCAAACTAACCCCAAAGCAAGCAAAAGGAAAGGAATAACAAAGATTAGAGCAGAAATAAATGAAATTGAAAACATGAAAACAATAGAGAAAATCAATAAGACCAGAAGTTGGTTCTATGAGAAAATCAATAAGACTGATGGGCCCTTAGCAAGATTGACAAAAAGAAGAAGAGAGAGGATGCAAATAAATAAGATCAGAAATGGAAGAGGAGACATAACTACTGACCTCACAGAAATAAAGAGGTAATAACAGGATACTATGAACAACTTCACGCTAATAAATACAAAAATTTAGATGAAATGGACAGGTTCCTGGAAAGACATGAACAACCAACTTTGACTCAAGAAGACATAGATGACCTCAACAAACCAATCACAAGTAAAGAAATTGAATTAGTCATTCAAAAGCTTCCTAAAAAGAAAAGTCCAGGACCAGACGGCTTCACATGTGAATTCTATCAAACATTCCAGAAAGAATTAGTACCAACTCTCCTCAAACTCTTCAAAAAAATCAAAGTGGAGGGAAAACTACCAAATTCATTCTATGAAGCCAACATCACCCTCATACCAAAACCAGGCAAAGATATTACAAAAAAAGTAAACTACAGGCCAATCTCTCTAATGAATATAGATGCAAAAATCCTCAATAAAATTCTAGCAAATCGTATCCAACAACACATTAAAAGAATTATACATCATGACCAAGTAGGATTCATCCCAGGTATGCAAGGATGGTTCAACATAAGAAAATCAAATAATGTAATACACCATATCAACAAATCAAAGCAGAAAAATCACATGATCATCTCAATTGATGCAGAGAAGGCATTTGACAAGATTCAACATCGTTTCCTGTTGAAAACACTTCAAAAGATAGGAATACAAGGGAACTTCCTTAAAATGATAGAGGGAATATATGAAAAACCCACAGCTAATATCATCCTCAATGGGGAAAAATTGAAAACTTTCCCCCTAAGATCAGGAACAAGACAAGGATGTCCACTATCACCACTATTATTCAACATTGTGTTGGAGGTTCTAGCCAGAGCAATTAGACAAAAAAAAGAAATACAAGGCATCAAAATTGGAAAGGAAGAAGTAAAACTATCACTGTTTGCAGACGATATGATACTATATGTCGAAAACCCGGAAAAATCCACAACAAAACTACTAGAGCTAATAAATGAGTACAGCAAAGTAGCAGGTTACAAGATCAACATTCAAAAATCTGTAGCATTTCTATACACTAGTAATGAACAAGCTGAGGGAGAAATCAAGAAACGAATCCCATTTACAATTGCAACTAAAAGAATGAAATACCCAGGAATAAATTTAACTAAAGAGACAAAAAACATATATAAAGAAAACTACAAAAAACTGTTAAAAGAAATCACAGAAGACCTAAATAGATGGAAGGGCATACCGTGTTCATGGATTGGAAGACTAAATATAGTTGAGATGTCAATCCTACCTAAATTGATTTACAGATTCAATGCAATACCAATCAAAATCCCAACAACTTATTTTTCAGAAATAGAAAAACCAATAATCAAATTTATCTGGAAGGGCAGGGTGCCCCGAATTGCTAAAAACTTCTTGAGGAAAAAAAATGAAGCTGGAGGTCTCGCACTGCCTAACTTTAAGTCATATTATGAAGCCACAGTGGTCAAAACAGCATGGTATTGGCATAAAGATAGATATATCAACCAATGGAATCGAATCGAGTGCTCAGATATAGACCCTCTCATCTATGGACATTTGATCTTTGATAAGGCAGTCAAGCCAACTCACCTGGGACAGAACAGTCTCTTCAATAAATGGTGCCTAGAGAACTGGATATCCATATGCAAAAGAATGAAAGAAGACCCATATCTCACACCCTATACAAAAGTTAACTCAAAATGGAGCAAAGATCTAAACATTAGGTCTAAGACCATAAAACAGTTAGAGGAAAATGTAGGGAGATATCTTATGAATCTTACAATTGGAGGCGGTTTTATGGACCTTAAACCTAAAGCAAGAGCACTGAAGAAGGAAATAAATAAATGGGAACTCCTCAAAATTAAACACTTTTGTGCATCAAAGAACTTCATCAAGAAAGTAGAAAGACAGCCTACACAATGGGAGACAATATTTGGAAATGACATATCAGATAAAGGTCTAGTATCCAGAATTTATAAAGAGATTGTTCAACTCAACAACAAAAAGACAGCCAATCCAATTACAAAATGGGAAAAAGACTTGAACAGACGCCTATCAGAAGAGGAAATACAAATGGCCAAAAGGCACATGAAGAGATGCTCAATGTCCCTGGCCATTAGAGAAATGCAAATCAAAACCACAATGAGATATCATCTCACACCCACCAGAATGGCCATTATCAACAAAACAGAAAACGACAAGTGCTGGAGAGGATGCGGAGAAAGAGGCACACTTATCCACTGTTGGTGGGAATGTCAAATGGTGCAACCACTGTGGAAGGCAGTTTGGCGGTTCCTCAAAAAGCTGAATATAGAATTGCCATACGACCCAGCAATACCATTGCTGGGAATCTACTCAAAGGACTTACGGGCAAAGACACAAACGGACATTTGCACACCAATGTTTATAGCAGCGTTATTTACAATTGCAAAGAGATGGAAACAGCCAAAATGTCCATCAACAGAAGAGTGGCTAAACAAGCTGTGGTATATACATACGATGGAATATTATGCAGCTTTAAGACAGGATAAACTTATGAAGCATGTAATAACATGGATGGACCTAGAGAACATTATGCTGAGTGAGTCTAGCCAAAAACTAAAGGACAAATACTGTATGGTCCCACTGATGTGAACCGACATTCGAGAATAAACTTGGAATATGCCATTGGTAACAGAGTCCAGCAGGAGTTAGAAACAGGGTAAGATAATGGGCAATTGGAGCTGAAGGGATACAGACTGTGCAACAGGACTAGATACAAAAACTCAAAAATGGACAGCACAATAATACCTAATTGTAAAGTAATCATGTTAAAACACTGAATGAAGCTGCATCTGAGCTATAGGTTTTTTGTTTGTTTGTTTGTTTTTGTTTGTTTTTGTTTTTTTTTTGTCTGGTTGTTTGTCTTTTTTTTTTACTATTGTTATTACTTTTATTTTTTTCTCTATATTAACATTCTGTATCTTTTTCTGTTGTGTTGCTAGTTCTTCTAAACCGATGCAAATATACTAAGAAATGATGATCATGCATCTATGTGATGATGTTAAGAATTACTGATTGCATATGTAGAATGGTATGATTTCTAAATGTTGGGTTAATTTTTTTTCCGTTAATTAATAAAAAAAAAACTTACTACAAAGCTTTGATCTTTAGCTTGAATTATAAGAAGATGGAATGTTTCATCTTTCAATTCTTTCTTTCAAGGAGAAGGAAAAAAGTGCCCATGCTGCAATTGTGCTTTGTTTTTGTACTTGCACCATATTCCAGTTTGAATAGGTGATCAACATGGCAGTACAGCATTTATTCAGGAATCCCACACAAATACTTTATCTCTACATTCTTTTAAATCGACTTTACTATGTTCCTGTGTTTTTCTAAAAAAAGTTGGCGTAAGATAGCCAGCTGAGCAAATATTCTTAAATGATGTAATGCATATTTTGCATGTTACTGAAATTCAACCCTTAAAGGAACAATATGTACTTCAAGGCTGTGAAATGCCAATTTTTGTCAATGGTATATCATTTCATAGCAGCTCGAAATTAAAAATCACCATTTCCATATTCATTTTCTTGTATGCCTTCTTAGTTCAGGTCTTAGAACAAGAGGCTGTGGACAATATACAGAGGCTGTGGACAACTTACCTTCTGAAAAACGTTGCTTTCATTATACCAGTCCCCTGCACAAAAACTTAACTTGTATATCATCTATGTTACATGGTCAACAAATTCCTTAATCTAGCATTCAAGACTACCATAGTCTACCCAAATCCTACTTTTTCCAATTTCAGTTCTCACTATTCCCCCAAATAAATCCTCCTCCCTAATCAAACATACCTGTACATGGTAATTCTGAACTTATGCACTGATAACCTTTGCTAGTTAATGGCTCTTCTTGACTATTTGAACCCCATCCCTTTCACATTCCATTCCTCAAGACTTGACTCAACCACATCTCCTTGGTAAAGACTTCTCTGACCACACTAGGCTGCGCTCTCTCAATTTATTTTTTCTTAATATTCTCCATATTTTTCATTTGGTACTTTTAAATTTACCCCTAAATAAAAAGATACCTTGTTTCTTCATCTAGTTTTTAACCTTCTCTCATTCCTCATTTTTATATAGAAGTTATCACAGTGTCTTGAACTTAATACTTTCCAAACATTTATTCAGTATACAAAGGTTTAAATTGGGACAGGGAAGATAGCACTCTAATATGAAAACTCATTTTTATTTCATTTCTATACTCTGTGTTTCGCCCATAAATTGTTGCAACTGTTTTATCCCTATTTTTTATGATCAAATTCTAGGTATCTTTTATCATCAGACATTAATTAAAGGTGCTACAAAACTGAGTAATTAAAATTGTTGCTGCCTGTATTACAACTAATACGGAGTGTGTGGATTGTTCATAGTATTACTGTTGTTAGAATTAACTAGTTAAATTGCTGAGTGATTTGATCAAAGAATAAAATATTATTTACAATCTAAAAAATATATATATATGTTTTGCAGATATTTTCTTCCATTCTGTTGGTTCTCTTTTGATTTTTTTGATGAAGTTCTCTGATGCACAGAAGTTTTTAATTTTGATGAAGTCCATTGATTGCTTATGCTTTTGGTGTAAAGTCTAAGAAGCCATCACCTCATACAAGGTCCTGAAGGTGTTTCCCTCTGTTCTTGCTTAGAAGTTTTATAGTTTTGGCTCTTATATTTAGGTCTTTGATCCATTTTAAATTAATTTTTATGCAATATGAAGGAGGGGTCCACTTCATTCTTTTGCTTATTGCTATTCAGTTTTGCCAGCACCATTTGTTGAAGACATTATTCTTTCCCCATTGAATGGACTTGGCATGCTTCCCAAAAAATCATTGGCTATAGATGTGAGGACTTTTCATTTTCTTCATATTATCCTTTGATACACACAAGCTTTTAATCTTGATGTCTGGTTTATTTAATTTTTGTTGTTGTTCCTTGTGCTTTTGATGCCACAGCTAAGAAACCATTTTCTAATCCAATTATTTGAATTGGTTATAGGAAAATATGCATATATTTTCTTTTAAAATATATTTTAAATGTATTTAAAATAATATATGCATATATTATAAAACTATTATTAGCTCTTACATTTAGGCCTTTGATTCATTTTGAGTTAATTTTTTATGTAGTGTAAGGTAGGGCAGTCTAACTTCATTCTTTTGTATGTAGTTATACAGTTGTCCCAGTAGAATTTTTTTTTCAGAAATATTATCCTTTTAATAGAAAATTATTCAATGCCATGTGTGGCTCTAGTTTTAATTGTTTCGATCAAACTGTAAAATATTTTTTAAAGTATGATAGATTAAGTGAAATTTAAATAATGAATGGATAGTTGATGATATTAAGAAACTATTGTTACTATTATTTTGGAGTGCAATTGTTTTTTCAACATTTTTATTGATAAAACAACATATAAGCATTATTACCATACAAACATTCCATACATGGTATACAGTCAGTGGCTCACAATATACATCTCATAGTTATGTATTCATTACCATGATCATTTTTTTGAATATATGCATCACTCCAGAAAAAAATAGAAAAAAGGAAAAACTCATACATGCTATACCCCTTAACCCTCCCTCTCACTGACAACTAGTTTTTCCATCTACCCAATTTATTTTAACCTTTGTCCCCCTATTATTTATGTTCTATCCATATTTTCTTACACATCTGTCCATACCCTAGATAAAAGAAGCATCAGATACAAGGTTTTCACAATCTCTCAGTCACACTGTCAAAATTATATCATTATACAATTGTCTCCTAAAATCAAAGCTACTGGAACACAGCTCAACAGGTTCAGGTACTTCCATCCAGCCACTCCAATACACCATAAACTTAAAAAGGATATCTATATAATGCATAAAAATAACCTCCAGATAACCTCTCGACTCTGTTTGTCATCTCTCAGCCATGAAACTTAGTCTCATTTCTCTCTTCCTTCCTTTTTGGTCAAAAAGATTTTCTCAATTCCACGATTCTAGGTCCTAGCAAATCCTAGGAGTTCAGTCCCATATTGCCAGGGAGATTTACACCCCTGGGAGTCATGTCCCAGGTTGGGGGGAAGGAGGGCAGTGAATTCACCTGTCATGGTGGCTTAGAGACAAAGGCCACAACTGAGCAACAAAAGTTCTCTGGTGGTGGCTTCCTTAAGTTTTACCAATGTTTGCATCATGCACTTTGGGGCTCCTTGTTTGGGAGCATAAACATTCATGATTGTTATTTCTTCTTGGTGAATTGCCCCTTTTACCAATATGTAGTGTCTTTCTTTGTCTCTTATGATATTTTTACATTTGAAGTCTATTCTGTCTGTTATTAGTATAGCTACTCCTGCTTTCTTTGGTTACAGCTTGCATGGAACATCTTTTTCTATCCTTTTGCTTTCAGTCTATTTGTATCCTTGTTTCTAAGATGAGTCTCTTGTAAGCAGCATATAGCTGGATCATATTTCTTAATCCATTCTGCCAATCTGTATCCTTTAAGTGGTAGGTTTGGTCCATTAACATTCAAGGTTATTAATGTAAAGGCATTTCTTGACTCCACCATCTTATTCTTTGGATTTTTTTTGTCATATCTATATATTCTTTTCCTCCTTTATCTTTTCATCCTTTAAGTTCCCCTTACTGGTAAAATCCTGTGATATCTGCTATTTTTCTATTTATTCTCTCAAATTCTTCTTCGTGCTCTTCTAGTGTCTCCTTGATATCCTTTATTTCATTAGCCAACCCACTGATCTTGTTTTGTAGAGTTAAATGAAGATCTTTGATTAGTTGTTCCAAAGTCTTTGTCTCCTTTGGTGTTTCAATTTAGTCATTAGGAGTGGCTATATCTGTTTGTATCTTTGTATGCTTTGTGATTTTCTGTTGCCATCGAGGTATGTAATATCCAGATAAGGTTACTTTGGACATTGCTGTCCTTCAGTAGTGTCAAGTTTTGTATTTCACCAGGAAGGGTGTGGGGCAGGATGCGGGATGTGAGATGTGGCATAGCAGTGTAGTGATTGGTTGCATTGCAGGGATATGTGCAGACCAGGGCGCTATGCTGGTACCCAGTAGTGGGGGCATAGGGCATGGGGTTTTGGGAGGGTGTTGTGCAGATCCTGTGGGTGCAGTGCAGCTTGGGCCTGCCTTTAAGCACAGGAGCAGGACATGGCGTGGGGGACACAGAGGTAGAGTACGGTGGGATGCTGACTTAGGGGGAATGTGCAAATGCTTGGGGGCTGGTATGTGGACAAGTTGTGGGTGGATGCATGGTGCGCAGGGGCTGTGGTTATCAAGGTGTGGGTTTCAGGGCATAGACATTGGGGCACAGGTTGGCAGGATATGGATATGTGCTGGTATGGGGGGAGGTGGTCTTGGGGAAGCAGGATGCAGATGTGTACAGGGCTAGGGCTCAGGTTGTGGGGTTGTGGGGTGTGGGTTGGGAATGGGGTGCATATACATGCACATGGAGTACCTGGTGGGACCAGGGCAGGGGTGTATGCGTGCACAGGGCAGGGGCTGTTTGGCACCAATGTGCATGTAAGCATCTGCCCTGTGGAGGGGTGGGGCATTTGTGCTGTGGGGCAGGGCAAGGATGTGCTTGTCCTTGTGCTTGTGCTTGTGCTTGTGCTTGTGCTTGTGGCAAGGGTAGGGATGGATTACACGCATGTTAGGGGTTGAATGCAGGGGTGGAGGGGTTGGAGCACAGATGCTTGGGTGCCAAGGCAGGCAGGGTGCAAGTACACACATGTCAGATTTGGGAGATGGGGTCCTGGTTTTGTGTGTGGAGAGTTCAGGGTGGTCAGGGCAAGGTTATGCAACTGCGTGGGCTGGGGATGGGTGTGGCACAGATGCTCTGATGACTGCTTGCAGGAGGCAGGAGGGGATGTAGGGGCTGAGGGACTGTGTGCGTGCGCCTGGGTCCTGGGGGAGTTGGGGTGACAATGTTTGCTTACATAGGAGAGGTGGGGGAGGCCAGTGCATTTGCGTGTGCATGCTCAGGTGTGGGGATCAGGGCAGGGATCCTTGGAGTGCTGGCAGACAGGGCTTGGGTGCATGGGGCACAATGGGGTGGGTGGAGAACGGGCTTCAGGCATGTGGGGCATGGGGGATGGTTGCCGGTTGTGGCAGGGTGGTCTGTGGGTGGGGCTTATTCAAGGAACATGGCTTTGCTTACTTCCTAGTCCCAGTCTCCCTGTCTGTGCATTTCTGAGGGCTCTGGACCTCCTTTTGGAAAGGGGCAAATTAGGCTTTGTGCACTAGCTGAATGGTCTTGGGTTCTCTGCATCTCAATTCTTCAGCCTTTGCAACCACGTCCTCCCTATGTGGTGTAGAAGACCCTCTCAGGTCATTTACACCCTGGAATCCCTGGATGGGTCTTAATCCTACTATTGGAGTCCTTTAGAAGCAGAATGAAATTCAGATAGAGAAAGGGAAAGTCAGACAGACACAGAGGGAGCAGCCAGAACCGAACATCCACAGAACCTGGAATAGAAAGGAGAGACTGCCATGTGCATTGCCATGTTACAGAGGAGACCCAGACCAAGGGTCTCTGGCATTCAGTTTCTGAATGCCAGTTGGCATTCACTGGCACCTCAGTTTTGTAATTCTCCTGGTCTCAAACCATCAGCCAATAAAATCTCATTGTTCAAGCAATGCTACTGCATGGTATTTGCTTAAACAGCCAAGGAAAACTAAAACACTATCTCCACCTTCTTTGATCTTGCATTATACTATTTTTTCCTTTACTCATTGTAGTTAGACCTATCTCCTTGCTATGTCTCAAATACACTATGAATTGACCCACCTCAGGGCCTTTGCATTAGCTATCTCTTTGTCTAGAGTGCTTGCCCTATTTATCCATTTGGATCATTCCTTCTCTTCCTTTAAGTTTGTCCCAACTGTTAACTTCTCAGTTAATAGTCAGATCTACTCTGACCTCCCAATTTATTTTTCAAAGTTCATGCTTACATTTTTTTGAGTGTGTTTGCATAGTCTGAGAATCAAACCTGGGTCTCCCACATGGAAGGCGAGCATTCTACTACTGAACCACCTGTGCATCCACTCATGCTTACCTTTATTGACTAATAAACAATAACTTATTATTCAGATACAGTTATTAATTTCCATATTACAGATATATGTCATACAAATAAATTAGCTATCAACCTCTAAACTTAAATATTCTATAAAAAAAAAAAACCTCAACTGATAACCTCATAAAACAAGAGGAAAAACAATGGTCATCATAACAAAGAAACAAAGCATTAGAGCCTAGTAGAAAGGACTGAGCCCACTGTATGTTGGTTGTTATTTTTATAATTTTAAGACATAGTTTTATAGTCTGTAATACTATAAAAATTGGGTAATATCTCTATACAGCTTCATTAAGACTGATAGCCTCAACTTCCGCTCTCAAAAGTTAAGCCACAGGAGAGGATTGTGGGATGATGGCAGAGTAGAAAGCTCAAAGAATCAGTCCCTCCATCAAAACAACTATTGAACTGGTGGGAACTGTCTGAATGAACTATATATTTTTTTGCATTATCTTATTTAATCTTCACAGAGCTCTGTGAAATAGATATTGTAACTGTCCCTATTTCACAGCTGAGTCATAGTACAAGCTTATGACCAAGTCAGAAATTGAAGTCTCTGACTCTAAGACATGTGCTCTCAATAAATGGAATATATTTACTACCTCTGGGTCATTTACTCATTTAAAGATGAAATATACCTGGAGCCCATCACCAGAGAGGTAGCTGTTAAGCGAAAGTACATAAACACATACACAATGCAATACAAAAAAAGAGAGAGTGAGGATATATTACAAATATCATCTTGGTTACTATTTGAATTACACATATTAGCTACATAACTTTTTTAAAAACTTTTTTATTGTGTAGTATAACATATATACAAAACAAAGAAGTAAACAAGCAATAGTTTTCAAAGTACTTTTCAACAAGTAGTTACAGGACAGATCCCAGAGTTTTTCATGGGCTGCCATATAATCCTCTCAGATTATTTTCCTTCTAGCTGCTCCAAAATGTAGGACTAGAAGGCTTAAATATTTTTGCATCATCACAATTGACTTTTTTTCCCTTCGTTTTTTGTGAAAAATAACATATATATATATAAACAATAAATTTCAAAGCATAGCACCACAATTAGTTGTAGAACATATTTCAGAGCTTGAAATGAGTTACAATTCCACAATTTTAGATTTTTACTTCTAGCTGCTCTAAGATACTGGAGACTAAAAGAGATATCAATTTAATGATTCAACATTCATATTCATCTGTTAAATCCTGTCTTCACTGTATAACTTCACCATCACCTTTAATCTTTCCATCCCTCTCTTTAGGGGTGTTTGGGCTATGGCCATCCTAAATTTTTCATATTGGAATGGTCTGTCACTAATATGGGGTAGGGAGATGGAACTATCTAATGTTCTAGAGAGGCTGGGCCCTATCAGTTTCAGGGCTTATCTGGGCTGGGGACCCATCTAGAGACTGTAGGTTTCTGGAAAGTTACTCCAGTGCATGAAACCCTTGCGGAATCTTATATATTGCCCTAGGTGTTTTTAGGATTGGCTAGAATGGTCCCGGTTGGGATTTGGCAAGGTATGATAGATAACAAGGTCTAATTGAAGCTTGCATAAGAGTAACCTCCAAAGTAGCCTCTCAACTCTATTTGAACTCTCTCTGCCACTGATACTTTATTAGTTACACTTCTTTTCCCCCTTTTGATCAGGATGGAATTGTTGTTCCTATGGTGCTAGGGCTGGATTAATTCCTGAGAGTCATCTCCCACATTTCTAGGGACACTTTCACCCCTGGATCTCATGTCCCATGCAAGGGGGAGGGCAATGATTTCACTTGCAGAGTTGGGCTTAGAGAGAGTGAGGCCACATCCGAGCCACAAAAGAGGTCCTCCAGAAGTACCTGTTAGGCATGCCTATAGGTAGTCTAAACTTCTCCACTACCTATATAAGCTTCATGAGAGTAAGCCTCAGGATCAAGGGCATGGCCTATTGATTTGGGTGTCCCTAAAATTTGACACAGTATCAGGGTATTCCCTGATGGTAAGGTTTAATAGTTCCATATTCTTTCTCCCATCCCTGACTTCACAATTTAAAAGTGCAATCTCATCTACTAGCATTCTTGGTCTGTCTTATCTTATATTTGTTTATGACACTTATCACTTTGTAACATACTATATCATTTACATATTTATTATATTTGTTGTTCTCATTCCAGTAGAATGTAAGCTCTGTGAGAACAGGGGAATTTTTTTTCATTCTTCATTGATGTATCCTTACTGCCTAGAATTGTGCCTGGTATATAGTGGGTGCTTTTAAAATATATTAATCAATTCAGAAATCTTCACAAGAATGTATTCATGTATTTCTTGAATATCTTTTTAAAAATCAAGGATATATATATATATAACTACCAATCTCACAAACAAAACAGTAAAATAAATTCAATGTAAAACTCCTGGGTTCTTCTGAATGAAGCTGAATGTGAGAATGATCGAGGGAGGAGGCCTAGGGGCACAAATGAAATTAGAAGGAAAGATAGACAGTAAAGACTGAGATGGTATAATCTAGGAATACCTAGAGTATATAATGATAGTGTCTAAATGTACAAATTTAAAAATGTTTTGCATGAGGAAGAACAAAGGAATGTCAATATTGCAGGGTGTTGAAAATAGATGGTAATTCATGTTTTGAAATTTCAAGTTATGTGTGAGACTAAAGCAAAAAATGTTTATTTGGTACAAAACTTATATTTCAATTAGTGCATTTCCTCATATAACTTATGTGGACAGCTTAATTGAACACCATAAGTACATGGAACCTTGAATAGGGCATGAGATTTTGTAGGTTTGTCCAGAGCGATACCTCAATAAATCCCAGAAGGATTTGGACAGTGAATAAAAAAGTATTTGCAAAGCCCCCTTGGGGGAATGGTGAGAAAGGGGGAAAATTCAACTTCCCCAGGTGGAGAATTCTTGATATTCTCACAAGCAGTGGGGACAACCAAAGCAATAGGCCAAGACCTCAATCTTGGGGTTTGTTCATATGAAACTTAACCCCGCAAAGGACAGCCTAAGCCTACTTAAAATTAAGCCTAAGAGTCACTCCCAAGAGAATTTCTTTTGTTGCTCAGATGTGGCCTCTCTCTCTCAGCCAACTCAACAAGCAAACTCACTGCCCTCCCCCTGTCTATGTGGGACATGACTCCCAGGGGTGTGGACCTTCCTGACAATGTGGGACAGAAATCCTAGAATGAGCTGGGACTCAGCACCAAGGGATTGAGAGGACCTTCTTGACTGAAGTGGGTAAGAGAGAAATGAGACAAAATAGAATGTCAATGGCTGAGAGATTCCAAACAGAGTAGAGAGGTTATCCTGGAGGTTATTCTTACATATTAAATAGATATCACATTTTTAGTTAAGGCATGGTGTAGAGCCTGGAGGGAACTGCCTGCAAATGTAGAGCTCTTCCAGTAGCCATGTTTCTTGAAGGATATAGCTTTCATAATGTGACTGTGTGATTGTGAAAACCTTGTGTCTGATGTTCCTTTTATCTACCTTATTGATGGATGAATAAAACATATAGATTAAAAATAAACAAGTAATAGGGGGAACAAATGTTAAAATAAATTTAGTAGATTGAAATGCTAGTGATCAATGAAAGGGAGGGGTAAGAGGTATGGTATGTATGAATTTTTTTGTTTTCTGTTTATTTCTTTTTCTGAATTGATGCAAATGTTCTAAGAAATGATCATGATGATGAATATACAACTATGTGATGAAAGAAAAAAATGTTCACATTGTATGTTTATTGGTTTTATTAATAAAAATTAAAAAAAAAAAAAGCTTGGGTTTTGTGGAGCAAGGTTTGAAAACTTCTGGCTCTAAGCTTAAAAAGATAGAGCTCACAATGACCCAGGAAAAATGTCCACCACTGCATATTATCTTACTCTGGAATATTTTTCAAACAACTAGGAATAAATCAACCATTCACAGTAAACCCTGAGAAATCCCCAGCTATTTCTTTACAAAAGCAAAAAGGCAATGAAGATCCCTTATCATTTCTTGTAAGAGAAGCACTGAAAGAAGGATGAAGAGTCATACCAAAAAATCATGTTCATTAAATCTTGGAGGCCTCTTTTATTTCTACCAAAAAATGCATATCCTTGAAAATATAGATGGAATTTAATCTCAAATCCTGTTTTAGGAGATATTTAACTCTTTTGGACAGGCAAGTGAGAATGCCCGTAAACAACCATCTTCATTTCCTACTTCAAAGAGCAGTTAAGTCCTTTAATTTAAGATAATTTTTATCAGAATCAGAAGTATGGAAGATGGAAGGAAGCTACAAATTAACAAGGTAGGGAGGTAGGGAAAGGAGCCCCTAAAAAAGTATTTTTCCAATTTTTATCTTTTCACTGGCTTTAACCATATCTGGGTGCTTCTGAGAGGCAGAAATAGAGCTTACTTCTTAGTAGAGCCATTTGAAAGCTGTGGAATATAGTACCTTTAACATAGTACCTCACACTTGTTTTGTTTTTCAAACAGTGTCAGTTTATAATAGAGCCTCCAGAATTCCCTAGAATGAATCCAAACAAATTTGTGATAATCTATTCCTATATTCTAGAGTGTGGAAAAAGTGCTCTGAATTTTCTTTAAGGCTTAGAAGAAACCTCTAGGCTTAGAAATTGTTGACTAAGAGTCAAAAAAATTGGGCGGGCCACAGTGGCTCAGCAGGTAAGAGTGCTTGCCTGCCATGTCCGAGGACCAGGGTTCGATTCCTGGTGCCTGCCCATGTAAAAGAAGAAAAAAGAAAAAAAGAGTTAAAAAAAATTTATTATACATATCTTTATTATCAAGACTCACAATTATTATTTATTTATGTTCCTCCCACATGTAGTTTTAGTTTCTCAGGCCATGTCTTATTTATCTTTGCAGTCTAATGGTGCTTAGTGTTGTGTGGTCACATAGTAATTATTTTATCAAAGCTTTCTACTTTATTTACTATAAACCAAGTGAGAATATATGCCAAACCTATAGACATTACTTAAGATAAAAACACACCTGTGGCAGAACTTTGAAATGCTGAGCCTACTTCAAGGGCTTCTTTGGAGTTTTAAAAGCTGAACACCACAAGAGAATGTTAGTAACCATGACAGATTTTCATTTTTAACTTTTCACACTTGTTATGTACTGAACCGATGACACAACAAGCTCTATCTAGGAGAGGGAAGCTCAAATCAAAGCAAATATTTTTATTAGACAGTCTAACCCCACCTCTCTTTATTGCCTGGAGTAGTTGTGTGGGTCTTAATATGTACAGTCATCCAGGTGCTATTGCATGATTGGTGCCTAGATCAGCTTGATGGAGAAGAGACTCCCAGCGGAGTAGCCCTGCCTGGGTTTTCTTCATTTTTATAAGGCTACTGATCTAGATAAGAAATGCAGCATATTTTATAAACTTATATATTGATACATTTGTATTTGTATTTATTTTTACAGCAGAGAGGGCAAGAGAAAGTGGCGTAAAGGAAGAAAAGATGTAAAAATAGTATAAATTAAAAACAATCGATGTGCGTGACAAGAGAAGAATGTGCCAAATTGTGTTACATGATACTATCATCAGGGAAATTAACAATTAATCATTATTATTGATGGATAGCACATGCATGAAGTTACATTAAGTGAAGAAAATCGGAGCTAAAACAGCTTGAATAATATATACTGATTTTGAAATGTAAAATAAATTATGCGTGAATATGGAAGAGATCACAAATTTGGAAAGAATAAAATAAGGTCTTAATATTTATTATTAGCTTCCTTGTTTTGTAAGTTTACTAACAGCTGTCAATGTTTTTTTTTTATAATGAATGAGTGCAAAGTAAGAGAATATTAAGGAGAAATTTAGCAGGCAGAAAGAGAGTAGAAAAACAAAAGGAAAAGGAGAAAGGCAGTGAGACTAAGGGAATGACACTTGAGAGAAGGGAGGGGAAAAAAGCCACTGTAGATTTATTAAAAAGGCAAAACTGACACATAGAAAGACAGGAAATAATAGTAGAGAAAAGGATATATGTATATGTACATTGTGTATTGACTTATCTAGTTTTTATCTCACAAAAACTCCATAAGGTATTATCATACCCATTTTGTGAATAAGAAACTGAGGCACACCATGGGTTAAATAACTAGCCCAACAGAAAGGATACAGATTGTGCAACAGGACTGATTGTAAAAATTCAGAAATGGATAGCACAATACTACCTGATTGTACCACAATAATGTAAGTACACTGAATGAAGCTGAATGTGAGAATGATAGAGGAAGGAAAGCTGGGGGCACATATGAAACCAGAAGAAAAGTTAGATGATAAAAACTGAGATGGTATAATCTAGGAATGCCTAGAGTGAACAATGACTGTGACTAAATGTACAAATTAAAAAATGTTTTTGCATGAGGAAGAACAAAGGAATGTCAATATTGCAGGGTATTGAAAATAGATGGTAATTCATATTTTTAAGCTTCAACTACTGTGTGAGACTAAAGCAAAAAATGTTTATTTGGTTCAAAATTTATATTTTGACTAGTGCATTTCCTAATATAACTTATATGGACAGGTTAATTGAACACCATAAGTACATGGAATCTTGAATAGGACAAGATATTTTGCAGGTTTGTCCAGTTGATTTCCTGATAAATCCCAGAGTGATTTGAACAGTGGATTTGAACAGAGTGAATAAAGAAGTATTTGCAAAATCTCCTTGGGGCAATGGCAAGAAAGGGGGAAAATTCAACTTCCCTATTTGGAGAATTCCTGATATTCTCACAAGCAGTGGGGACAACCAAATCAATAAGTTGAGCCCTCAATCTTGGGGTTTGTTCAAATGAAACTTATCCCCACAAAGGACAGGTTAGGCCTACTTAAAATTAGGCCTAAGAGTCACCCCCAGAGAACCTCTTTTGTTGCTCAGATGTGGCCTATGTCTCTCTGAGCCAACACAGCAAGCAAACTCACTGCCCTACCTCTGTCTATGTGGGACATGACTCCCAGGGGTGTAAAGCTCCCTGGAAATGTGGGACAGAAATCCTAGAATGAGCTGGGACTCAGCATCAAGGATTAAGAAAACCTTCTCAACCAAAAGGGGGAAGAGAGAAATGAGACAAAATAAAGTGTCAGTGGCTGAGAGATTTCAAACAGAGTCAAGAGGTAATCCTGGAGGTTATCCTTATGCATTATACAGATATCCCTTTTTTAGTTTAAAATGTATTAGAGAGGTTAGAGGGAACTGCCTGAAAATGTAGAGCTGTGTTCCAGTAGCCATGTTTCTTGAAGATGATTGTATAATGATATCGCTTTCACAATGAAAAAAAAAAACTAACCTAACTTGCTCAATGTCACTCAGCTAGTAACAGATGAGGGCAGGTGATACATTCCAGATAGTTTGGGCAGAGCATTAAACAGTATTCGCAAAGTGTCCTTCAGGGTCTGTGGAGAAAGGAAAAAATATTCAACTTCCCCATCTAGGGAATTTCTGATATTCTCATAAGCAGTGGGGACAACCAATTTAATAGGCTCAGCCCTCAAACTTGGAATTTGCCCCTGTGAAGCTTATTTCTGCAAAGGAGAAGCTAAGCCTACTGATAATTATGCCAAAAAGTCACCCTCAGAGAACCTCTTTTGTTGCTCATATGTGGCCTCTGTAAGCCAACTCAGCAGGTGAACTCACTGTCTGCCCCCTAATGCGGGACATGACTCCCAATGGTGTAAACTCCCCAGCAATGTTGGAGAGAACTCCCAAGATGAACCAGGACCCAACATTAAGGGATTGAGAAAGCCTTCTTGACGAAAAGGGGGGAGGGAGAAATGAGATGAAAAAAGTTTCATGGCTGAGATATTTCAAACAGAATCAAGAGGCTATCATGGAGGTTATTCTTACACATTATATAGATATCTCTTTTCCGTTTATGTTGTATTGGAGTGGCTAGAGGAAAATACCTGGAACTTTTGACTTGGTTCTTGAAGAAGGCTGTATAACTATATAGCTTTTATAATGTGACTGATTGTGAAGAACTTGTGTGTGATGCTCCTTTTATCCAGGGTATGGACAGATGAATAAAAAAAGAAAGAAGGATAAAAATAAATAAATAATGGGAGATAAGGGGTAAAATTGGGTAGATTGAAATACCATGAGTCAACGAAAGGGAGTGGTAAGGGGTATGGGATGTATGAGTTATTTTTCTTTTCTTCTTATTTCTTTTCCTGGAGTGATGCAAATGTTCTAAAAATGATCATGGTGAAGAATACACAACTATGTGATGATATTGTAAGACATTGATTATACAACATGTATGGACTGCACATGTGTGGATATTTCTAATAAAAATATTAAAAGTAAAAGAGACTTGCAAGGTTGAACCAGGCTGACCAACTCCAAATATTACTCTCTTAAGCATTATGCCCTGCTACCTCTTATGTCACATGTCAACATTTCAGAAGGTAAGTTTCCACCATCCTTTGAAAGAGTGATAACTGGTTCAGCATCCTAACACAGGTATTTCTGATATCCCAAATATTTTTCCACCTTTTGTTCATAGTTTATTCATTTAAAAATGCTTTATGTTGGGTAGGGGCCACGGTGGCTCAGCAGGTAGAGTTCTCACCTGCCATGCTGGAGACCTGTGTTCAATTCTCGGTGCCTGCCCATGCAAAAAAAAAAAAAAAAGTTAAAAAAAAATGTTTTATGTTGAAATACTTTCAAATATCCAAGACAGTGGGGCCAAGATGGTGGCTTAGCAATGTGCGCGATTTAGTTTGTCCTCCAGAACAGCTAATAAATAACCAGGAACAGTACAGAACAGCTCCCTGGGGCCACGTCAGTGACCAGACACAAAGCATACCCAAGTCTGGACCAGATGGACCAGCTGCAAGCCCTCTCAGAACCGTGAGTTCCCCAAGCCATGGCGGCCAGCACCCCTCCCCCACAGGCTGCTTTCCAGAGGTGAAAGGAAAGAGACTTTACCAGCAGCAGGGGCTGAGCCCAACCAAATGCCTAATTCCAAATGTGGAATTAATTAACAAGTTCTGACAACTAAAAATAGGCCCCCAGCTCAGGTGAACCTGGTCAAAGTGGAGGTCACTCATTTTTGCCCTGGTGCCAAGGGGGCAGGGCTAATGGAAAAAGAAAAAAGAAAAAAAAAAGAAACAGAGGTTTTGGTGGCTGTGTTTCTACAAAGATTTGACTGCCTTTGGATACAGTGGCAGGATTTCTCAGGCTGCAACTGCCCTAGGCATAGGCAGAAACAAGCTCGTTTGAGGGCTTGTCTGGAGCCTGTGCCTTCCCCAGGGCAAGGGTGAAGCCCAATTAGGGTGGAATCCCTCCCTTAAGGAACTCAGACACCAGGACTTGGTAATTGGAAGCCATTAAAACCAGCCTACAACCTCCCCTCTGTCTCCATGATGCCCCAAGCAGGGAGAGTCTGTGAAAGTTAAAGGTACCACATCATCTTACGTTGGTGGGACCTGCAGGCAGACAAGCACCACATACTGGGCAGGATAAGAAAAATAGAGTCCAGAGACTTCAAAGGATAGACTCAACCTGCTGAGTCTCACCCTCAGGGAAAACTGATCCAGGTGACTCTTTCCTCCTGATTGGGGCCAGTTTGGTCTGGGAAAATCTGGCTGGGGTCTATAATACCTAAGTAGACCCTCCTAAGGGTGGGAGTGGGGGGAAGGCACCATACAGGCAGGGCAAGAAACAAGAAAACAAGAGCTGAAAAATTCTCTGTTAAACAAAAGCTAAGCTAGAGGTCCAGAATAAGCTGAACTGAATGTCAAAAAAAAAAATAGACAACAAATTCATCCAGCAAGAAAACCCTAGGTAAAAGAAGTGAAAGCAATCTCCAGAATAAACTAATTAAGGTAATTAAATGCTTAGATGCCAGCAAAAATTAACAAATCACACTAGGAAAATTGAAACTATGGTCCAGTCCGAGAAACAAACCAACAATTCAAATGAGATACAGGAGTTGAAACAATTCAGAATATACAAACAGACATGGAAAACCTCACCAAAAACCAAATCAATGAATTGAAGGATGATATAAAGAAGGCAAGGAATGCACAAAAAGAAGAAATGGAAAGTCTGAAAAAACAAATCAAAGAACTTATGGGAATGAAAGGCACAGTAGAAGAAATGAAAAAAACAATGGAAATGTACAATGTTAGATTTCGAGAGGCAGAAGATAGGATTAGTGAACTGGAGGATAGAATATCTGAAATCCAACAAGAAAAAGAAACTATAGGGGAAAAAATGGAAAAATATGAGCAGGGACTCAGGGAATTGAATGACAATATGAACTGCATGAATATACATGTTGTGGGTGTCCCAGAAGGAGAAGAGAAGGGAAAAGAAGGAGAAAAACTAATAGAGGAAATTATCACTGAAAATTTCCCAACCCTTATGAAAGACTTAAAATTACAGATCCAAGAAGTGTAGCATACAACAAAGAGAATAGATCCAAATAGACATACTCCAAGACACTTAATAGTCAGAATGTCAGAGGTCAAAGAGAAAGAGAGAATCTTGAAAGCAGCAAGAGAAAAGCAATCCATTATATACAAGGGAAGCCCAATAAGACTATGCATAGATTTCTCAGCAGAAATCATGGAGGTGAGAAGACAGTGGGATGATATATTAAATTACTAAAAGAGAAAAACTGCCAACGAGGAATTCTATATCCAGCAAAATTGTCCTTCAAAAATGAGAGAGAAATTAAAACATTTTAAGACAAAAAATCACTGAGAGAATTTGTGACCAAGAGACTGGCTCTGAAAGAAATGCTAAAAGGAGAACTAGAGGCAGATATGAAAAGACAGAAGAGAGAGGTGTGAAGAAGAGTGTAGAAAGGAAGACCATGAGTAAAGATAAAAAGAAGGAAAATTAGATATGACATATAAACTCCAAAAGGCAAAATGGTAGAAGAAAGTACTACCCATACAGTAATAACACTAAATGTTAATGGATTAAACTCCCCAATCAAAAGACATAGACTGGCAGAATGAATTTAAAAACAGGACCCATCTATATAGCTGTCTACAGGAAACTCATCTTAGACCCAAGGATAAACATAGGTTGAAAGTGAAAGGTTGGGAAAAGATATTTCATGCAAATAACAATCAGAAAAGAGCAGGAGTAGCTATACTAATATCCAACAAATTAGACTTCAAATGTAAAACAGTTAAAAGAGACAAAGAAGGACATTATATATTAATAAAAGGAACAATTCAGCACGAAGACTTAACAATCATAAATATTTATGCACCGAACCAGAATGCTCCAATATACATGTGGCAAACACTGAAAAGAGAAATAGACACATCTACCATAATAGTTGGAGACTTCCATTCACCACTCTCATCAATGGACAGAACATCTAGACAGAGGATCAATAAAGAAACAGAGAATTTGAATAATACAATAAATGAGCTAGACTTAACAGACATTTATAGAACATTACACCCCACAACAGCAGGATACACCTTTTTTCAAGTGCTCATGGATCATTCTCAAGGATAGACGAAATGCTGGGTCACAAAGCAAGTCTCAATAAATTTAAAAAGACTGAAATCATACAAAACACTTTCTCAGATCATAAGGAATGAAGTTGGAAATCAGTAATAGGCAGAGTGCCAGAAAATTCACAAATATGTGGAGGCTCAACAACACATTCTTAAACAACCAGTGGGTCAAGGAAGAAATTACAAGAGGTATCAGAAAATATCTCGATGCAAATGAAAATGAAAACACAACATATCAAAACTTATGGGATGCAGCAAAGGCAGTGCTAAGAGGGAAACTTATTGCCCTAAATGCCTATATTAAAAAAGAAGAAAGGGCAAAAATTGAGGAATTAACTGTCCACTTGGAAGAACTAGAGAAAGAACAGCAAACTAACCCCAATGCAAGCAAAAGGAGAGAAATAATGAAGATTAGAGCAGAAATAAATGAAATTTAGAACATGAAGACAATTGAGAAAATCAATAAGATTGATGGGCCCTTAGTAAGACTGATAAAAAGAAGAAGAGACAGGATGCAAATAAATAAGATCAGAAATGGAAGAGGAGACATAGCCACTGACCCCACAGAAATAAAGGAAGTAATGACAGAATACTATGAAAAACTTTATGCTAATAAATACAACAATTTAGATGAAAGGACAACTTCCTAGAAAGGCATGAACAACCAATTTTCACTCAAGAAGAAACAGACGACCTCAACAAACCAATCACAGATGACCTGAACAAACCAATCACAAAGAAATTGAGTAAGTCATTAAGAAGCTCCCCAAAAAGAAAAGTCCAGGACCAGATGGCTCCACATGTGAATTCTACCAAACATTCCAGAAAGAATTAGTACCAATCCTGCTAAAATTCTTCAAAAAAATTGAAGAGGGGGGAAAGCTACCTAGCTCATTCTACGAAGCCAATATCACCCTCATACTAAAGCCAGACAAAGATATTACAAAAAAAGAAAACTACAGACCAATCTCTCTAATGAATATAAATGCAAAAATTCTCAATAAAATTCTAGCAAATTGAATCCAGCAAAACATTAAAAAAAAATTATACATCATGACCAAGTAGAATTCATCCCAGGTATGCAAGGATGGTTCAACATAAGAAAATTAATTAATGTAATACACCATATCAACAAATCAAAGCAGAAAAACCACATGATGATCTCGATTGATGCAGAAAAGGCATTTGACTGAATTCAACATCCTTTCCTGTTGAAAACACTTCAAAGGATAGGAATAGAAGGGAACTTCCTTAAAATGATAGAGGGAATATATGAAAAACCCACAGCTAATACCATCCTTAATAGGGAAAAACTGAAAACTTTCCCCCTAAGATCAGGAAAAAGACAAGGATGTCCACTATCACCACTTTTATTCAACATTGTGTTGTAAGTTCTAGCCAGAGCAATTAGCCAAGAAAAAGAAATACAAGGCATCAAAATTGGAAAGGAAGAAGTAAAACTCTCACTGTTTGCAGATGATATGATACTATATGTTGAAAACCCCCAAAAATCCACAGCAAAACTAGTAGAGCCAATAAATGCGCACAGCAAAGTGGCAGGTTACAAGATCAACACTCAAAAATTGGTTGTGTTTCTATACACTAGTAATGAACAATCTGAGAGGGAAATCAAGAAATGAATTCCATTTACAATTGCAACCAAAAGAATAAAATATTTAGGAATAAATTTAACTGAAGAGACAAAAGACTTATACAAAGAAAACTATAAGAAATTGTTAAAAGAAATCACAGAAGACCTAAATAGATGGAAGGGCATACCGTGTTCATGGATTGTAAGACTAAATATAGTTAAGATGTCAATTCTACCTAAGTTGATTTACAGATTCAATGAAATACCAATTAAAATCCCAACAACTTACTTTTCAGAAATAGAAAAACCAATAGACAAATTTATCTGGAAGGACAGGATGCCCTGAATAGCTAAAAGTATCCTGAGGGAAAACAAAATGAAGTGGGAGGTCTCATGCTACCTGACTTTAAGGCATATTATGAAGCTACAGTGGTCAAAACAGCATGGTACTGGCATAAAGATAGATACATTGACCAATGGAATAGAATCAAGTGTTCAGATACAGGCTCTCTCGTGTATGGACAATTGATCTTTGATAAGGCAGTAAAACCAACTCACCTGGGACAGAACAGTCTCTTCAATAAATCATGCCTAGAGAACTGGATATCTATATGCAAAAGAATGAAAGAGGACCCATTTCTCACATCCTATACAAAAGTTAACTCTAAATGGATCAAAGACCTAAACATTAGATCTAAGACAATAAAACTGTTAGAAGAAAATGTAGGGAAATATGTTATAAATCTTACACTTGGAGGTGGTTTTATTAACTTTACAACCAAAGCAAGAGCATTGAAGAAAAAAATAAATAAATGGGAACTCCTCAAAATTAAACACTTTTGCACATCAAAGAACTTCATCACGGAAGTAAAAAGACAGTCTACACAATGGGAGACAATATTTGGAAATGACATATCAGATAAAGGTCTAGTATCCAGAATTTATAAAGAGATTGTTCAACTCAACAACAAAAAGACAGCCAATCCAATTACAAAATGGGAAAAAGACTTGAGCAGACACTTTTCAGAAGAAGAAATACAAATGGCCAAAAGGCACATGAAGAGATGCTCAACTTCCCTGGCCATTAGAAAAATGCAAATCAAAACTACAATGAGATAACATCTCACACCCACCAGAATGGCCATTATCAATAAAACAGAAAATGACAAGTGCTGGAGACGATGTGGAGAAAGAGGTACACTTATCCACTGTTGGTGGGAATGTCAAATGGTACAACTGCTGTGGAAGGCAGTATGGCAGTTCTTCAAAAAGGTAAATATAGAATTGCCATATGACCCAGCAATACCATTGCTAGGTATCTACTCAAAGGACTTAAGGGCAAAGACACAAACAGACATTTGCACACCAATGTTTATAGAAGCATTATTTACAATTGCAAAGAGATGGAAACAGCCAAAATGTCCATCAACAGATGAGTGGCTAAACAAACTGTGGTATACACATACGATGGAATATTATGCAGGTGTAAGACAGAATAAAGTTATGAAGTATGTAACAACATGGATGGGCTCTAAGGACATTATGCTGAGTGAGATTAGCCAAAAACAAAAAGACAAATACTGTATGGTCTCAATGATATGAACTAACATTAGTGAATAAACTTGGAATATTTCATTGGTAACAGAGACCATCAGGAGATAGAAATAGGGTAAGATATTGGGTAATTAGAGCTGAAGGGATACAGATTGTGCAACAGGACTGAATACAAAAACTAAGAAATGGACAGCACAGTACTACCTAACTGTAATACAATTATGTTAGAACACTGAATGAAGCTGAATGTGAGAATGATAGAGGGAGGAGGGCTGGGGGCATAAATGAAATCAGAAAGAAAGATAGATGATAAAGATTGAGATGATATAATCTAGGAATGCTTAGAGTGTATAATGATAGTGAATAAATGTACAAAATTTTAAAATGTTTTTGCATGATGAAGAACAAAGGAATGTCATTACTGTAGGGTGCTGAAATAGATGATAATTAATATTTTAAAATTTCAACCGATGTGTGAGACTAAAGCAAAAAATGTTTATTTGGTACAAAATTTACATTTTGATTAGTGCATTTCCTAATATAACTTATGTAGATAGCTTGGTTGAACACCATAAGTACATGGAAACTTGGGTAGGACATGAGATTTTGTTGGTTAGTCCACAGTGATGCCCTGATGAATCCCAGAGTGATTTGATCAGTGAGTGGAAAAGGATTTGCAAAGTCCCCTTTGGGGAATGGTGAGAAAATGGGAAAATTCAGCTTCCCCAAGGTGAATTCTTGATATTCTCACAAGCAGTGCAGACAACCAAAGCTATAGGTTGAACCCCCAGTCTTGGGATTTGTTCATATGAAATTAACCCCACAAACGATAGGTCAAGCCTACTTAAAATTTGGCCTAAGAGCCACCCCCATGAGAGCCTCTTTTGTTGCTCAGTTGTGGCCTCTCTCTCCAGCCAACACAACAAGCAAACTCACCACTCTCCCCCTGTCTATGTGGGACATGACTCCCAGGAGTGTGGACCTTCCTGGCAACATGGGACAGGAATCCTAGAATGAGCTGAGATTAAGCATCAAGGATTTGAGAAAAACCCTAGAATGAGATGAGACTCAGCATCAAGGGATTGAGAAAACCTTCTTGACCAAAAGCAGGAAGAGTGAAATGAGACAAAGTGTCAATATTCGGCTGAGAGATTCCAAACAGAGTTGAGAGGTTATCCTGGATGTTATTCTTATGCATTAAGAAAATATCACCTTGTTTTTCAAGATATGATGGAGAGGCTGGAGGCAACTGCCTGAAAATGTAGAGCTGTGTTCCAGTAGCCACGTTTCTTGATGATGATTGTATAATGATATAGCTTTCACAGTGTGACTGTGTGATTGTGAAAACCTTGTGTCTGATGCTCCTTTTATCTACCTTGTCAATAGACAAGTAGAACATATGGAATAAAAATAAATAATAGGCCAAAAACTAAAGGATAAATACTGTATGGTCTCATTGATATGAACTGACATTAGTGAATAAACTTGGAATATTTTATTCATAACAGAGACCATCAGGAGATAGAAATAGGGTAAGATATTGCATAATTGGAGCTGAAGTGATACAGACTATGCAACAGGACTGGATACAAAAACTCAGAAATGGACAGCACAATACTATCTAACTGTAATATAATTATGTTAAAACACTGAATGAAGCTGCATGTGAGAATGATAGAGGGAGGAGGGCTGGGGACATAAATGAAATCAGAAAGAAAGATAGATATTAAAGATTGAGATGGTATAATCTAGGAATGCAGAGTGTATAATAATAGTGAAATGTACAAGGTACAATTTTTAAAATGTTTTTGCATGAGGAGGAACAAAGGAATGTCATTATTGCAGGGTACCGAAAACACATGGTAATTAATATTTTGAAATGTCACCTTCTGTGTGAGACTAAAGCAAAAAAGTTTATTTGTTACAAAATTTATATTTTGACCAGTGCATTTCCTAATATAACTTATGTAGATAGTTTGACTGAATGCCATTAGTACTTGGAATCTCGGGTAGGACATGAGATTTTGCTGGTTTGTCCAGAGTGATGCCCCGATGAATCCCAGAGTGATTCGATCAGTGAGTGGAAAAGTATCTGTAAAGCCCCCTTTGGGGAGTGGGGAGAACAGGGAGAAATTCAACTTCCTCAAGTTGAATTCTTGATATTCTCATAAGCAGTGTGGACAACCAAAGCTATAGGCAGAGCCCCCAGTCTTGGGGTTTGTTCATATGAAACTTAACCCCGCAAAGGATAGGTCAAGTCTACTTAAAATTTAGGCCTAAGAGTCACCCCCAAGAGAGCCTCTTTTGTTGCTCAGATGTGGCCTCTCTCTCCAGCCAACACAATGGCAGTCTCACCACCCTACCCCTCTCTATGTGGGACATGACTCCCAGGGGTGTGGACCTTCCTGGCAATGTGGGACAGAGGTCTTGGGATGAACAGAGACTCAGCATCAAGGGATTGAGAAAAACCCTAGAATGAGCTGAGATTTAGCATCAAGAGATTGAGAAAATCTTCCTGACCAAAAGGGGGAAGAGGGAAATGAGACAAAGTGGCAATGGCTGAGAGATTCCAAACAGAGTCGAGAGGTTATCCTGGAGGTTATTCTTATGCATCAAGTAGATAACATTTTGTTATTCAAGATGTAATGGAGAGGCTGGAGGGAACTGCCTGAAAATGTAGAGCTGTGTTCCAGTAGCCATGTTTCTTGAAGATGACTGAATAATGATACAGCAGTCACAATGTGACTGTGTGATTGTGAAAACCTTGTGTCTGATGCTCCTTTTATCTACCTTGTCAACAAAGGAGTACAACGTATGGAATAAAAATAAATAATAGGGGGAACAAATACTAAAATAAATTTAGCTTGAAATGCTAGTGGTCAATGAAAGCAAGGGGTAAGGGGTATGGTAGGTATAATCTTTTTTTTTTTCTTTCCTGTGTTCATTTTATTTCTTTTTCTATTGTCTTTTTATTTCTTTTTCTGAATTAATGCAAATGTTCTAAGAAATGATGAATATGCAACTAAGTGATGATATTGTGAATTACTGATTATGTATGTTGTTTTATTTTGTTTCTTTATTTTTTTAATTAATAAATAAATTTTTTCAAAAATAAATAAATAATAGGAACAAATGTTAAAATAAACTTAGTTTGAAATGCTAGTGATCAATGAAAGGGAGGGGTAAGGGGTATGGCATGTATAATTTTTTTTCTTCTGTTTTCATTTTATTTTTTTCTGTTGTCTTTTATTTCTTTTTCTGAATTGATGCAAATGTTCTAAGAAATGATCATGATGATGAATATGCATCTATGTGATGATATCGTGAATTACTGATTATATATGTAGAATGGAATGATTATATGTTAGGAATTTTGTGTTTCTTTGTTGTCATATTTTTAATTTAAAATTAATAAAAAACATTTTTAAAAAATATCAAGATGGTTACAAAAATAATACAAACACCCTGCAAAGAACTCCAGCCTACCCCCTCCCAAATACCCAGATAAACCAATTTTAACATTTTGCTACATTTGCTGTATTATTCCTCCTATTTGTTTGTCTATCTATCTATCTATCCATCTGTCTATATACCTATAAATCCATTTCCTGAACACTTGAGTGTAGATTGTATGCATCATGCTCTTTGAACACTTAATACTTCCACATACTTTTCCTAAGAACAAGGGTATTCACTCATGTAAGCCCTTGAGAACAGCTTTCAAATTCAAGAGAGTTTACATTGATATAAAGCTCTAGTGTACATTCCAATTTTTATATGTCCCAATAATGTCCTTTTTTTTAAAGTTTTATTCACATACCATAAAATCTATCCAAAGTATACAATCAATAGGTCTTGTTATAATCACAGAGCTCTCCATTCATCACTACAATCAATTTGAGAATATTTTCATTGCTCCAAAAAGATAAATCCTAAGCCCCTTATATTCCCCTATTATCAACAGTTAGTACTGGTTTGGTACCTTATGTACAATTGATGAAAGAATATTATAATATTACTGTTAACTATAGTCCATAGTTTGCATAATTTTTCCCATATACCACCCTATTCCAATAATGTCCTCTTGAGCCTATTCTCCTCCACTGTTGGATCCCATCCAAGATCACATGTTGAATTTAATCATTATTGCCTCTTTTGTTGCTGTTTATTTTCTTTTTTTTTTTGTAATTGTGGGAACATATATACAACATAAATTTTCCCATCTCAACCACTCTCAAACATACCATTTAGTGGGATTAACCACATTCACAATGTGCTACCTTCACCACCTTCCAATACTAAAATCTTCTCATCTCCCCAAATAGAAACCCCCATTATGCATTTAACTCCCCACTCCCCCTACCCCATTCCCTTGGCAGTCTACATTCTAACTTCTGTTTCTATGAACTTGAATATTCTCCAATATTTTATATGTAGTTACCATGGGGCTAAAATTTAACATCCTAAATCTACAATAATCTTGTTTGCTTTGATTCTAACTTAACTTCAATAGGATATACCAAATATGTTTGCAAACCCTCTGTCTGCCTGCCTTTACATGATTCTTGTCATGGACTGCATTTGTATACATTTGTATGCATTTGATACATGATAAATCATCACATTTTATGCATTTACCTTTAGACCCTGTAGGAAGTAAAAATGGAGTTACAAACCCTAAGAGTACTGGCGTTTATATTTACCCATTAAAAGATCTTTACTGGAGATCGTTATTTCTTCATGTGATTTCAGTCTATTGTCTACTGTCCTTTCATTTCAACTAGCAGAACTTTCATTAGCATCTCTTGTATGGCTGGTCTAGTGGTGATGAACTCCCTCAGCTTTTGCTTACCTCTCCCTCATTTTTGAAAATTTTGCTGGATATGGAATTCTTAGTTGGCAACTTTTTGCTTTCAGCACATTATGTCATCCCATTGACTCCAAGGTTTTGATGAGAAATTGGAACTTATTCTTACTGAGGCTCCGTTGTACATGACATGTTACTTCTCTCTTGTGGCTTTCAGAATTCTCTCCTTATCTTTGGCTTTGAACAGTTTCATTATAATATGCTAGACACAAGGCTATTTATGTTTATACTGTTTGAGGTTAACTGAGCATCTTTTTGGATGTTTATATTCACATCATTCATTAAATTTAAAAAGTGTTAGCTTTTTTTTTTTTTTTTTAATATTCTTTCTGCCTTTTTTCTCTTTCTTTCCCTTTTGGGATTCCAACAATGCATATATTGGTATGCTTGATGATGTCTCACAGGTTCCTCAGGCTTTTCCACTTTTCTTCATTCATTTTTTTCTTTCTGCTCCTCAGACTGGATGATTTCAATTATCTTATCTTCAAATTCACTGATTCTATCTTTCATCAGCTCCATTCTGAAGCTGAAACTTTCTAGGGAATTTTTAATTTTTGTTACTGTGGTCTTCAGCCTGTTTGGTTCCTTTTCAAGATTTCCATCTCTCTATTGATATTCTCTTTGTGTTCATCTATCATTTTCCTGATTTCCCTTGGTTATTTGCCAATGTTTTCCTTTAGCTCTTTGAGCATATTTAGGACTATTTTTTTTAAGACTTTATCTGCTGTGTCCCAGGTCTTATCCTCTTCATTAGTGGTTTCTAATGCTTAAATCTTCTCCTTTACTTGGGCCATCACTTCCTGTTTCTTTGTATGTTTCAAAATATTTTGTGGACACCTGGACATTTTGATATTTTTATGTGTAATCATTGGAATTTAGACTCTGAAGCATCTATGCCTAAACTTATAATCCAACTAGTGTTACGAAAGAGCTTTCCTTGAATTCCAGGAGCTAATCAAAAAAGGGGGGGAGGGGAGAAAGGAAAAAAGAAAACACCTTTTCCAGTTTTCACAAATTGGTTGAGTGATCTCTTTCAGAGTTTATTCTGTCCATACAATGAGTTTAGATAACAGCTCAACGTCAAAACAGGGAACTCCTTGAGGCTTTCCCAGCATAGGTCTTGCTTTGGGCATGTGAATGTGGCCTAGGAATTCCCCCATTTTCACAGATCTAAATGTCCCGTCTTCCCCTCTTGAGCATTGCACTGTGTGTCTTATAATCAGCAAATCTGGTCCCAGCCAGCCACAACTTTACTGCTTTCTATAGGAGAATTCTATGAGCTGCATTTTTATTTTAATACAATTGTATTGAGCTACATTCACACACCATAGAACCCAGCTGAAGTATACAATCACTGTCTCATAGTATCATCATACAGGTGTACATACATCCCAATGATCAAATTTAGAACATTTTCATTACTCCAGAAAACAAATAAGAATAAAAAAGAAAACCTTAATCCTCCCATTATCCTTATCCCCCACTACTACTGACCCATAATATTGGTGTGGTACATGTTACTGTTGATGAAAGAGTATGAAAATATTACTGTTAACTATAGTCTATAGTTTGCAATAGGTACATTTTCCCCATATATTCCTCTATTATTAACTCTTATAATAGTGTCATACATTTACTCTAGTTCATGAAAGAACTTTGTTTTAATCCCTGTACAGTTAATCATAGACATTGTCCTCTACAAGATTCACTGTTATACATTCCTATATTTTAACCTCCAACTTTACTTCTGGTGACATACACGACTCTATATTTCCCCTTTCTACTACACTCACACATCATTCAGCACTGTATGAGCTGCATTTTACATGCAAGACAAGTTCTGGGATGGTGAACCTACAGTGAGTATCCCTGTTCATTCTCTCATTCTGCCTCCAGACAGTGGGCCAGACCTACATGCTCCCAGTATATGCACTTCACCATATTGATTGGGACCAATAAAGTTTATTTTTGAAGGAAATACTTGTTTTCTCCAAGGAATTCTAAGGATTTCAATGTTTGGGAAAAAAACAATACTCACCACAGAGCATGGTAAAACATATTCTTCATTTCTTTATTCATTCAACAAATCAAGTGCTTGTTCTGTGCAGTGCTTTAATGGATGCTGTGTGTATATTATTTTGTAAAACATACCTGGCCCTTCTCTGAAAGAATTTACCATTGAGTAATATATAGGGTATAGCCAGTTTGTTGGTTTGGTATCTAACAAACTGCATGATCTTGAAAACATGGGAGTTAGATTAGAAAACTATTCTCTCATTCTCTAAGAACTTTTGGGAAGGGTTTCTCTTTAATGATCTTGCACTAGTCTTTAACATTAAAGACAATTCTCATATTTCCTCAGTCCTTAAGAGCATATCTGACATCAGGGAAATATCACAGTGTATGGACATTCTTGACAGGACCTAAGAAGACTCTTAGATTTTTATTTTCTTACAATATTATCTATTCTAGTTCACAAGCTGCTACAATGCAATATACCAGAAATATAACAGCTTTTAAACAGGGGAATTTAATAAGTTGCAAGTTTACAGTTCTAAAAGTGTGAAAATGTCCAAATTAAAGCAAGCCAATAGAAATTTCCAATTTAAGGCATCCAGGGAAAGATACCTTGATTCAAGAAGGCCGATGACATTCAGGGTTTCTCTCTCAATTGGAAAGGCACATGATGAACCTGGCAACATTTGCTAGCTTTCTCTCCAGGTTTCTTGTTTTATGAAGTTCTCCTGGGGGTATTTTTCTTCTTCATCTCCAAAGGTCTCTGGCTACATGGGCTCTCATCATTCTGAAGCTTTTTCCAAAATATTTCCTCTTTTAAAGGATTCCCGTAAACTGGAATCAAGACTCACCTGGAATGGGTGGAGTCACATCTCCCTCTAATCAAGGGCTAATACCCACAATTGGGTGTGCCACATCTCTGTGGAGATAATCTAATCAAATTTCCAACCTACAGCAGTTAGTAGGGATTAAAAGAAAATGGCTGCCTCCATAAAATGGATCAGGATTAAAACATGGCTTTTCTCAGGTATACAATCCTTTCAAACTGGCACATTATCATCGTTTTTTTACTCTAAGCACTGCTGCATATATTCAAAAACTGTCTCCTCTTATTTGCCTTCACATGCCCTGACATGTCCAAACATCTCTCGTTCTTGCAAGCCTTGCTAATCTAACCCCCTGCCTAGCAACTCCTGAGCATACATCACCACACCCCCTAACCAATCCACATCCTACACGACTCCATACCAGCCGTCCATCAAAGGTTCCCCGCCTCCGTCACCTCCCCTTCACCAACCCTATATATTCCCTGTGTTTCCCCATCTTGGGAGCCTAGCCTGTAAGCCTTGCCAGCCAGCTAGGTTCCGCGAGTCACCCCTGCAATAAACTGCTGCAAATATTTTTTGCTCTCGGTTTATTGTGCTCGCGCGCCCTCCAGACCTTCGAGCCCCGTGGTTTCGGCTGACGCCACTCTCCAGCCGACCCACATCCGAGGACGAGACCCCAGTGCGGTCGGGCAAGGCAAGCCCCACGCCGCAAAGCACTGTTGTGGGAAAGGTTCATTGTCATATTTTCTCAGTTCCAGCATAACTTGCAGAATCTACTGAACAAGATCTTAAGATAGTGATGCTGGGTCTACCTACCCAAAGTGGTTGTAATTGAAGAAATTTGAGGGGTTTGTACCTTTTAGTAACACTGATTTTTATTCTCTCTGTGATTCCTTTGGAAGGATGCTACTCTCAAATTTTAAGATAGGGCTCAGGAATATGCTACAAGTACTTTATCTTGACTAATTTAATTATGTTGTTTATGAAGTTCTCCTGGGGGTATTTTTCTTCTTCATCTCCAAAGGTCTCTGGCTACATGGGCTCTCATGGTTCTGAAGCTTTTTCCAAAATATTTCCTCTTTTAAAGGATTCCCGTAAACTGGAATCAAGACCCACCTGGAATGGGTGGAGTCACATCTCCCTCTAATCAATGGGGTATTAAAAAATTGGGGTATTCACAATACTTTTACCACAATTGGGGTATTCACAATACTTTTGAATGCCTTCTATGTTCCAGATCCTATGCTAAGCATTTGGATTAAGTTTTGAAAAAGAAAAAAAGACCTAGCCCTGCCTTTGAAGAGTTATGTTTTAAAAAAAGGAAAAGAATTGTAATGTAAGATAGAAAGAGTTAGGGTAGAGGTAAGTTTTGGATATTATGGGAATAAATAGAAGGGGGATTTAGGCAGACTAAGGGTCTCAAAACAAACATTCCAGAAGAGATGACGAGTTATGAAGTTAGGCAGGGAAAGAAGTGGTGAAAGGTGTTACAGGGGAAAAGGAAAATATGAACAGATTGGGATAAAACTTGAGATTTGAAGTGAAAGAAATTAGGCTGGAGCAGTGGCAGGGGACAGATCATGAAGAAAGAGCTTTTTATTTAGTGCTAAAGAGTTTTAATTTTATCCAGAATGCAAGATGGAAGGATTAAACATGGAAGTGCTCCAATCAGCATGTAAAATATAGAAAAAGGGGTGATCCTTAAGGCAGAGAAACCAATTGGGAAGCTTCACTGTCAATCTGATCTAAGGAAATGGCAATGGGGATAAAGAGCAATAGACAAATTACAGATGTGAAGGAGGTTCACATGGTTTGTGAACCTGGTTTTTGCCTTAGGGGTTTTAATGGGACACACTGCCCTTCATTATGGTGGGTGAATTGGAAGATTCAGTAGAATGAGAGCAATTCAGTTTTGGATATGTTGAAGTTAAGGTGCCTACAGGCTCTCAGAGTGGACATTTCCAGTCCATGTCTGAGTCTCAAGAGAAATCTCAGTCAGGAGCATAGATTTGGGAGTCATCAGTAGACAAGTGATAGATGAAATCATGGGAATGTATTAGTTCACACGAGGGGAGTAAACATAGTGAGAAAAGGATTGATGGAAGACCTTGAGGAACAACAACAATCAAAGGGAAGAAGACTGAGAAGTAGATGCTGGAGATTTAGAAGGAAAATCACAAGAATGGTGACAGGGAAGCTAAGAGAGGAGATGGTGTCAATGGGATGGAAGTGGCCTTATACTGAATCATGACAGGAGATCAAATAAGATAAAAACTAAAATAATCACTGTATTTAGCAAGTAGGAGGTCATTGTGGACTTTGAGACACATGTTTCTTTGGTGTGGTGGAGTCAGATGGCAGAATGCAGTGAAACCGAGGAATGAAAGAGATGAGGAAATGAGAGCCACTAATGCAGTCAACAATGCGCTCTAGAGTTTTGCTAATTTGATCTTGGCTGGTTTTGTTGTCTTGGTCTTGGATGATTTTAGTTTGCTTATACTGTCCTCTCTTTCTTCACTTGACATTTCCATGTATTCCAAACATTCTCAGATCCTTTGGAATCTCTCTCTTTTTTTTTACATGGGCAGGCACTGGGAATAGAACCCAGGTCTCTGGCATGGCAGGTGAGAACTCTGCCTGTTGAGCCACCATGGCCCGCCCCCTTTAGAATCTTCTTACATCTAATTATTAATGTGTAAGCAATTATTAGTCTTATCTGAGTTATGTAGTGGGAAAAAAATTGGCTTTGGGATGAAATTCAGTTGGTTTTGAATCCCTGGCAATAGCTCTCGGGTAGCGGCTTCTTGTATTTTGTAAGCTATAGTTTTGGTCTGTACAAATGTACAGAAATCCTCTCAAAGCAGCCATGGGTTGGAAACTGAGATTTTGCTGGGACTGAGGCAGCTCATCTTCTCTTTGGGGAAGCATATTCTCTCAGCCCTTGCTTCTCTCTGTATACTCAATGGTGTGCACATTACCTAGAAATGGCCATGCTAATTAATATGATCTCTTAGTCCATTATATAGCTGTAATAGGAGTTATATAATGAGCCTACCTATCCCTTGGCTTAAATTTTTAGAAGAACCTTATTGGCTCTTGACTAATCAAAGTTTGACTCTCTTCGGGATCATGTGGTCCTATAAGCAAGAAGTATCAGTTAGCCCAAACATGGCTACCTAAAGCCAAACATTTAAACAAGGCCTATAAGGAGTTGTTCCTGGAGTTAGGGTTTAGGCTGGGCAGAAACCCCTGTAGGACCTTGGACAAATACTTCAGTCCTTTGAATCTTATTTGCAAAGTGGGATTAATAGTTAGTGGATGCTGCGCTATGCTGCCTACAGTCTACCTTCAAGAGTGAAAGATCTATTCCCCTAGATACTGGAGCAGTGCCAGCATCCTCGACCAGTCATATCCTCTTTCTAAGGACAGCCTGCATCCAATGTGAAGGTATAAAAGCCCATTTCTCCCATCCCCCCAAGTAAGGACAATTCTGAAGGGACATTCCAAATGCTGAGGGAGGTGGGTCTCTATTGTGATTACATCACAGCCCAACTTCTCCCTCTGCACATTCCTGCTTCTTTCCCTTCTCTGTCACTTACTATTCTCAAGAACATTCCCTAATAATACTTCCTGAACCCTGCAAACTAATCTGTATATTACAGTCTGCCTTCCAGGGAACCCAACCTGTGACAATATCTTACCCCAATGTTTATATACATACATTGGGGTAAGATATATATATCCCTTTAAAAAAGGAGTTAAGTTGAAAGTTTATAGTTCTAAAGCTGTAAAAATGTCCAAACTAAGACATCCAGAGAAAGATACTTTGACTCAAGAAAGGGTCCAGAACACCTCTGTTAGCTGGAAAGGCACTTGGCTGGCATCTGCTGGGGTCTTTGGCTTCTGGTTGCAGACAGCTTCTCTGGGGGCATTTACTTTCTGAATTTTGAAATGTCTGGGTCTCATGTTGGCTCTGAAGCAAATGTTCCCCAAGTATCTGAGCTTCCTACAAAATGTTTCCCCTTTTAAAGGACTCCAGTGAACTAATCAAGACCCACCTACAGTGAGCAGTCACAACTCCATCTAATCAAAAGAACACATCCAAAATTGGGTGTGCACATCTCCCTGGAAACAATCTAACCAAAAGGTGACACCCACAACTAGGTGTGTCACATCTCCATGGAAACAGTTGCGAAACAGTTTCACATTGCGAAAGCTGTATCATTATACAATCATCTTCAAGAAACATGGCTACTGGAACACAGCTCTACATTTTTAGGCAGATCCCTCCAGCTTCTCCATTACACCTTAACTAAACAGGTGATATCTATATAATGTGTAAGAGTAACCTCCAAGATAATTTCTTGATTTTGTTTGAAATCTCTCAGTCAATGAAACTTTGTCTCATTTCTCTCTTCCCCCTTTTGGTTAAGAAGGCTTTCTCAATCCCTTGATGCTGGGTCTTGGCTCATCCAAGGATTTCTGTCCCACTTTGCCAGGGAGATTTATACCCCTGGGAGTCATGTCCCACGTGGGGGGCAGGGAGGGCGTGAGTTCACTTGCCAAGTTGAGAGAGAGAGGCCATATCTGAGCAACAAAAGAAGTTCTCTGGGGGGTGTCTCCTAGGCCTAATTTTAAGTAGGTTTAGCTTACCCTTTACAGGAATAAGCTTCATAGGGGCAAATCTCAAGATCGAGGTTCCCACTGCTTGCAAGAATACCAGGAATTCTCCAAATGGGGAAGCTGAATATTTCTTACTTTCTCTCCAGTCCCCAAGGGGACTTTGCAAATACTTTTTTATTCGCTGCCCAAATTACTTTGGGATATATTTGGGCATCACAATAACCTGGACAAACCAACAAAATCTCACACCCTATTTAAGATGCCATGTACTTATTATGATGTTCAACTAAACTGACAATACAAAACAAATTAGGAAATGCAGTACCCAAAATATAAATTTTGCACCCAAAAAACATCTCTCTGTTTAGTCTCACACAGAAGTTGAAGTTATTTTAGAATATAAATGATACCATCCTTTACCCTGTATTCTGATTTACCTTAGTTCTATCGAGATCAGCTTCATTCATATCTCTACTCAAAGTCTGATCACTTTTTCAACTTTTTAAACAGTTCTTGTACACAGTACTGCTGACTTTCATACCTTCAAGTCCTAACTCTGAGTCTCATGTGTTACATAAGGTTTCTGGGAAAGACCATGTTATATATAAATACCAGCACCCCTTCTTGATAAAAATACTTAGAACACTAGGAATAGAAGGAAACTTCTTTAACGTGATAAAGGGCATATCTGAAAAAATTCACAGCTAACATCCTACTTAATAGTGAAATACTGAAAGCTTCCCTCTACGGTAAGGAACAAAACAAGGATGCGCATTGTCACCACTCTATTCCACAAGTATTAGTTGTTGTTGCCAAAACAGTTAGGCAAGAAAAAGATAAAAGGTATCCAAATTGGAAAGGAAGAAGTAAAACTTTCCTATTTGCAGATGACATGTTCCTTTATACAGGAAAAGTCATGGAAAATCCACAATAAAGCTCCTAGAGCTAATAAATGAATTTTGCCAATGTTTTAAGAACTATGTCTAGAGTCCTTAACCTAGACCTAAGGACTCCAGTTAATCTGAGGCCAGATCACATTTCCATTCTAACTTCACAATCCTATGTTGCGTGTCCATTTGTAGAGCCCTTTTGTTATTCATGACTCAGTTTAAATGCAACCTCTTCCACTAAATGGGCTTTGAAAGTTAAGGAATGCAAAAGCTTATGAAAAATGAAAATGAAAAATGTCTTTATAGAAATGTTTTCACAAAGCCATGCTAACTTTCTGGCCTCTCTTGGCCTTGGATTTCACACTAGGGAAGACTGAGGGTTAACTAGAACACCACAAGATAGAACATGGGTGGTACAGATAAGGAGACAGTCTGAATTCATTCTTTCATTTGAGATAAAAGGAGAAAATATAGGCCTGAGAGCTCCTTGGAAGGTAGGATAAGAAAAATTGTAAATGGAGATCTATGTCATATAGACATATATGATATTTGCCCAGATTCATAGTCCAGGAAAACTCCAACTTTGTGCGTTTGCTCTCTCAGGGAAACCCTTTTTAAAGGAGGAAAGACCCAGAAGGTAAAGTCACTCCTCATAATGGATCCTCTGAATAAGAATTTATGTCTGAAAGTTTTGGGTCTGTCACTGTTTGGGCTTGCAAAGTCCTTGTGTATACCCAGCTGCCACTTTGTAGCCTTTTCAACATCTACCTCTCAGTAATGCCTCCCTGAGGTGAAGCTCTCCACACCCAACACAGTGGCACTAAAGTCAGATCTCTTTGGGTTATCAGGTACATCCTGGAGGACATTTCATCCATTCCTGTTATTTGGCTAAAGCTCAGGTTTGTGATATGGGTAGACTCTGACCCTAAAGCAGTAGTGACTCACTCCTTTCCAAAGAATATCTTGCATTCTGGAGCAGGGCTAAGGCCAATTCCCCATACTTTTCTAGCTCTGTGGTGATCTTTGGAGGCTGTTGATCTGTTCAGAAACTCTGACCACTTTCAGTGTATTCATATTCTCTCTTCCCAAACTGCTTAGTCTCTCGCAAGGCTAGACTCACTCATGCAGCACTGCTCTTTTAGGTTTTGATTTTGTTGGAATGAGTTTGAGAACAAGTTTCTGAACCATATCTATACTAACATCTTTGACAAAGTTGCAACTGATCTCCATTTAAGAAAACACCAAAGTAGGTAAGATGTTGTTTCTTCATTATTAAATGCAACTTGGCTTAATATTTAAACTAACTTAATGCCTGCTTCCCCATTAAGAGAAAATTAATTCAAGTGTAATTTGATGCATTAATTTACTCACTTAGAAAACAAAAATGATTGCTCCAAATTGCTAAATATATGGAAAATGCTAGGTAGGGAGTTTCTATATAATAGAAAAGATGTTTTCTGTTATGGAACTGACCAAACTAATTCTTTCTAGAAGAGATCCTTGTGACAATGTAATGTGAAATATTACATTTTATTCAATCAATGACAAGTTGTTAAAAATTGTTTATGTTAAATCAATAATGCTAAATTCTACAGTATCACTGCCAAACACCCGTTTTTAAATATTTTAATATGTAGTGCTGCTGCAGTGAAATATATCACAAAATTTTTTTAAACCATCAGTAAAACATTGTAGAAATCATCATGGCCTTTTTCCTCTTAGATGCCAACATGTATTTTGGAAGAGGGAAATAGAGAAGAATTTTGTTTAGATTGAGGCAAAAAAGATTTGCACAGATAAGCATATATACTTTTTTCTCCAAAGATTCTTTACATTAGTTTTGACAATCAAAATTGTAAAAGATATTACCAACTGTGTTGGTTTGAAAGAATTTATGTACCCTAGAAGAGCCATGTTTTAATCCTAATCCAATATTGTGGAGGCAGCCTTTCTTTTACACCCTTTTCATGCTGTATGTTGGAAACCTCATTAGATTATTTCCACAGAGATGTGACTCACCCAGTTGTGGGTATTAACTTTTGAACACAGGGAGATATGATTCCACCATTCCAGGTGGGTCTTGATTAGCCTCCTGGAATTCTGTAACAGAAGAATGCATTTTTGAAGGAGCCACAAAGCAGAAAGCCCACAGGGTCACAGACCTTTGGAGATGAAGAAGGAAAATGTCTCAGGGGAGCTCATGAAATGAGAACATGAAACGAGAAGCTAGAGAGAAAAGCTAGCAGATGTCGCTATGTTCGCCACGTGCCTTTCCAGTTGAGAGAGAAACCGTGAACTTCACTGGTCTTATTGAGTAAAGGTAACCTCTTGTTGGTGCCTTAATTTGGACATTTTTATGGACTTGCTTTAGTCAGGACATTTGCTTGGCCTTAGAACTGTAAACCAGAAACATATTAAATTCCCCTTTTTAAAAGTCACTGTTTCTGATATATCGCATCCCAGCAGCTAGCAAACTAGAACACCAACTGTTCATTATTTGACTCTTTTATGTTAGCATTTACAGGATCATATACATAATAAATGTAGGGATGTCTTGATAGGCCTAATAAACAAAGTTGGACTTAAAAAACAACCACCAAGTGTTTAGTGCATTATTTTATTAAAGTGGTATTTTGAACACTGAGATATGTGATTTTTAGTTTGCTAAGTTATTCTAATACATACATTTAAAAACTGAATGATCATAAATGAAATAAAAAAGATAGATGTTAAAGATTGAGATGGTATAATCTAGGAATGCAGAGTGTATAAATAATAGTGAAATGTACAAGGTACAATTTTTAAAATGTTTTTGCATGAGGAAGAACAAAGAAATGTCATTATTGCAGGGTACCGAAAATACATGGTAATTAATATTTTAAAATGTCACCTGTGTGAGACTAAGGCAAAAAATGTTTGTTACAAAATTTATATTTTGACCAGGGCATTTCCTAATATAACTTATGTAGGTGGTTCGATTGAACACCATAAGTACTTGGAATCTCATGTAGGACATGAGATTTTGCTGGTTTGTCCAGAGTGATGCCCTGATGAATCCCAGAGTGATTCGATCAGTGAGTGGAAAAGTATCTGCAAAGCCCCCTTCGGGGAGTGGGGAGAACAGGGAGAAATTCAACTTCCCCAAGTTGAATTCTTGATATTCTCACAAGCAGTGTGGACAACCAAAGCTATAGGCAGAGCCCCCAGTCTTGGGGTTTGTTCATATGAAACTTAACCCCGCAAAGGATAGGTCAAGCCTACTTAAAATTTAGGCCTAAGAGTCACCCCCCAGAGAGCCTCTTTTGTTGCTCAGATGTGGCCCCTCTCTCCAGCCAACACAACGAGCAGTCTCACCACCCTCCCCCTCTCTACGTGGGACATGACTCACAGGGATGTGGACCTTCCTGGCAACGTGGGACAGAGATCTTGGAATGAATGGAGACTCAGCATCAAGGGATTGAGAAAACTTTCTCGACCAAAAGGGGGAAGAGGGAAATGAGACAAAGTGGCAATGGCTGAGAGATTCCAAACAGAGTCGAGAGGTTATCCTAGAGGTTATTCTTAGGCATCAAGTAGATATCATCTTGTTATTCAAGATGTAATGGAGAGGCTGGAGGGAACTGACTGAAAATGTAGAGCTGTGTTCCAGTAGCCATGTTTCCTGAGGATGATTGAATAATGATACAGCTGTCACAATGTGACTGTGTGATTGTGAAAACCTTGTGTCTGATGCTCCTTTTATCTACCTTGTCAACAAAGGAGTAGAACATATGGAATAAAAATAAATAATAGGGGGAACAAATGCTAAAATAAATTTAGTTTGAAATGCTAGTGATCAATGAAAGCAAGGGGTAAGGGGTATGGTAGGTATAATCTTTTTTTTTTTTCCTTTCCTGTGTTCGTTTTATTTCTTTTTCTATTGTCTTTTTATTTCTTTTTCTGAATTAATGCAAATGTTCTAAGAAATGATGAATATGCAACTAAGTGATGATATTGTGAATTACTGATTATGTATGTTGTTTTATTTTATTTTTTTAATTAATAAATAAATTTTTAAAAAAATTAAAAAAATACCTGAATGATCAAAACAGTAATTACATCAATTCTTTAAAGAAACACCCATATACCCAAAAATCACTTTGGTAAACTATAAAACAAATGTACACAAGAGCACTTCAGTAAAAGTTAATTTGTGATACCACAAGCTATTCAATTCTGTTCCAGAATACAATGGCAGATAAGTCATTTCTGGAGATGGAAGAACTCCATGATTTTACCAGCCCAGAACAGTTTGATCATCAGTGAGCCATTTAAATCATCCGATAACCAACAGGAGCCACCAGAGTCAATCAGTCTCATCCCAGATGTCAACAGCGACAGCCAAGTCATCACAATATTGTTTGCTCATCTTGGAAGTTTTAATTTCTGCTCAAGTCATCCAGATAAGTGAATATAATAAATATAATAAAATGTAACTCAACCTGAACTTCATGTCACTTTTTAAAGCATTGGTATAGAGAACCATCGAGGTGCTAAAAAAATAAAAATACTAAACATGCTTGTGTATAAATTCTCAATGTTAAACCTGAACCACTCCATTTCCCTCACCTCTCCTTGAAGTGTTTTCTCACTATCATATTAACATGAAATTAAATTTATGTCCCCATTCTTAGAAAGAAACCCAACATCCTGATACTGAAACAAATGTTTTAAGAGTGAGCACAGGACTACTCATTCTATGCCAAAATTCTAGAAAAAGGAATCAGATTTCAATTTGAATAAACAGCAGTGTCTGGAAAATATAATTTATATTTTTCAAGTTATGTGCTAATAATTCTTCAAAGTAAATGATTTTTCTCTTAAATGCTGGAATTTGGGAAAAGTTCGCATGATGGGATATAACAAATCATCTTTTATAAATAAATATAGATCCCTCCAAACCGATTTTTTCAGGAAAATGTGAAAGGTTAATTGACTTTGAAGTACTTAAGAAGCAAAAAGATCTGTAACGAATGGTTGATTTAGAGCAGGACTCCATATACTTCTGAATACCTAAGGTACTTAAGAATTTAAACCTGTGAAAAATCACAATGCTTTAAAGAAGATTTCACCAAATAAATTTTGGCAAATAATGTCTGGCAACACATATTAGATGATTTATATACTACACAAAAATGAAAGGCAAGCATAAATACAATTGATTAGTTTTATTACATTAATATAATTTACATCATACTTGTACCCACATGGCAAATTCACAGCCTTAACTAAAAAATTACCATGAAAACAGTCCTTTTTTTAAACTACTAATTGCATAATTTCCAGAAATAGATTTGGAAGTCTAATGCAAGTATGCTTATCTTTCATGGACTATAATAATCTACATTTTAAATTACACTTCAACATTGTAGCTTGAAAAATATAAACAACAATATGTTTTATGCTTTAGTCAGGGTTGTTTGGTTTAAGGTTTTAAGGTTTCCAGGAAAACCAGAGCAAAGTCCACCCCACCCAGTATCAGTGTCCTACAAATTCCTCTTATGTCAAACATGGCAATCCACCTCAATTCATCAATGACCCTGAGGCCTTTGAATTTGACAACATCACTCCCAACCTTAGTTTTTAGAGTAAAATAGAGAAGAGTAATGTGAAGAATTAAAAACAAACATTAGACCCACATCCTCAGAATGTCATTTGGAGCTACAGAGCTTCCACTTGTCTGGTATTTTGGTAATTCTCCATAATTCTAAACATAGCTTCCACATTTCTGTTGCAAGACCCAACTTAGAAAAACAAGGTTTCTCAGGTTCTTTAGTCTACTTTTAATTCCTCAGTTCACAGACAATGAATAGGTTTTCACCTAACTGCCTTAAAAAATATATATATATATTGAAGTGCTTTTTTCCAAAGGACAATTCCTGATAAAGGGAAGAAAACTCATTCTTTTCTGTTCTATCCCTGAGAAGCTGAGAAGATGTGAATACTTATGTTGGGCCTTCTTTCTTCTAATAAGCCTTTTTATAACACTTAAAAAGAAAGGAAAAAAAAAATCAATCCTAAAAACTGAGAGTTGAAGATAGATATATTTCACATTAGTTTTGTTTTTTTTTGTTGTTGTTGTTTTTTGGAGGGGTACATGGGCCAGGAATTGAACCTAGGTCTCCTGTGTGACAGGAGAGCATTCTACCATTGGACCACCCGTAAACCCTGGTTTCTTTTTCGTTTGTTTCTAAAACAAACTCTATGTCATAACACAATATTTTCTTCACATCCTATTATTTCATATGCAAATTACCATACAGTAATGTAACTTCAACATGCTGGCTCTGTCTGGGTTTTCCAGGTGAATTACCCAAACAAATGATCTTTTACTGCCATTTTTAATCTATCTCTCTACCTGCCAATAACCACTGGTTCTACACTGTAAGAAAACAGCCCTCAGCTTGTCAAGTCCTTAGAAATAAACATATCAATAATTTAAAGCTAATCGGTGAAGTAGCTATGTAGGATTGTTCCCTTTTTTAAAATTTATTTTTATTTTTATTTTTTACATGGGCAGGCTCCAAGAATTGAACCCGGGTCTCAGGCATGGCAGGTGAGAATTCTGCCACGAGCCACATCACACCACCCTCCCTTTATTTTTATATCACGCCAATATACATATACATAAGCACCACACATATAACAAATTTACAGAGTATGCAGAAATAAACTGCAGATACAATTCCAAATGGACATCTAGAGATTCACATTTTACCAGCAACCTTACATGCAGAATTAGGAAGTAAATTTTACATGGCCTAGCTACACAGCAAACAAATATATAGAGTGCTTTAATGATTTTTGCTTTAGACTTAGTCTTTTTTCTAAGTTTTAGAAACAAACAAAAAGGAGAAGCAAACCTCAAGTTATATATAGTAATATCAGCCAATGCCACATTATTTTTACTAAGAAATTATCCAACCTGCTTACTCTCTACAAAAGTGACATGCACACATTATATACAAAACACAAACCATCAAGTTAGAAATAAGTGGAAATTTTATACAAAGTTATTGATATACCCTCAGTATTTAACTCTGTATTGCTTTGACCTTAGGACTCTTAACCCACACGTTCTTTTCTGAGATTAAGGAACAGCCACATCGACTTCGCATTCTTACCTACAGAAACATAGGAATCAGTGACAAGGGTCCAGGTAACACAATTGAAATACACAAGTACATTGCTTATAAATATGTATATAACTTAACAATGTTGTATTTTTAAAATTTCTTTTGAGCTGTTACATTTACGAGTTAGTGGTCCAAAACATAAAATATGGTAAGAGAAATGAGTGTTTATACTTACTCATTGGCACAGGTATTAAAAAATACACTTGCAGTTAATACATTGAACAGAAGTCAAAATATTGACCAGTTCTGAAGAACATGAAGACAAAAACCTGTCCACATGAATAAACACCAAAAATAATCCAAAAAAAATCCACATCTGCTTAAGAGTCTTAAAAACTAGAAACTATCACTCACCAAAGTGTATCAAAACCACTTCTCATCTGCTCATGAATCCCATTATTCACTCAACTTGGAGACTCATAATTTAATTACCCATATACTGAGCATGTTAAGTTGAACATAAATATGATGGATATTTATGAAAAACAACTATGTAAAAGGATATCAGGTTTATACTGACTTGTGTACTGATTGAGTGAGACAAAGAGCCATGTGAATACAGGTGATATTTTTGATCTTGTCAGTTTCTGATGTGCTCAGTGAAAACTATTGCACATAAAATCTCAGTCCCAGCAAGTGATCAGGCCCATCGTCCACTGGAGGCAAAGCTTCGGCTGAATGAGAAGTTGATTTCAGAGTTCTTGTATTTTCCCCAAGCACCAAAAGGTACTACTACTGCAGTACTGTTATCTTCAGTACCATACTGTATTGCCTACAAGATTAGGCAGGAAGAAAGAGAAAAACACTGGAAATCAGAGTCCATACAAAGAGAAATCATCCTTCCTAGGGAAGGCCAAATTAGTTTCACACAGTTACTAACCCAATTATTTCACAATGGTTTGGTTTCTTCCTTGCCTTAATGCCCCATGGCTTATAACATTGCATATAGAATAAAAGATGGCCTAAAACAACCATGTAAGCTATATTTCAATGTAGCAATTCTGGAAACAGAAATACCAGTTACCTAAGGTATAATATTAAGCAGCACAAGAATAAGAAATACAAGTAAAGCATTTAAAATAGGGCCTACCTAACACCTGGTAAGGGCTCAATAAATTGCTCTTACCTAGTAATTCTGCCTCTAGGAATTTAGCCTAAAAAATAATGCCCTACAGAAATGAATGTACAAAAAGCTACAATTACAGAATGTTTATTATGTGCCTTATAAAATGGAAACATGGACATAATCTTATAAAATGGAAACATGGACATAAACTAAATTTCCTACATTAGGTAAACTGTAAATCAATTTTAGGAACTAATTCAAATAACTAACGATACAGTCATCATTGAAAGTACTTGGGATTATATTTGACATGAAGTATGTTTCAAAAGACCTTTACAGAATGAGTCCGAAACTCACCCAATAAAAATGCTTCAGTAAGTAAAATTTTATAACCAAAAGGAAAGACCAAAAAAAAAAAAAAAGGCATGCCAATGGAATAATGGGCAAAAGGAGAAAAGAGCTATTCAGAAAAGGAAATAATAATAGCTAATAAATTATGAACATGGTTAACTCTATTAAACCAAGAAAAATTGTAAATTTCAGCACTAACATTTTATTTTTCCACCTATCAAATAGGCAAAAAAAGAACACATAAGAATTTAGAGAAACACAAACTATAACACTTGCTAGTGAAAGTGTGAATTGGAATAGAATTTCTGGACGGCAATTTGGCAAACTTATCAAAAGCTTTAGAATATAGTGTATTACTTTACTAACAATTTTACTTCAAAGAATTTAACTTAAGAAAATAGTATTGTAAGGAAATATACAAGGAAATAGATATGTACAAAGAAACTGATACAAGAATGTTTATTACAGTGTTCCTTAAAATATGGAAAAGTGAACATTCGTCGACTAGGAGAACTTGAATTATAGTACATAAAAATAATGGAATACTATGCAGCATTACACACATCACTATTCTGTGAATTAGAACACATATATCTGCAAGACAGGTGGTTTAAATTAGGGAAGAAGGGTTCATCCATGGAACTGGGCCCATTCCCTTAACTTTACGAGAATACTACTTAGCACTGGTTAATGTAGACTGTATGGTAACCAAGTGAATAACTCATGTATTATGACTATGTTTACCCATCTATTTTCAAGCAAATAATGCTTTTTAAGTAAGATCTTATATCTTAATTACAAATATCGACACTTAGAAGAAATTTTGGTTATATTTGGCTCCTGAATTTGAAATTTAAAAATTGGGAAATACAAAAATAGTTGTTGAGTTAATGTATGCCTTGATTCTAAGTTATAACTTAATGATGGTATAGAAGTTAAAATTAGTGATGGCTATAACAACACAATGTTTTAAAGGGCTATCTACCAAAACTGAATATTAAACAAGACAAAGGAAATTTTACATTTACTGTACTGGATATTATTTTGTTTTCAAGCCCCATCCACATACACTTTTTTTTTTACTCATAAATGTCCTTTATTCAATTAAACACAGAATTTAACAATTCATGAAGTCCCTACTACTAGCAAAATACTAGGCTTATTCCTTCAAGAGATACAAAGATCAAATTTAGATCCTGCCCCGTCTCATTTTCCTTAAATATTCACGATGATGATATTTACCATTAGTTAATACAACAGTCATCATTAGCTTCTGTGATCTCATTCTCCTTTCCTTTTAATAAAATGGTTCAATGTTTCTGTACCATTAGCTGTTCCAAAATAGCACTAGAAAAGCATCTTATGGTATAGACTTATATACCTTAAGATATACTCAAGACTAAAATAAGCAGTTTTGACAGTAGGGCAATAGGCCAATAAAACAAAGCATAGGATATAAAATACAAATAAAGGTTTACTGTACAAAATTAAGGCCTTTGTATTCCACAGTTCACTAAGGCTAAAGAAAGACTGGATAATTTTTAAGTCCTTCACAAAAATTTTGCTTTCACTATGTCCTGTTTGCAACCATTGAAAATGACCTGGCCAAAATGTTGTCAAAACAAACACTATAAATGACACCAAGTCCTTTAAAGAAGACTATCCCAAATGTTATTCTTTGGTGTAGGTGATCTTCATGCATGGGATGATGAGATCTTAAATCCTTGTAATGCATCCCTGGCAGCAGCAGCCTGACTGTCATTTTCAAATTCAACAAAGGCAATGTCATGTCTTCCAGGTACCAAACGGACTTCCTTAAAACCAGGGAACTGACTAAACAGCATGGATAAATAACATAATCTTATTAGTCTCTTCTGATAAGTTATTAAGGAATAAAATATAGTTTGGAGGATTATCAGGAACCTGAGGATTTGGTGGTGTAATTCCTTGGGCCTTAGTTGAATCTGGTATTCCCAGGCCTGGCTTTTTATTTGCAGTTGTTGCAATCTGTTCCAGTTTTGGCTTTTTCCTTTTCTTTGTCAGCAAACATGCCATGCATTTTAGATATTATATCAGAATCTGTTTTTGCATACTGGATTTGCATTGGTTTACCATAAAATGGAAACCCTTGTAACTGTCTCAAAGCATTTGTGGATGAGCCCAGTTGCTTAAATGTAACGAAGGCTGCCCCTTCATCTTGACAGTCTCTAAAGCTACAATATTTACCACATGACCAAACTGAGAAAACAGGGCATATAGGGATCTCTTCAATTCTTCTTTCTTAATTTTGTCATTCATACTGTTGATACAAATTTTACAACTAGGTCTGATATTCATATTTTCATTTAAATTGTCCAAATAACCCTGAGGCCTGCACGGTCTCTCGTGAGGGACAAAGCCCACATACACTTTTGCATTTTTTGTTTCACATACTTATTTTTTTAAATGAGAAAATCTTGAGGTGTTCCTTAAACTGAATATTTACTTGTAGTAAATACTAGTTTAAAGGTCAAGTGGTTGGATTCAGGAGCCAGACTCTCTGTGTTTGAAAACCAGTTCTACAACTTAACAGTTTTGTGATCTTAGGTAAGTTACTTAACTTCTGGTTTCTGTAACTCAGTTTTCCTTACCTGTGAAAGTGAATAATAATAACTCTGAACTCATAGGATTATTGGGACAATTATGAGTTAGCATAGAATAGTGCCTGACACACAGTGACATATTAGTGGTTACTATTGTTATTTGTATTGTTTCAAGGTGTATACAAAGTCATAAAATAAATAAAGCAATTTCCTCGGCATACTGATTTTACTTAACTCTTTGAAGGAAATGTTAAAAAATGTAATGGAAATATTGTGTCGTCAAATGTAAAATTCACTATAATACTGAAGCTAAACTGCAAGTGAAACCATGGCCCTCCCCCCTATATGAGATATGACATACAGGGTTGAAAGTCTCCCTGGTGTCATGGGAGATGACGACCAGGGATGAGCCTGGCCCTGGCATCATGGGATCAACAATGCTACCCTGACCAAAAGCAGGAAAAGAGTGTAACAAATATGGTATCAGTGGCTGGAGGTCACTCTTACACAAGCTTCAATCAAAACCATTCCTGCAATCCTAAAGAATACCTAGGGCAATATATAAGATTCTACAAAGGTTCCATGCACTAGGGTAACTTTCCAGAAACCTACAACTTCCAGATGGGTCCCGGGACAAGATAAGTTCTGAAACACAGAGGGCGCAGCCTCTTTAGAACATCAGATAGTTCCATCTCCCTACTCCATATTATTGACAGCCCGTTCCAACATGAAAAATTTAGAATGGTCATAGCCTTAAAGAGTAGGAGAGAAATATCAAAGGTGATGGTGAAGTTATACAGAGAAGGTAGGGTCCAACAAATGAATATGATTGCTGAATCACTAAACTGTATTTCTTTTAGTCTCCAGTATCTTGGAGCAACCAGAAGTAAAAATCTAGAATTGTGGAATTGTAACCCATACCAAACTTCAAAATCTGCTCTACAACTAATTGCTGCGATGTACTTTGAAATTTATTGCCTTTTTTGTATGGTATTTTTCACAAAGAAAAGAGAAGCATAACAGAGAAGATAGGATTTAACAAACGAGTACAACTGCTGAATTATTATATTGATATTTCTGTTGGTCTCCAGTGTTCTGGAGCAGCTAGAAGAAAATATGAAAAATCGTGGCACTGTAACCCATACCAAACTTTAAAATCTGTTCTATAACTACTCGTTAAAATGTACTTGTAAATTTATTGCTTTTTTGTACATATGTTGTATTTCAAAACAAAAAACATTAAACAAATATTGAAGTTGAAATGCAAGAGTTCAAAGGAATCTCAAACTACGGTGGGCACTCCAGGTTGCACAGGGACAGGACAGGGATTGCCCTTTACTTTCCTCCTTTCTAGGGTCTTTTCTAGTAGCAAAGCAGGAAAAACTCTGTTGCGTTACCTGTTCAGTCACTGCATGGGCTGCCTCATTGGGATCATGGCACTGATTGACAAAGTTACAAATCTCTTGACTATTTACCATGAAGTTAATTCCATCTGTAGTGAGCACCAGGAAGCTGTCATCAGCATGATGTAGCTACAATCAGAATCAAATGCATTTATGTGACTTGGAGATACATATCCCAGAAAAACATGTTGTTGATCTTAACCCATTATAAATAGGATCTTTTGATGAGGTTACTTCACTTAAGGTGTGGCCCAGTTGAACAGGGACGAATCTTAATCCCTATTAACAGAGTCTTTTATAAGCAGAATGAAATCCAGACTGAGAGAAAGCCACAAGGAGCAACTAGAATGAGAAAGTTAAGGAACCATAAGAGAAGCCTAGAGAGGTCGCCATATGCACCGCTTTGTTATAAAAAAGCTAAGGACCAAAGATCACTGCAACCAGCCCCAGAATACCATAGTCTTCAGGAAGAGAACACTGCCTTGATTTTGGACTTCTCCTAGCCTCAAAACCATAAGCCAACAAACTCCCATTGTTTAAGCCAACCCATTTCATGGCATTTTTTTTATCAGCCAGGAAACTAAAACAGAAAATATGATTATAAAGTAGACTCTGCTCTAGAATCATCTTAATAATTCAAAGATTTTTATCTGTGTAAGAAACTAGGAAAATCCAACTAGCATGGCTACACATTCTTTGAATAACTCAATTAATTCTGTTGGGCAAATGGAGTGAAAAGGGAAAGCCCATATTTAGGGCAAAAGAAGGAACAATTAGTACCAACCACTCAGGATAAACCTGGTATTTACTTAGAAACAGGACAACAGAGGAAGCCAGACAGCCAAATGCAGGGACTGCAGGGTATAGTGGTTATGAGCACTGACTCTGAATGGGTTTGAATCCTGACTCTATTCTTTGGCAAGGTGAACAGAGGTAAGTTGATCTTGGATTTGTTTTCTCTGTGAAATGGGGGTAGGATCAATTTCGAACAGAGCCTGGTACATAGTAATGCCTATGCAAGTATTTATTAGATAAAATAAGTCTCAGTGGATATTTATATGACATGAAATCATTCAATTAACGAATGTTTGCCGCCATCATTGAAAGCCTGCACTATACTGTGCCAGGTCCTACAGTTAGCTAGAAGTGGGGGGGTGGGGTGGGTTTCAAAGAAGAAAGTGACACTCACCAACTGGGTGTGTGCTGGGGGCAGTTTAGAACAATGATGGGGGTACTGATTAGTGAAATACAAAGGATGACACAGAAATAGAGGCAGGGTAGCAATTTTGCTTGGTGGAGAAGGGAATTCAGGGACAGCTTCCAAGAAGAGGTGACACTAGATGACCAGGTAAAGGTAGGAAGGGCAGCAGAGGCATTCTATCAAAACAAACAGGGACCTCATCGTTTCTTAGGTCAGGAAAATAGTATGCTATATTATCGAAAAAGTTTATCAATCTTTCCATAAATCCTTTTGGCTTCAACTGATGCTTTCAAGAAAAGCCTCTGGTGGGACACAATCCTGCATGTAATCTTTGCATGTGAAGCATGTGTTTGCAAGTCCTTTCTTACCTTAATCCTCTTTGTCTCAGGTTCTGCTATCACACCACTGGTTTTAAGGTCCAAATCTCCAATACTCCTTGTCATCGCAAGTCTGCCATTTACATGAGGCTGACCCAAACTATTCCAAGCTAGAAAACCACCACATTTCTTGATCCTGGTCAAGAAAAAGTTAAAAAAAAAAAAAAAAGAGAGAGAGGGAGAAAGAAAAGATGTGATATGCATAAAACAAAGTCACTGTTAAACTTAAGTATGAAACCAGTTTAAAAGTGCAAAATCATTTTTTAATGATTAAACATCATTAACTGTAATGTTAATTACAGTTAATGTAATAACTGTAATGTAACATCATTAACTGTAAACATTATCCACATAGAATGACTGATCAGGAGAGGTAGTACCTTTCTTTTTCATCTTTCCTTTCAGGTGTATGGTCAATGGTCAGCTTCACGGGTTTTCCTTTTCTACACAAAATAGCTCGGCTGTCCCCAACACTGGCTACAACCAGTTCAATACCATCTCGCAATAGTGCTACTGTTGCAGTAGTCCCTGAGGTCAGCAGGGTTGCTACAAATATTATGAAAAAGAATACTAGTTAGCAACTGTGAGTGATTGGATGCATAATTTACATTACAAGATAAAATACAGTCATGGTAAACTAATGCAGAAATGTATCATTCTAATTTAACTAGAGCTTTACAAATAAAGCGCAAATGAAGTATTAAGATCATGCAGAGAAAGTTCTTAAATCAGTAACAAGGCTCTATGCAAACAAAAGAAGTTTGTTTTAGAAACTAACCTAGTTTGGTAAACAATGCATCAAATATGTCTTCCATTATCTCTAGCTATTTATATTAAGTAAAGCTGCAAACTTATAACTACGATGACACCTTTGGGTGCCCATCAGGTGTCATGATTAAAAGTATTAAAACTTAGATTGGCCAATATATGGCAGGACTGCTAAATCCTCTTAGTCAAAGAGACTTTTCTATAATACATAGACTCAAAGGCTTTCTTTTCCATTTCTTACTCCTATGCCATGAAAGTATCATCAGTTAACAGGCTTTAAAGGGTATCTCATTTATTTTCAAGTACTATATTCTACTTTTTTCCCTTATACAACTGTTTACATTTTACAAATGTTCACAAGAAATTCCTAAAATGGTTAAAGACTTACATTCCTTTCAGTTTATCTTTATCCTCCCAGCTATAAACTAAAATTACTGTTATCATTATGCTAGTAGAAAATCCGGGAGACAGGCAATGAAAGGCATCCTAGTTTTCCATAAGCTCAGTGCAGTTAACACTCCTAGCTAAGGAAGACTCTAAATACTATCAGTCTTTATCCATATGCAATACAGTACTGCCGGGTTCTATTCCTGTGATCCTGCCTGGGCCAAGGGCATTCTAGGAATGCCAATTTTCTCTGGGCTAATAATAAATAAAATTAAATGTTACTGGGTTTGAGGGGCTCCACTATTTCCTCCAACCAAGTCAAACTGTACTTTTGTGTCTTCCTTTGATTCATTCTGACAGTATCTGTCCTAAACTACTTGTTAAAAATTTTGAAGGTGCATAGAGCCTTGCCAAAAGTGAGAATACTGAAATTATAGGCTAGAAAAGTAAAGCAAATTGAAAAAGATAACATTTAAAGCAGGTATTGTCTCTAGTATCATCGTTAATTCTTTCAAGTATCTAAATAAAATATTCAAGTGATCCTCCAAAGGTAATTTTGACTTCAAAGGTTTGTTTTTGGTTTTGGTTTTTTTTTTATAAGAAAAATGAAGTGTTATTGATTTGCTGACTGGGACTCAATCTTTCCAAATATTTATATATATATATTTTTTTTTCAATTTTTTCAAAAGATACTTTTAAAAATTTTAAAAATTCACCAGTAATTCATTTCTGGAGAGAAATATATATGTTTTTCCAGTTAATATACTAAAATGCCTGCTTTAATCAGAAAAGTAAAATGGGAAAACATGAATAAACCTTTCTTAATCTTTTATATACATGCTAAATATACTTCATGGACGAACAGAATTTACAGCTGTACTAATTTTCCCATTTACCTCTTGATTTTGGAACTGTTGTGCCAAAGTAACATTTCTCCAATGCTAAAGTATATTTTATATTTATTACGGTATAGAACAAATCTGTCAATAATATTTAGTTTACTAATGTTTACTTTTTTGTTTGTTTGTTTGTTTTTTTATTGTACTAATGTTTACTTTTATCCAACTTAAATTATCAACTAAAATAGTTCATTTGAGTTGGAACCCCATACAATAGACTGCTTAGAATTTAACCACCATTATAGTTTCAAATAACTTAAAAGATCAGACAAGATAATACAGGCCTTTGCGCAGATGCTGCCTGTACATCCGCCAGTGACTTAAACTAAGTACTACCAGCAACTTAAAAGAAAATTTTTTTAATTGGCTACATCCCAAAGCTTATATTTCAAAAATGAGAATCCAAGGTTAGCTGTTTAGGCTTTTAAGTCATGGCTCTGCCACCTACGAAATTAAAAGATCTTGAGTTTTTACCACCTGAACTTCACAGTTCCAAAATCCCAGGACTTGTGGGAAAGCTTTTAAAACTAACTTTTGATAGAGTTAGCTAAGCATCTTTCTAAGAATATAAATATCAAATCAGCATTTATTTTCATTTAACATTTAACATAGAAGTAAAAATTCTCACTTTTTTGCCCTCACAACAAAACTTTAAAACTAAGACATCTTTCAATAAGTTCTTAACACTCACTGGACAATTTCTACTGCAAGTCATCTCAACTAATGGGACAAAGAGGATGTGGGAACCTTCCAGTAGTCCAGGCTAGGAACCGCTGGACTCCTTCACCTGAGACAAAATTAAGCAGATCTCTCTTTCCACTGAAGCCCAGCATATAGTGTCCACGGGCTCCAGGTCTAGAGCTGCTGACCAGGCACAGTTCTCTGCCACAAATAACACGCACAGAGGCAAATAGGAAATTCACCCAGGAATTGTGCTCATACATTACAAACCTGCAACACAGGGGAGGACAGAGAAAGAGCTGCAAAATAAGGGGAAGGGTTTTTATTTTGGTGAAAATTTCACTATCAAATGACACTAATATTTCAGGAGATGCCAAACCAAGGATTCCAAACTTAACTTTCTCAAGTTGATGGTATTTTGTAGTTGAGTTTATTTTTTTCATCATAGAGTAAGTAACGTTTCTTTCTCAGTTTTGTGGTTTCCCAAAGTTGGAGAAAACCATATACACATGCATTTATACCAAAACTCAGGCACACAGCTACATACACACACACTCATATACACACGCTCACTTAGAGAAAATCAGTATCTTTATTGAGTTGCAAAAACAGCATAATGAATTTTTCTGTAAAGTATCAGAGCTGTCCCAGTAACAAAAGGGAACATTTGTAGTTATAGCACTGAAAAAGTCATACCTGATGAGCAGAATATAATAGACAGGATTTGAACTACAGTATACCACCAAATCACTGGGATTTAATTATATACCAAGAAGGAATCAAAGCACCTCCTAATATCAGATAAAAGGAATAACACATTTGTTAATGGTGTTTAATACAGGGATTTAGTATCTAGGAGGCATTTTTCAATTAGAATGATTTATTTAAATTTATTGTTTAAATAAAGGCTAGTCAAGCTCTAAATGTTTCTTTTATCATTCTTAAAATGGATATTTCTCAGCAGCTCTCTCTTTCCCCCTGTGTTGCAGGTCCACACATCAAAAGAAAACTGATTAAAATTTCAAATGGGAACATAAAGAGTAAATCTGTACTTTTAAAAGTATAACAACCCTTAGTAATTATTCAATTTTTGTAATAAAAATATGTAAAATCCAACACATTTTGAACATTATTACAATGGGTGTTCTAGATATGTTTGACTCATGAACACAAAGATCAAATTAATGACCTGAAGCAGTAACAGAACAATAAGAATATCTCTACAAATGCTGTCCTTATTATTATTTCCTTTTGGTTATTTCCAGCATGAGAAGCGTATTCAAAAATGATGCATTTGTGAAACTGGTTATTTTGTAGTTTCAATCCCCATAAAAAGTCACATGATATGAAGAACATGTTTCCGATAAAACTCATAATGTGCCATCAGTGCCTCCCTCTCTGAAGGTCAGAACAAGTCTTCTCTTTTTGATTCTTTTGTTTCTTGGACAGCTTTGTAGCTTTCAAAGTTTAAGCAATCCAAAAACATTTTTAAAAGTTTATAGGATAACAGGATTATGATATAAATTTTCTACCATGCGGTTTGTTTTAAGTGACTTTCATTGTTCTTTAACAATGGCCTAATCAATGGGAAAGCATTTGAATTTACTAGCTGGTTTCACAAATTGTAAAAATACTTGTTGCTGGTGTAAATTGAATTTTAAAAATTCAAAGATGATGAAATTAGCTATTCACAAATAACAGCAAATTTCAAACACACTAACAACAAATCAGTCAAGATAGCTGGCAATTTCTTAGGACCAAGGTAACCTTATTCTTGCTGTTTCTTGATAAGTGACATTCTGATTTTATTCTCTTCAAATAATCCTCAGTTTAAACAGAAAGACTAATATTTTAAATGCTAATGGAATAATTTGGAGTACTTTATGCAGCTGTGAGAACTCTGGAACTAATGTCCTGAAATGATGAGAATGTTATATTTTCATTTTGTTATTTCTCTTAAGAAAGCTCATACAGTGTGACTGAAGGACCCTTCTTTGAGTTATAAATGAAATTTTACCATCAGTGATTGATTCCTAGAGTTTAATTAAACCCTTTTCAGGTTTCTGCTACTTAAAATTCAAATCTACCCAGGAGTGAGAAGTCAATAAAACTCATAATTATATAAATAATTTGGTTAACTCAGCTATAACATGATTAAGAAATAAACTACAATAACTATAGTGAAAAGAGTAGGCAGTGGAGATCAGTTCAGTACAAATAATTATCGAATACCTTTGTGATTTCCATGCAGGTTGTTGAACACCAGAAATTCAAAAATGAATAAGGCATGTCCCCTACCCTCAAGTTGCTCATAGGAAGGGGTTCAATAAGAGGGAAATGGGGACTGATGCTAAAAAGGATCAAAGAAACTGGCAAAGCAAACTGCACTTGCTTCACAATTTTGTTTAGTCAGATTGGTTCTACTTATTGTTATGTTAAAGAGATTATCCACTCTTATAATACTGATACTGCTTCAGTTCTTATTAAATATAGAAATTTTTTTTAATGTGAATAACCTTAAAAAAATCTAAAATGGTGTAAGGTTTTTTTAAAATCCAAAACAGCAAAGTTAAAAAGCATTTAGAATTCAGTCTTTAATAGCTTTAATATACTTGAAAAAAATAGGCCCCAGGTATCAAAAGGCAATTTTGCCATCCTTGAAAGCCTTGACAACTTATTAAGAATAAAGTTTAAATTGTTCTCAAAACACTAATTTAAAGAAATGGCAGGCTATTTAACTAGTAAAAACACATATACAAGATTTATAAACAACAATCTTATAACAGACCTTTTTACTTTAGTAGCGTACCAAACATCATTCTGTCTTGCTCCATTATACTTGCAAACAAATAACCATTAGGTAAAAAATAAATTTAAAAACATCTTATAAAAGTTCTGGGACCACTAATTCAAAGTATATGCTAAAAGAATTCAATTAAAAACATTTTAATTTATTATTAGAAATAAATTAATTTCTTATGATTAATTTCTTTGTACAATTGTCTGGCTACATAAAAAAAGGCATCTTTAGAAAGTTTCTTTTAAGGTAAGCTAGTTAAATAAATTTTCTCCTTAAATTCAAAATTCCCTTTAATATATTTAACAAATAAAGCCGTCCTCTTTTATTTGACACTAAATCTACCATGGACTGCTTTAAACATCTAAATCCATTAGTTTCTTTTTTTCAAAAGGACTGACTCTACTCTGAAATAACAGGTTAATATTTTTGATTGTTGGTCACATGCCCCTGACAAACTTGAACTTTCTATTCTAGAAATTTTACAGCAAGCTGTAGCTGTTTATAGACTGGCTGGGGGTATGCCACTGCCCTTATAAGCATATAAGCCTTGGCGTGTGAAATACAGCAAACTCAGAGACATCAGGTTATGGATGGCATATTGAAATTCAGAGGCTTATAAAAATAAAACTATCAGGAAGCATTTCAACTTCCCCTTCCAATGTTTCACCCCTTAGAGGCAAGAGCTTAATCTTATAAATAAAATTCACCCTCTCACAATCCCTATTATCTTTGTTGAATTGGAAAGAAAAAAGCCCAAAGGAATAAAGGAGAAGAGATAATGAACCTGAATTATCTATAAACTAGAAAATAAGTCCCTGAGCAAAGGGAGAGTCATCTGTAATGCTTTTCTGAGGAGTGTGATGGAAAGGTTTTCAAAAAAGAAAATGAAAAACCTCTTAAGATGGTAAAGATAGCCCATCCCACAGCCACCTTCTCCACTCTACATAATTAAATATGCTAGTGAGAGAGGCCACATAGGGTGCCAGCAAAATCCCTAACTCTGCCATTGACCATGACTCATTTGTGAAATGGGAAGGACTTCCATCCCTATCCCTAGAAAATTGTGAAAATGGCATTTTTGACCTGCTTTAAAGAAAAGTTTAAACCAAACACAAATTCTAATTAACACATCATTCATTTTCAAATCAGATATGAGGTCTATATGTATAAATTCATATAATCGCTGGAGAAGATATCAAAGACTAACTTTATGAGAAAAGACTTTGGGGCAAGCTAACCAGAAAACATTAGCTATGTTCTCCTGAAGTGGTTTCCATAAATTTAGTCAAAACCAGAAACATTTTACTTTCAAAATGTAAGAGCATATAGTACATAAAATTTTAAAATTCAGCTGCCATACTCTTGTGCTTAACAAATAAAAATAGAAACATCACTAGTTACCATAAGAAAGCTGCAAGATCAAACTCTTTAAAGTAGAGGGATATTTTCTACGCGGGACATGACTCCCAGGGGTGTAAACCTTCCTGGCAACGTGGGACAGAAATCCTAGAATGAGCTGGGACTCAGCGTCAAGGGATTGTGAAAACCTTCTAGACCAAAAAGGGGAAGAGAGAAATGAGACAAAGTGTCAATCACTGAGAGATTTCAAACAGAGTCGAGAGGTTTTCCTGGAGGTTATTCTTACGCATTATATAGATATCATCTTTTTAGTTAAGATATATTGGAGAGGCTGGTGGGAACTGCCTGAAAATGTAGAGCTGTGTTCCAGTAGCCATGTTTCTTGAAGATGATTGGATAATGATATAGCTTTCGCAATGTTTGACTGTGTGATTGTGAAAACCTTGTGTCTGATGTTCCTTTTATCTACGGTATGGGCAGATGAGAAAAATAGGGGGAACAAATGTTAAAATAAATTTAGTAGATCGAAATGCTAGTGATCAATGAAAGGGAGTGATAAAGGTATAGGAAAAAACCAGGGAAACAAAGGCTAAAATATACTGGGTAGATGGAAATACTAGCAGTCAATGAGAGGGAGGGGTAAAGAGTATGGTACGTATGAGATTTTTTCTTTTTATTTCTTTTTCTGGATTGATGCAAATGTTCTAAACAATCACGGTGATGAATATACAACTATGTGACGATATTGTGAATTATTGATTATATACCAAGAATGGAATGATCATATGGTAAGAATTTTCATGTCTGTATGTTGTTAGGTTTTAAAAAAATTTCTAAACTTAAAAAAAAGAAGAGGGATAAAACATATTTCCCTTCAAATTATGCAAATAAGTGCATATTAGCCCTTGTCCAATTTTCTTCTTTTCTGGCCAATTACTGTCTTATCAGATCTGATAATCTTGTAATTTATTTCAGCACTTGCTCATCCAGTCCATCTACTAGTAAACAAAACAAAACAAAACAAACAAAAAAATCCACCTCAAAAACAAAACAAAACAAACCTATCTCCTAGTATGGACATCTTGTCCACTAAAACAAGCAATAAGATGGATTAAAAATTTTTAAATCCTTTTAATAGCAAAATTCAGTATCCAAGTAAACTACTTTAAATGAAGAACAATAGTTTTGGAGTTTCTCTTTCTGAGAAATTCTCCGATATACTTCATCTAAAAGTGAGCTACTTGACATCAGTTTGCATTTCAGAAAGCATTCAAACTCACTCATTATAAAAAATCATTTTCTAAATAAGCATCCTCACAATTAAGCATACATTAAAATTCCCACCCCCAAAGGGCTTAAACTATTTCCTCTCTTACCAGCCATTCAGAATATTAAGGAATGAGATTGTTTTACATACCATCAGCAGACAGGTGAGCATGCTTCGCAAAAGCTTTATCTATTTCTAGAAAAGCCATGGACAACAGAGTTTCCAAGTTCTTCTCCTTAGGAAGCAATTCCCTTTATAAGGAAGAAAAAAAGAGGCCCCAATCATTTTACAATGGGTTTCTCATCTTCCTCCTAGACACTCAATGTAGTAGGGTTATTCCATACAATCCACCAATAAGACTTTCCTTTCAGAAGCTTCGGGTCCACTGGTTAATAACAAGTTTCATCCAGTAAATTATCAGGCACTGTGATAAGCCTATAAAGGCTCAAAAATAAAAAAAATTTTTAAAAATTTTTAAAAAATAAAGGCTCAAAAATAAATGTCCAACAGTTTGTCCTTAAAGAATTAATCCTCATTTTGACAACCCTTCGGGGTTGGGAGTTTCTTAATATTAAATTAACCTACTGAGTTCTTCTTTGGAACGAGGAAGAATATGCATAAATCACTCAATGAACCATATGACTAACTATATACAGGAAAGACCAGAAACAGTCTCCTATTCATAACTCTGACACGTTGTTTCTTATCTTTTAATTCTGTTATGGTATGATGCTTCAAAAACACATCAGTAATAACTGGAGTAATAAACTATTTAAAGTGTTCCCAAACTCCTGCATTAAATGTATTTTCCCACACTAATGGCAATGATCCAAAGCTATTTTCAAAAAGTATCTGAAGCTATTTGTACCACTTAAAATAATAATTACCATTTACTGAAGCACTTATTATATGCCATGTACTGATACATACATTGTCTTGTTCATCTTATGTTAATTCACTTGAAAGCTCACAAATCAAGTGCTGTAGATTCTGGTCAATGCTTTCACCAATGGAGTTGTTAAAATACAATTCTGAAACAGCTGATGCTAGTTAAAGCAGCTTTTCTTTAATCATCAGTAATTAGCTGAATAAGAGGCATCTTTAAGTTACCGCTTATTCAAGAAATGGTAGTATGAAATTAATCAAACGACTACGTTTACACTGGAAATCCCAGCCAAAGGTGAAGGATAACAAGAAGCATAAGGCAAACTGCAAAGTCAAGAATGAAAGTCATTGTACATACACAATGCATTTCTCCATGTGGGTGTGACAGAAATCTGCAGCAGCAGGTCCGCCATGTCCATCATACACCGCAAAGTACAGGACCTCATCTGTTAACTGAGCCAAGTCAAACCGATCTTCATTCTCTTTTCGTTTGCCAATCTGTGAGGCACACCCCACATTTTCCAAGCTGATTTTGGGAATTGGCTTGCCATACTTAATGCTGGGTGGTAGAAGAATTGGCTCATCAATACGGTTGTCCCAGATTCCAAAACTGTCCCAGGTGGCTGGACGCCCACTGCCGTCTGGGTCAAACCGAGAACACTTGGGCTCAGAAGTGGAGCTGTAGAATGCGGATGTCACCCGCCTATCTTCTTGTAGCAAGCGTGAGCTTAACAGCACTCTCCTTCTCACCTGGTTCCCACCACTTCTAACCAAAGTAATTAAGGCAGCTGTTGACATAACTCAGTTCCAAAGGCCTCAGTAACCAGGGAAATGTCAATGCAAGGGATAATGGAATGTCTTCAAGAAAGATGATGCAACTGAGTAGAAAAAAGACAGTGACTTGTAATTTTTAATATACCTGATAAATCATTAGATATTACCAAAATTGAAGGCCTTAAAGGATATAACAGAAAATATGTTTAGCCACAGTACAGCACCCAACTTCTAAGAATACTGGATCATACACGAATTAACTTACCTATCCCATTTACACTGTTTAAATTTCATAAAAATCTGGCAGTGTTCAATATGATAGATCAGGGTTTCTCAAACTGTGCAGATGATGAGCCCAGGGTTTTATTAAAAAGCAGATTTTTATTTAGTAAGTCTGGGGTGAGATTCATCTCCCCAGCAGGCCACATTTTCAATAGAAAAAATACAGAATACCAGGGTAAATAAATTTTCTTGCCTCCTTTTACTCTATCTGAAGAAAAGGTTGGGGCAAATATTAACAGTAACAACAAAGTCTTTTACAAGAGCTAGAACTAAGAGAAGAAAAAATAATTGATTAATAATAGTTCTGTGCCCAAAAAGTGTCCAAATTTTACCAAAACAGAATCTAGGATCTAAGTTGTTTCTTTGCTTTAAGATCTCTCAACTTTTATCAAGTCTGTACATATTCTATTATATGGTTAAACACATGTGGTTCATGCAAACATCTCCATAAGCAAAGAGATAAGTGAGTTCTGATGCTTCTTTTTGTAGTGGACCCACGAGCTTTGGGAAGGTTGTCTTATCACAGGAAACTGCCTTTGTGACAAGCAGTCCTGATTTACAAGCCCTTCACTGCGATTCCATCGTTCTCCAACCCCAGCAGCCCACCCACAGCCCACCCACACTTCCCTCCATGGCCAACAACCCCAAGATAGCACTGGAACTTATACTTCTCTGAAACTACTGCAAAGCTTCAAGCAAGAGACACGACTCTGTATGCCCCTGAACTCCCACTTCTGGATTCTGTCCCCAAACTCAATCCTAAAGCGTCTTCTGGCACCACAAGGTGTTATCAGGGGAAATCCTAAAGCCCTGCAGGGAGGGATCCGTTTCTGGCAGTTTCCCATACAAATAACCTTCTAAGTATAATTACATCTCCCGAGGTTTTTTTTCTTTTTGTATGCTGTGTGGCGGGGTCACATTTCATTCTTTTTCCATGTGAGTATCCCGTTATTGCAGCACCATTTGTTGAATTTTTTGTCTATTTTTGTTGATTTTTTTATTTGTTTGTTTGGGAAGTGAATGGGCCAGGGATCGAACCAGGTCTCCTGCATGGCAGGTGAGAATTCTACCACTGAACTACCCTTGTACTCTCCTCTCCACAGTGATTTGGTTATATTAGAATTGAAAGCCAACTTGAAAAGATGACATAAAATTAAGATTTGATGCTTGTGAAGGGTATACTGGTGTTATAGTCTCAATTGTGTGTTCTAATTATTTCATAATAAAAAGTGAACTTGAAAAAATGTATCCTCCACAAGGACACAAACACACACACAAAAGCCCAGTTGAATGCCTCTATGAGAAAATGCATTACAGATTTCAAACAATCATTTTCAATTGAACTTTTGGAAACTGGTCTGTGAATGGAAGGGACATTATTCCTTTCAGTGGGTAAAACAGTGGAAGGAAAGGAGCAGAGTCTAAAAAACATCCTTAGTTAGATATGTAAGAAATAAAAGACCTATTGGCCTTGACTCAGAGAAATTAGGATAAAAATGGCCCCATAAACAATTATGAACAATTTGTGTATCATAAAAAGACTTAGGAGACCATCCCTTTTTGGTTTTTGACTAAGATCAAGTTTAAAAGATTGAAATTCACATCGTTTTATGATGATATCTGGGGTAGGGGAGGGGAAACAGTCTCTAGTTATTAAGTGAACTGCTCAGTCAAGCTTAAAGTGAATAACACATTCCATTCCAAAAACTGAGATACTTGTTCATTTGCTTTTGACTGAAGATTACATTTTATTCCACAACAATAGCAAATATGTGAAATATTGGCAATTACCTGTGGTGAAATTTCAAACTATAACAAATAAGAAAAGTATTTTAAATTATTGATGGAGATAATTTACAAAGTACCTTTATACCATGTAGAAAAAGACTTTAATTAAATATGTTGTAAATAAAAAATAAAAACATATTTAAATGAATCTGTTTATCAGAAAAAAATTCATATTAAAGTGCACCAAAGATTAGTAAAATACTACTCTTTCTGCTTTTGTATGAAAGCATACAGCCATATTCAGCCTTAGTCCACTTTGTAGTCATGCAACTACTTTAAACAAGTTCTAATAAGGTTAGCTTATTATTATTATCTAATAAGGTTAGCTTATTATTATTGTTATTTTTTTATTTTTTTGCATGGCCAGGCACCAGGAATTAAACCTGGGTCTCCAGCATGGCAGGTGAAACCTCTGCCTGCTGAGTCACCATGGGCCACCCAAGGTTAGCTTATTTTTATAAATCATGTTAACATTTATAGTCAATCTTTGGAAGTCAAAATCATCCCAAAGAGTTAAAGGGCAGAAATAATTTTGAAAGCCATTTGAAGATACAAAAATATGTCAGAGCATGCCAAAACCCAAGCAAAACCAATTTTGCCAATCTTAAAGAATACCTAGGGCATTATATAAGATTCTACAAAGGTTCCACGCAGTAGGGTAACTTTCCAGAAACCTACAACCTCCAGATGGGTCCCTGAACCAACAAAGTCCTGAAATGCAGAGGCCAGCCTCCCCAGAACATCAACTAGTTCCATCCCCTTACCCCATATTTTCCAACATGAGAAAACTAGAATGGGCATAGCCCAAATACCCATAAAGAAAGATGAAAGATGGTGGAGTTTTATACAGAGAAGGTAGGGTTTAACAAATGGATATTATTACTGAATCATTATATTGATATTTCTTTTAGTCTCCAGTACCTTAGTGCAGCTAGAAGTAAAAACCTAAAATTGTGTAATTATAATCTGAAATCTGCTCTACAACTAATTATTTTGATGTGCTTTGAAATTCATTGCTTTTTAGTATGTATGCTATTTTTCACAAAAAAAGAAAAAAATATTTCTTCTAGCCTCCAGTGTTTTGGAGCAACTAGAAGGAAAAATCTGAAATAGTGGAATGGTAACTCATAACAAACTCTGAAATCTGTTCTGTATCTACTTACTAAAGTATACTTGGAAAATCATTGCTTTTTTTCTTTCATTGTAAATTTGTTATATTTAACAATAAAAAGCGTTTAAAAAAAAAGTCAGAGCACCAGTTAAAATCTAAGAGCACATGAGCACATCATGTACTCCTAGTAAAAATACATTTTCAAGACCATGTGTACTGGTTTGAAAGAATTATGTACCCTAGAAAGGCCATATTTTGATCCTGATCCATCGTGTGCAGGCAGTGTTTCTTTTAATCCTTATTCAGCACTGTAGATTGGAAGCTTGATTAAATTATCTCCACAGAGATGTGGCACACCAGTTGCGGGTATTAACCTTTGATTAGATGTGACTCCACCCATTCAAGGTGGATCTTCTTGAGTTTACTGGAATCCTTTAAAAGAGGAAACATTTTGGAAAAAGCTTCAGAACCATGGGAACCACAAAAGTCCACCCAGCCAGAAACGTTTGGAGATGAAGAAGGAAAACACCCTGGGTGAGCTTCATGAAACTAGAAGTCTGGAGAGAAAGCTAGTAGATGGCACCATGCTTGCCACGTGCCTTTCCAGTTCCAAGAGAAACCCTGAACATCATCAGCCTTCTTAAACCAAAGTTATATTTCCCAGGATGCCTTAGATTGGACATTTCTATAGCCTTGCTTTAATTTGGACAATTTCACAACTCTAGAACCATAAACTTGAAACTTAATAAATTCCCCTTTTTAAAAGCCATTCAGTTTCTGAGATATGGCATTTTGGCAGCTGGGAAACTAGAACATCACGCTAAATAAAGTCAAGACAAATAACTAGATTAGAATCCTAGCCATACAACACAGGTTTGTTAAGCCTGGAGAACAGGACCTCTTTCCCCCATGACCTACCTCTGGCAAATATTTCAAACTGCCCCCTACCCTAGCCTGAGCCTTTTCACTCTCTAGCAACTGCCCTGTTATAATAACCCCCATTACTCAACCTCCACCTTCCCGCAGAGACGGTTACAATCCTGCATGCTTCAGGCAGCGCTTAAATTTTAACTTAACCAGTAAGCACCGCCAACTCCTAACTTAACTCCCTAATTCTGAAAGCTCGACTATAGAAATTTAACTAACCCTTGCCTCCACCCCCACCCCCACCCTCAAACCGTAAAATCCCTATCCCCTGCTACCTCAGCATAGTCGTTTCTTGAAACGCTGCCGGGGGCTGCTCTGTTTCTCCCTAAAATAAAGCCTTTGCCTGAACTCTTTATCCTGCCTCATTCCTAGTGAGTTTGCCTTTCATTATTGCTACAATGAAACTGAAAAATACTGACAGTCATATACTAAAAGGAAAAAATGGACAATCTTCCACATAGAATAAATGTCTTCCAAATTTCCTTTTCCCTTCAAACAAAAATGTATAGGATCACAATTTACTTTAACCACATAATTTTTTTAAAAGTTTGTGTGTGCATATTTATACACAAACACACAGAATCTATACGTTCTAAATATTGTCAATAAACGAAAGGGCAGTTTACTGTTATAATTTTAAGCACATACTACTGAAACTTCCAGCATATGATGTTAAGAAAGTATTCATACTGCCCATTATAAAGTGGCAGTCAGATACCATTACAGTAACTTCCACAATGGAAAAACGAGGTCATTTCTAAAATTTTTACACCAAATATCCGTAAATGAACTTCACAAATACTGCTTTACTGACCTATTTAAAAAACAAACAAAACCATTGCATGTCAATAAATTAAAATGTTAAGGGGCGGGTCACAGTGGCTCAGCAGGCAGAGTTCTCCCCTGCCATGTTGGAAACCTGGGTTCAATTACCAATACTTACCCATGCATTAAAAAAAACAAATTTTTTTAAATGTTACAGAAACTCCCAAAATCTATTTCAGTAAGTTTGAACCCCAGTATCTTCTCTACCAGCCCCCTGCTGGGAGGTAGGGATAGAAAATGCACTGTTCTACCTAAGAGGGGGAAAAAAAAAAAAAACAATAAAAATCCCAAGGGACTCAGCCTTAGCTGTGATGTGGAAGAGTTTTCTCTGACGTGAATAGTTTACTAGTATGAATAAAGGACATTAGAGCCGTGAAAAGTATGCATAATAATTATATAGCTACCCTTTAAAACAGTCAAGGGAGACCTGCGTTGATGGTTGGTAAAAAGTGACTAAGATTGCAAGTAAAAAATCATTAGCATGAACTCACTACTCAAAAATTATACTGAGGGATTTTATTGCACAGGGAAGCATCTATTCTTTTCCAATTTCTATACACACAGACACACACTGAAATACACATTTACACTCACAAGCTTTGCTCTTCTTCCACAACAGCATCGCTAGAATACCCACGATGCCACGGCTATTTTTCAAGACCATTAACACCTGTCACTTTACTCGTTCTGAAGCCACCAGAAAACTTCATCATTTTCTCTGCAGTGGTTGAGAAGTGCAAAGACCTCAGACCTTGCTGCACATTTCCGGTTTGACGCTTAGAAAGCCCCTGGAGCTTTAGAGGCTACCAATTCCCAGGCTATTTCCATCCGGAGCTTCGTCTTTGTCACCTCTTGGAATTTTCTTAATTTAGTGAAAGCGGCTGCTAAAAAAGACATCGCCAGTGACAAGGCCTTGAGATTAACAGCGCTCTCCCGGAAAAGCAAAATACAACTCCTCAGACCCAAACCACCCAGGGCCCGGCATCTTTCTCTAAACCGATCCCCTGGAAAGCGCACAGTTGAGAATTCTGGATCCTGGGCTCGGTTCGCAGGCTGTGACAGATGAGTGGCAAGCGTGATATCAGTTACGAACGCCCCAGTGCCAGCGCTGCGCACTGCACAGCAGACCGCTCGGCGCCCCCACCACTCTCCACCATCGAGTCCCCGCCTCCCAACCTCCCTCTAGGCGTACAGATTCCGGCAATCGCCACGTCTCCCTCTCCCGGACCGCAGCTGCGGTGGCGACGCGGCGCTCCTCCCCGCAGCATCCTCTCCTCCTCTGGCTTTGGGCAGGGCACCTGGGGGGCCTCGCTGCGGGGAAACGCAGGCGAAGAGAGGGGAGGACACCTCCTGCTTCGCTTCCATCCTCCTTCCTTCCCTCCGGTCTGGGACACCCTGCCTCCGGCCTCCCCCCACCTCCCTCCCTCGCTGCGGCCCGGGACACGCCCCATCCCGGCTCCACCCACACCCCAGGCGGCCACCTTCTCTCCCACCCCCGCTCACCCTACCTGCCGGCTCGCGCCGCCACAGAGGTCAAGTTCCCCCGCGCGCAGTCTCGGCAGGCACCGCCCGCTACCCCGCCGCGCCACTAGGTGGGCCCCACCCCGACCTGCTTGCTCTCCAGCTCCAACGGGAAGGCAGCGCACTGAGAACACAGAATGAACGCGGGACGCGGACAATTTCTAGGGAAATTAAGCCTACAGGTCCCCTTTCCTTTCCTGGCGAGCAATTTCCCCGTTCCCTCCTTATTCCGGGACCGAGGACGGTGGGATGCGACCTCGCCAATAAAAGACATTATAAACGGTTAACAAAAAGAAATGAATTGTACTCTCTAGACTCTTACCTCGTGATGCTTATGTTCCTCAATTTTTTTTTTTTTTATCAACTAACGGAGGGCAGGGGAGGGACGTTCTTGGTCAGTCAACAAAATCGCCTTCTCCGACGTTTCTGATCTCCGGAGCAAGCAGGTGGAACGGCCACCACTGCCTCGTCTGCAGGAAATTCTCGAAAATTTTTCCCCGCAGTTGGCCAGATAGAGAGGGGGAAGTCTGTTCCCATTGACTGACAGCAGCTGCTGCCAATCGGCGCTTGGCCAGGCAGCACGCCGGCCATCTGTCTCAGCCACTCACAGATGCTGACAGGAACGAGCCTCCCCGCAACTGCAATTTGATTTGGCAGGCTTCTGGCGGCTCACTGACGAGCGACGTCGACTTTGGCCAGATGCGGCTCCCGGTAGCGCTCCGCCCACTGGAGGGCTAGGTGCGCGGGCCAATGAGGGGCGCCTCCGCGGCGGGTGGGGCCGCGAGCCCTGGTACTTCGCCAGCACCTCGACGAAAGAGGTGTGTCGCTACGGACAGGGAGGGAGCGCGGTAGTTGTGACTACTAGGAAGCCGAGAAAGGAATGCCAGGACCTTGCCTGAGCATAGAGCTGAAAGTCACCTGGTTCCTGCTATGTTTTGAAAAGTTTACAAGGCTGCACCGTTTTTCCTGTTTTAACAGGCATCTTGTGGTCCCTTGGGAATGTCGGTTCATTCATTCGATAAACATTTCTGTATTTATGGAGGACCTTTTATGTGTTAGGCACAGTGCTAGGCACTGGAGATACAATCCCGACCCAGATGGATAGTCTAGTGGGACGGAAAAGGGGGAAACTAATAAACAAATATAAATTAATAAATCATGTCACAGAAGGAAATAGAAAAGGTGCAGATAAAGAAATAATGGGGGATTAACTTTAGATTGGGTTACTAAGTGAGGCCGTTATGAGATGATAGTCAAGCCGAATCTCCAAGAGTGAGAGGGAAATCAGGCGTGAAATGAGTACAGTGGTGAGAGTGTTCTTGGCAGAGGGAACAGCAGATCAAAGGTCCTGAAATGGGACAGAAAGAAGGACAGTGTGGCTCTAACATGGAGAGAATGGGTTCTCAAGAGTAGCATGCCCTGAGAAGAGGTAGGCAGAGGCAAGACAATATAGCCATGCCTTGAAATTTAAACTACATTTTAAATTGAAAGGGAATCCTCTGAGGCATTTTAAGCGAAGGAGTGAAACAATCTGGTTAGTGTGTGGAGAGCAGGTAGAATGGGTTTGTTGGTAGACCGATTAGGAGGTGATGGCATATGAGACAAGCTGGAAATCAGGTGGCTTCCTCTATGGTAATATCACTGGTAATAGAGAAAAGCAGAGAGATTAGAGATTTTAAAGGTACATGATTAGCTTGTATTTGGACATTTTAGGTATCCTCAAGTAGGGAAAGATGTTCTGGACCCAGTTTGTTGAGTACTTTTCAGAGAGTAATTCTCACATGCTTTCAGATTCTAATAATGACATTGTGGAATGTCATTTTGGATTAACATTCAATTTTTAAGAGCTTCCTGGCATTTTCTTTTTCTTTTTTAACTTTTCATTGACGTATGCATACAGAAGAGTGCACATATCCTAAGAATATACAACTCTGAATTTTCACAGTCTGAACATACCTGTGTATCCAGCACCTGGATCAAAAAATAGAACATTATTAACATCTGGTAGCCTCCCTTGTGCCTGCTTCTAGTCTCATTTCCTTCTAAGAGTAACCTCACAGTTGACTCCTAACAGCAAAGATTAGTTTGTCTGTCTTCCAACCTGATAAATATAGAATCATAAAGTATATACTCTTGTGTTTGACTTCCTTGGCTCAAACATACTTTGTGAGGTTCTTCATTGATTTTATTCCATTGTGTGACATACCACAATTTATGAATTCATTCTTCTGATGATACATTAGAAATTTTTCCATTTGGGGGCTTTTACAAATCATGGTACTATGAATATTCCTGTTCATGTCTTTTTTTGTTTTTGTTCTTTGGTTTATGTCTTTTAATCGTGGCCTTTCTTTTGAAGGGGCATTTTAGTGGCTGAGTCTCTCCATGTTAGAGCCACATTGTCCTTCTTTCTATCCCATTTCAGGACCTTTGCTCTGCTGTTCCCTCTCCCAAGAACACTCACCACCCTACTCATGTCATGCCTGATTTCCCTCTCAGTCTTGGAGATTCAGCTTAAATGTAATAACAGCGTCATTTAATAACCCAAATACAATTATTTTCAATATGTTTATCAATAATGTATTGCCACATCTCAAACATGTGGACCAAAGTTTGACACAGATAATAAAGGACTTTGCTCTCCTAAACGTGAAAGCTTCTGGCAACAACATGGAACTGTTGACATGGGAAATTTTAAGCCTGGAAGTATGAAACATTTTGAATTATCTTAGAGCTCTGACCTTCCTTTTAAGCACTTGCAAATTGCATGCCCAGCATTTTAGATCATCGTAACTTTGTTGCATCCATTTATTATAATAGACTCTTATCTGTAATTATACGATAAGCAAGGTCATTTAAGCTGAAAATATACACATCTTTAATGTTAAAAGTCCTTTGAATTACATTTGAAAGCCATACCATTCCACATCCTATCACAGTTAATTAAAAATAAAGCCAGCAGCTTAATTCTTTTGAATTATATAATTCTGCTTTTTATATCTCTGAAGCATAGTTATATATACTACAAAAAGAATTTACCACAGGGATTGACTCTGCCTGACAGATCACGGCATAATGTCAAAAAGAAGCGAATGAATACAACACCCTATACCTTAAGTTAAGCAAGTTCTTTTTTCACTTTATATTTTAAAGAATTGGACTATTAGCTAAAAATTAGCAGCTATAAGGATAGCCAAGACATCACAGGGCTTTGGATTTGGGTGGAGTGGGAGTTATAAAATATACAGTAAGCATCTATGAGTTAAATAAGTTATTTGAGATTTAAGCTAATGAATTAGAAGAAGTTTACCTGCTTTCCAGATTGGTTACCAATTCTCCTGGGAATCAAATACTGTACTCCATTAATATTCTGTAATTAAGAGTCAATTTGTTTCTTGCTAAATATCTACAGATGGATATTTTTGTATATTCAAATCAGCAATTTTCCAGGTGAGTATGCAACTTTTTGGCCCCAAGCCAAAAAGTGTGCCTGAGATACTAGAATATACTTTTGTGCAGTTCAGGCTGCTCTATCCTTAATTACTATGTCCTTTCTCTGTGTCACCAGGATAACTGCTAGAACACTAATAAAAAAACTTTTAAATCTTATCTTTGGATCCAATTAAAACTTGCATGATTGATTTTATTTGAAAGTGTGATTGTTCCTTTATCCCCCTGTGTGTAATTTACCTCCCCAAATGTGAAAAAGCTTCATCCAGTACCAGTGATATGTGTATTTGAATTAACTTTCCGTTTCTGCCTCTGACTTTTCTATTTGACCTTACTCAAGTACTTAATTTCACTATGCCTCAGTTTCTCACAGTTGTTGTGAAGAAAATTGTATTTTATAAACACATTTTATAAGAAAGTTTATAAACAACATTGCATTTTGTTATTTAAATCACTGAAGTTCAAAATCAAAGAAATGAAATATGATGGTTGTATTAGCTAGGATTCCCTAAAGAAACAGAATCAGCAGGAGATATCTGTAAATGCTAAATTTATAAAAGTGTCTCACGTAACCATGGGGATATAGAGTCCAAAGTCTGTAGGGCAGGCCACAAACTGGCAGTTTCAATGAAGGTCCTCAACGAACTCTCAGGAGAGGCTGGCTAAAGCAGGAAGAGTGACTGTCTCTTCTGAATCCTCCTTAAAAGCCTACCAGTGATTAGACTGTGTCACTCATTGCAGAAGACATTCCCCTTAGCTGATTGCAAATGCAATCAGCTGTGAATGAAGCCAAAGTAGTCATTAAGTCATGAAATGTCCTCATAGCAACAGACAGGCCAGTGCTTGCCCAACCAGATGATCAGGTACCACCAGCTAGCCAAGTTGGCACATGAACCTGACCATGACAAGGGTGGTTAATGATGTTTGCCAAATATTTCCACATCCCAGGCAATTCCTGGCCCCCTTGGGGAGGTGCAAGGATCCTGTGCGTAGTTCTGCTCAATGAATTCTGAGTGGAGATGACAGAATCTATTTCCCTATGCAAGAACTTCCAAGAATCACTTCTCTTGCCATCGCAACTGAGAATGTTCCAGATAATGGCTGCTCCTTCAACATGAACCCCTGAGTGACTATGAAGAATGGAATCTTGCTCCATTCCATGATAAGCCATGTAGTGTGAATGAGAAAAAAATCTTTATTTTAAGCCACTGATATTTTGATGTTGTTTGTCTACTGAATTTAATCTATATGATTAATATGTCATATTAAAATAATATGGTTGAGTTTTTCTTGGGAGCAATTTTAAAAAATATATTTTTATTGAGGTATCTTCATGTACTCTACAGTCCATACAAAGTATGCAATCAGTGGCCCACAATATCATCACATAGCTGTGTATTCATCATCATGATCATTTCTAGGACATTAGAAACAGAAAAAAGAAAAATCCTATACATACATTACCCCCACCCCCTCCTTCTCTCTTTGACCACTAGTATTGCAATCTACCCAATTATTTTCTACCACTTATCCCCCTCTAATATTTATTTTTTTCTCCTTTTTTTTTAACTCATCTGTCCATACCCTGGATAAAGGGAGCATCAGATACAAGTTTTCACAATCATATGTTCACGTTGTAAAAGTTGTATAGTTATATAATCATCTTCAAGAATCAAGACTACTGGAATACAGTTCAACAGTTTCAGATACTTTCCTCTAGCCACGCCAAAACACAACAAACTAATAATGTATAATAATAACCTCCAGGATAGACTTTTAACCTTGTTTAAAATCTCTCAGGCACTGAAACTTCATTTTGTCTCAGTTCTCAGTCTTTCTTGATCCCATGGTGCCGGGTCCCAGCTCATCCTGGGAATCCTGTCCCATGTTGCCAGGGAAATTTAGACTCCTGGGAGTCATGTCCCACGTAGGTGTCAGGGACAATTTTAATTTAAGGGAAACTTTTATTCATTTATTCAAAAAATATTCATTAAGTTCCTAATATATACCTGGTCTTGTCAGGCTCTAGGCTTATAATGAATGAACAATTTAAATATGTTCTGTGTAAATTGGGAGGGGGAAGAGAAAGACAATAGGCATATGTCCAAGTATGATGAATGGTACAATTGCAAAAGTATAGTGTTAGATAAATATTATCATAGTAGTCTTGTGACTCATCTCCGCTCCCCCCCACCCTCACCCCGCCCTGTCTCTGTCTTTCTCTTTAAAGTTTGGCCTTAGCCAGTTTTGGGACATACTATAAGACTACCTGGAAAGAATGAGAAAAGAGAAAACAAGTTTTTTAACATTTGAGAGGTACCTTGGAAGCATAGAAAATGTGCCTTACTTGAATGTGGAGCCCTGGATTTCAATAATGCTTTTAAGCACTGTGCAACCTTAGGCAAGTAACTCACTTCTCTCTGCCTCCGTTTCATCATCTATAAAACGTAACTAAACATAAAGTGTCCCTAGATGACTTATATGATTGTTACAAGGATTAAATTAGATACAGAAGGTAAATGCTCCATAAAAATAAGCAGTGTTATTATTACATTTATAGATTTTTACACTGTGTATGAAGATCCTACATATACCCATTTTCAAGTAGATAAACAGAAAAATACATTCAATATTAAGAAAAATTGCCACTATCTTTAAAAATCTGTAACGGCAAACCTATTGGAAATGTTAATTTTCTAAACTCATTTCTCATTTCTAACTCTCGTTTAGTTACGATTTGGAATCTCAAGGTAAGATCGTAAGAGATGATGAAAGGCACATTTGTCAGTGGTCGTCAGGCAACCAAACGCATGAGTTATTGGCATGTACAAACACTTTCTTATTTCGGGCATAGAGTGGGTGTAGGTGCTGAACTGCATTCCTATTGGTCAGTTTCACATCCAATGGCAGAAAAGCAGGCGTTATTTTTCCAGCTAATTAGCATAGTCTGTTAAGTATCGGAGTGTGTGTTGTTTTTTCCCCCCACCACCACCCAGCTGTGTTAAATATAGAATTTAAAAGTCAGTGTTAGCATTTATTCTTTTAACAGCTATTTTGGCTTTGGGAGAATCTGGATTTGACATACAAAAGTGCTTCAGAACAAGTTTAAAAATTCAGTCAACAGCACATGATTGCTATGCTACGAGAAACAAACAAGAAAGAAGTCTGTTTTCTTCAAAATATTTTAATATAAAGAAAATAAGAATCCACAGTCATTCCCCCAGGCTAAAACAAAGACAAACCTTCTCCAGGCCACCAAAGACCACAAAATGTTTTCCTGTCCCCAGCCTACCTTTGTAGTGGCTGTAGGAAGAGGCAGGAAGCCGGAACGCGGGAGGAAGGCAGAGTGACAGCAAAGGAAAAAGGGAAGGGGAACAAGAGGTAAAACAGCCTCAGCCCAGGAGGGGCCTCTGTTCCAATTGCAGTGTGGCCCAAAGGAATAAATATGGAAGCAGAGTTTTGTGCTATTTCTGGCAATGGACTGTATATATAACTGCATGATGCAAGGTTATATAATATTTTCTACCCACTCTTTCCCTGGTTTATTCCTCCTCCTAACTAATTCTACACACATGGACTCTTTCTTCATTTTACACCATTGTTTCACAAAGCGTCAGTAGCTCCGTACTGCCAGCAGGGAGAGAAAAAAAATATCCTAGCCTTCTAAGGCTAATATTCGAACCCTTCCTTCCTTGGTTTGCTCCTTCCCCTCACCAACCTTCTTCAGGCTATTGGTGAGGAAATATAATGAACACCAAAATATTCTCCAAATGCAGAAAACCTCTCAACAGGGGCAGAAGAGAAAGAAAAACAATTTTATTATTGAATAAACATTGAACCAGAAAGTGAGGCATCATAGACAATCCTCAAAGAGAAGAAGGGAAGGGGGGGGGGGGAGGGAAGAAGGGAAGGAGGGAGGGAAGGTCTTCCCAAAAAGACCCTCATCTACCCAAAATCGTCATTTCCTTCCTAACCTGCCATGAGCATTCTTTTCCACATTGTGTCTTTTCAAGTCAAGGTACACCTTAATTTTTCTCCTCTCATTTTTCTTAGTCAGGAGGATTAAAGTGAAAGGTTGCCTTATGATTATGACTATTTTTTTTAGGTGCATGGTCCAGGAATTGAACCCAGGTCTCTTGCATGGAGGGCAAACGTTCTACCACTGAACCACTAGTGCACCCGCTGTATGATTATTAATTGTTTGTGGTCTTATTGAAGAACAAGAATATAGGGTATTGCTTCATGTAGCAAGCAAGAGTCATAATTGCCAACCCTTACCAGGGCTTACTCTTTCCAGTCATTGTTCTAAGTGCTTTACATGTATTATCTCATTTAATCCTCACAATGATCCTAAGAGGTAGGAACTATTATTAATATCTCCATTTAAAGATGAGGCACAGAGAGGTTAAGTAACTTGCCTGAGGTCACATAGCTTCTAATTGGAACTGGGACTTGAAGCTTCACAGTCCGGGTCCGGAGTTTATGTTCTTAAAACTGTGCTATTTACCAATAAAAATAAAATTAAAGCTAAGCTCAAAGATAATTCTTTATGAAACCTTAGATATGTCCACACATCTGTTCTTTGTTAAAGGTAGTATTGTCCCTATTTTATGGATAAGGCAATTTTGAGGTATACAGAGGTTAATTAACTTGCCCAGGCTATTGGTGAGGAAATATAATGAACACCAAAATATTCTCCAAATGCAGAAAACCTCTCAACAGGGGCAGAAGAGAAAGAAAAACAATTTTATTATTGAATAAACATTGAACCAGAAAGTGAGGCATCATAGACAATCCTCAAAGAGAAGAAGGGGGGGGGGGGAAAGAAGGGAAGGAGGGAAGGAAGGATGGAAAGAAGGAAGGAAGGAGGAAATCTTAACCCTTTCTAAATAGTCAAGCAGATACAACCCATTACATACACGTTCTCAAAATGAGCAATAACTACTCCTCAAGTAAGAGGACTTGACAGCACCATTGATCACTCATAGTCATTTGGTGATTGTGGTGGTCCTTGTGTTTGTTAATTACTCCCACCTAAAAGAATACTAAAACTTCTCATATTTCTATGGACAGGTAGATAGTTACAATTTGGAGCCAGATGCCTCAGTTAATTTCCGTGGGAATGAGGAAATAAGGTACTAACTTCCTTGAAGTATACATTAAAAGAGTTGGCTCCTAGGTCCTTTAGACAGGCATTCATGGTTCAAAAAGCTGCGCACACACACACACACACCCCCGCAAATGTAACTTTTTAAAAGATTCACATACATCTCAAAGGGACAGAAAACAGAAACAAGATTTACAGTTATGAGTTTTCTAAAGAATTCTCCAAGAAAAGGGAGGTGGAGGGGGTTGGGGAAGTCTCTTTCCCTCTCTGCACCCAGGGAGGTTTTTTTTTTTTCTTTTTCAATAGTAGTTAGTCTTACACTACACAGTGAAGAGTGGCACAGCAGGGATTTGAAACCACCCCTCTATCTTCAATGCACATCCTCTTACCACCCCACATAGCTCTGTACATAGCTCACAAACATTTAACATTTTACAGAGGTTCCTTCTCAACTCTATTTTGAACCTTAAGTTGCTTAAGAAATGTTGGCTTTCTGTTCTGAGAAGGTGAACAAGTGAAATACACTGTATATATACGAGTTCAAGTTTTGGACTACTTTGTACTCCAGAAAAGAACATAGATTGCAGTTGAAGTATGGGGGTGGGGGTGGGGGTAGTGGGAGAGGGTTGGTGGGAGGTGCTGAGAGTTTCTCTTTTAACCCAGTAGAGATTAGATAGTTACCAGGAAACTGCTATATTTAGAGAAAGTGTGAGAAGAGAACGTGTCACTCTCCCCTTAGAAAGTGAGCTCTTCAGTTCAGTAAGAGCAGATTATAAATGGAGTCTGACTGATGAGTTAGCCTAAATCCAGCCTACAGCAAGGTCAGATTGGGGAGGATAACGGAGAGCAGAAATTGCCCATTTTGTAATGTTAGTTTGTCATATTGGAGTTAGGAGGGTTTATTTTGTCTATTTTTTAAGTGGCTGATATAGAAAGTTTTATTCCAGAAGGAGACTTGATTTCCTGATGAGACCTATGAGAAGGCAGAGCATACTGTAAATTTATTGTAGATAAGGCTCAGTGGCAATGACATAGTGTTTGCCACCAAGGGACCTTACACCTACTTCTTCTTGACTCCCTAACAAACTTATAGCATGGAAGGGTCATTATACAGAAGTCTTTGTGCTTGTCCAGAAGTCCATATGATCAAAGAATTTTAAAGCTAGAACTCATTTCCTTCTCTCCCCCACTGCTTCATTTTGCAGAAAATAAAATGCAAACTCTGAAAGATGAAGAGATTTGCCCAAGGACACAGAGCTGGTTAACTGCAGACAGCGATTGTAGGTGTAATTTCTAGCATGCCATGCAAGTGCTAGATCTACCTCATCATACTGTATGTAATCATAACTCTTAGAATAGATACAAGGCAAGGAATCCATTAAGGAAATGCCATTTTATAGAAAAGATTTGCAAAATCAAATGTATTTTTTGCAAAGGAAAGACACTGGACTTCCATAAGGTAGAATTGACTCTGGATAATTTTGTAAAGTAAGTTAAGTTTGCATTCAGTGGTCTTATCCCTGACTTCTCTGAGATGCTGTATTATATATATATATATATCATGACTTTGGAGTTAACCTTGGGCAACTTTCTTAACCTTCATTTGCCCAGTCTTTTCATGTCTAAATGGAGATGATAGTTATACTCAAATCATTATTTTGAGGAGGATTAAATATTACGTGTAAAGGATCTAGACCAATTCTCAGCTACAGACTACCTAGTAAGTGTTAGGAACTTTTATTCCCTGTCATTGGCCAAGAACCCTATCTTGTTCTAGGCTAGTCTTCCTTTGGTATTGTCTCCTGCTTCCAAAATGTCCTAATTGATAGCCATCAAAAGCGTGGGGTGGGGGGCAGGCAGTGGATTCTGTCTGATGCACTTAAATGACCAGTTATGAGACACGAGGGTTTCAAAGAGAATAGGAGTTAATTAATAAGTGTAAAGCAGGAGATCAGGTGGCCTCTTGGCTTAAACACCCATCTCCCCAAAGTGCAGTAACTCTAGCTTTAAGTATCAAAAGATGGGCAGGTTTTAGGAAAATGAGAAGAATGGCCTGAGATGATGAGGTTAGGGATGATCCAATTATTGAGCATGTGCACATTGGTTATATGCTTAGTCGCAGAATGTATGTAAGAAAACGGTGTCCTTAATATGATGGGCTTGATTGTAGTATTATAATGAGGTATAGGTCACTTAAAGGTTAGCGTTTAAGCTACTGAGCCCATGAGGTGGGCAAATTTAGGTTGATCCAGCTGAGTCTAGTAAGATAATTTAGGAATCAGGGTAGGTTAGTTCTAGGCTGACTCAAGTTCCTTCATTAATAAACATTAGGGGCTGTCTTGAGTATCATAAAGACTCTAAAGTTGAAAAACAAGATAAGGGGTACAAGTGGAGCCAATCACAAGATTTTTACAATCACAGGATAAAGGTTATATAGTTATATTATCATTATCAAAGATTGAGGCAGCTGGGTTACAGTTCAGCAATTTCAGGTATCCCCTTCTGGCTATTCTAATATATAAGGACATGAGAAAAGCATTTATATAATGATTCAGTAATCATAATTATTTGTTAAGTATTAATTTCTTGGTTTCATCCTCTCCTCTTTTAAAACTCTCCTCATTACTTCAATAAATGACTGCTCATTCTTTCAAATAATATTTATTTAATGCATTCTATGTGCCAAGAATTGTTCTGGGAGCTGGTGACACAGCAATGAACTAAAAAGACAAAATCTTTGACCTCGCAGAATGTAGATTCTATAGAGAGGAACAAAAAATAAAATAGATAAATATGTTCTTTGATGTCTATAACATAAGTGGTAGGTAGAAAAATGATGGAGTATAACAAACAGATCTGGGAATGTGTGCTATTTTCAGCAAGGAAGCAAGGGAAAGCCTCTTTAAAGCAGACGCAACTGGGAGCAGAAACCATAATGAAGGAACAGACCATACGTATATAAGGAGAAAGAGTATTCTAGGCAGAGGAAATGTCAATCACACAGGCTTGAAGATGGCAGTGCACCAGGGAAGCCAGCATCGCTAGAATATAATGAATGAATGAAATCAAGAGGAAATGAGGTCAAAAAGGTAATCAGGCCAGATCCTGTAAGGCTTCCTATGCCAAGGTATGGAATTTGGATTTAATTCTCAGTGTTGAGGAGCCATTGGGAGGGAGAGTATTTGCCTCTCATGAACTGATTTGTGATTTTAAAGGGTCACTCAAATGTCTGTACAGAGAATAACCTGCAGGAGAGCAAGAGTACTGAAAAAGAGACTACATGGAAGGTTGTTAAAATCCTTCAGGTGGAGTTTGAGAAGAATCAAGAGTTTGGTTTGGGGGATGTTAAGTTTGTCACCCCTAATAAACAAGCAACGAGGATTCTGTGTACTGTGCTAGATTGCAACTGTTATCTACCCCAGAAAAGCCATGTTCTTTTTTATATTGAATTATATATATATATATATATATATATATATATATATATATATATATATAGAATTTTAATGACACAAATTGCTTTATTTAACAAACAATGAGAGACTAATATGTGCAAAGCACTATGCTAGGTGCCCTGAAAGACACAAAAATGAAGAAGACATTGTTCCTGCCCACAGGAAGCAAATAATCTAATGGAAGAGACAGACAAATGCACAAATAACTAGAATAAAAAGCAGTAAACAAGAGTGGACAAGTACTGAGTGTGTCCTGAGTTGTGCTACTAACTAGTCTCAAGGTTCCAATTTAAAAAGCTTGTGATACAGTGTTGGCCACTTTGAAAATCCCAGCTCAAGATCAGCATGATCAATGTTTAAAGAGACCTAATCAGGCAACATAAGCAAGAGAGTTGGCCAGGTATAGGGGTCGTTTAAAAGCACTGTCACACCTATATACATGGTGCTGATACAAGGCATGTAGGTACAACCAGAAAAGAATATATATATGTGACCTGTCCTTTGGTTAATGGCTCTAGCTGTTTTAAACAATATATTTTTATATAAAAAGGAATTTGTATAATCCCAGAAAAATCATCTTAAGCATTAATATAAAGCCAAGAAAGAATCCTGCCATTAGGCAATTTTCTTATTTACTAAAATTGATTATCTTTTTTCTAAAATATGTATAAAGCTTTGTAGCAATTAAAGTGTTAAACATCTAGTTATTGCTGAGTAAAAATCTCTCATGGTCAACCTTTTGAAAGAAATGATCACATACCTGATATAACACTATTCTAATAGCAACAAGAAGGCTTTAAAAAGATTTAAGGAAAATAATTTTAAATGCTTTAATGCAAATGGAATACATGCTGATTAAATACAATTCAATGTCCTCTGAAAATATCTCAACAGAGTGTGATACCAGTTAAGGCCAGGTAAACTGAAATCGGGAAGTTATCACCTTTCATTTATTTTCGTATATCATTGCTTTATAACTATGGCAACCCAATTTTTTCTTTGAAAATTCCCTTTATCGGTATTGATGAGCTTTGATTTTTATTTTATTTTTTTAGCTCATAGACTAAACAGCTGATGATGACTTCTATGTTGTTCTGTATGGAATAATAGGCAAAGTGGGAGCATATTCCCTGGCTGTTTTCCTACTTCCTGAATTGGAGGGTTCATTCCTTAACCTGTTTCCTTCAGTTTGTCACTGTGATCTTGGGTTCTTTGCTGCTTTCTCTTAAGAAAATGAGCACGCGTATCTGATATGGACTTATAATTTTTCTTTGCATTTTCTTCAGGACTTCTTTTGCTATTCCATACTTCAGCTGGTTTACCTTTTTTGTCCATCTCCTCACATCTTCTCTCACTTCCAATTGGGCCACATTGCTCAGATTATGTGCATTAAGTTCATGTAGGTTGGGTAACAAGTCTCTCACCCATTTATAATGAATTGGACACACAATTCTTGTGCGGACTTTGGTGGTAACTAATACATCATGAAAATGATCCATTCAAGTTTGGTTTTTGTTAGGTCGGGGGAACGGGGAAAGGCACTGCAACTGGAGCTGCAGAGGCTGTGTCACCCTTCCCAACCTGACTTCCGGAACTAATGAACCGCCCCTTCCGGATGTTATCTGACCCCCATCCTTAAAAGCTGCCGGCACTGAAGCCCACGTGCGGACTCACCTCCCTCCATCTTGGATGCGGTGAACTCTACCTGGGAGCGCAGAAATAAACTCACTCACTTTAAATTTCCTGGTCTACTTTTTTTCTTTTTCACCTTTTTTCCTCCTAAACCTTTCAATTTTCTGTTTATGAATTGCGGAGGAAGAATGAATATGAACTGGGCTTCCATGTCAATCCATTGTGCAAAATGTTCTTCCAACAGATCTTCAAGCTGCATTTTTTAAATAGTCTTCATAAAGACATCTTCACATTACTTTATGTTTTGGGCCTTCAAATGTCTCTCTTGGGAAATCACTCTGCTGTTCAAGCTTCTTGATAAGTTCTTGAAGTTGAGCTCCCACACAAAATACAGAAAATAAGCGCATCCAATGAATCCAATGTTTGGGGCACCATGAAGCTGGATTTGCCCTTGATTTGCACTGCTCAAAGATGACAGCCAAAGTTGCAAAGACATGAAATCCTCCAGCTTTAGCTGCCAATTTTCGATGTCTCTGTTCTGCTTCCTTCTGGTACTCTGGATCAACAGGTCTAATAAAAACATTTTCCACATTCAATATTGCTGCCATTGGAAGTAATAGATCTTCATAATCCAGGGAAGCTGCTTGCAAAGCCATGTACTTTTGATCCAATCTTGTGTGGGCAGACTTATTGTTTAGGGTGGGACCTTTAAATTGGATTGTTTCCATGGAGATGTGACCCCAACCTATTCAAGGTGGATCTTAATCCATTTACCAGAGTCCTTTAAGAGAGCTCACTTGTGGCTGAGAGTTGCTAGACAGAAATACCCCAGGTGCTAAGAAAGGGCTCACAGAAATAGAACCTGGAGAGAGCCGAGGGAAGCTAAGGGATGAAATCCAGAGTTTTGCCCCAGAGAAGCAAAGTGAGGGTCTACAGACACTTGGGGAGAGAGCCACTGGAATCAACAACTAACTAGGAGAAGGGACCTCAGACACCAGCCAAGTGCCTTCCAGCTGTATTAGTCAGGGTTCTCTAGAGAAACAGAACCACAGGAGATATCTGCAAATATGAGATTTATAAAAGTGTCTCATCCACCATGAAAAGAGTCCACAATCTGTAAGTCAGGCTGTGAAGCTGGCAGCTCCAATGAAGGATCCAGACAAACACCACAGGAGAGGCTCGTTGGTTGAAGAAGCAGTGAAAAAGTCTCTCTTCTCCCTTAAAAGTCTTTGACTGATTGAATTATCTTGTTGTGGGAGACATACCTTAGTTGATCACATATGTAAACATCCACAGATATAGTCAACTGACTGATAATTTGATACACCAGTCTCCCAGTTTATCTTCCAGCCATGAAATATCCTTGCAGCAAAGGTCAGGCCAGTGCTTACCTGATCCGGACAACTGTACATCATCACTTGGCCAAGTTGACACCAGAACCTAAACATCACATCAGCTAACAGAAGTGTATTGGATGCCGGATGCCTTCCTCCAAGAAGGTATCCTCTTTTTGTTGCCTTAATTTGGACATTTTCATGGCCTTAGGATTGTAACTTGTAACTTAATATATCCCCTTTATAAAAGTCAATCAATTTCTGGTATATTGCATTCTGGCAACTTTAGCAAACCAAAACATTAGATATGTAGATATATGCATCTGTTGTTACAGGGAGAAGTCAAGACTAGAGATATAAATTCCTATTAATTCCTATTAATGTATAGATAGTGTGATGGTTAAGTTCATATGTCAACTTAACTAGGTTATGGTGTTGTTTAGTCAAGTAAGCACTGGTCTTATTGTTACTGCAAGGATCTCTCATGGATTTAAATAATCAATAAGCTCATTGCATTTATGGCTGATTACATCTACAATCAACTGAGGAGATTGCCTTCAACAATGAAAAGTGAAGTTTCATTCAATCAGTTCTAGGCTATAAAATGAGAAGTGATTATTTCAGTAGTCAGGAGGGAGAATTTCCATCTCTTCTTAGGCCAGCCAGCTTCTCCTAGGGGAATTCATCAAAAACATCATTGGAGTTCCCAGCTTGTGGCCTGTTCTATGGAATTTGGACTTGCCCATCCCAGTCATATGATATAATTCCTGTAAAACTCTCATAGTATTTTTAGATATTTCATGTTGATTCTTTTTCCTAGATAACCCTGACTAATATAGCTTTGATAACTGGAGTGGTTCTTGAGAAACAGAATCTTAAGAATGAGATTTCTAAATTAGTCTGGGGTTTTTAGAATTGATTCTCTAATCTGATTTGTTTCAAAGGCACTATTTGAACTCTGTTTCCAATAATCAAGATGGCATTGATAGCCTATGGTGGGAGTTGGCAATAGTGATATGCAAAATATCACCACTGGATGCAGCTATTCAAATGCTTATGTGTTAGCCTGCCAAAGCTGCCAGAATGCAACACACCAGAGATGGATTGGCTCTTAATTAAAGGGGATTTATTTAGTTAAAAATTTATAGTTCTGGGCAGTACGATGGTGGCTCAGTAGTCAGAGTTCTCACCTGCCATGCCAGAGACCCGGGTTTGGTTCCCGGTGCCTGCTCATGCGAAAAAAAACTATTTATAGTTCTTCAGAGGAAAGGCAGGTAACTTTCATCTGAGGTTCTCTGTTACATGGGAAGGCACATGGGGATATCTGCTAGCCTTCTCTCCTGCTTTCTGGGTTCCAGCAGCCTTCCCTGGGGCAATTCTTTACTGCATCTCCAAAAATCTGGGCTGAGCTGAGAGTGCTGAGATTAGGTATGCTGAACTCCTTTGGCTGTGCTGCTTTGAACTCTCATCTGACCTCTCTCTTTTAAGCCCCCAGTTAATTAAATTAAACATCACTTATTGCAGAAGGCACACCCCTTAGCTGACTGCAGATGCAATCAGCCATAGATGAATTTCACATGCTAATGATTCAAGTCCACAGAAACAGAAGTAGTCACCATCACCTGGTCAAGTTGACATCTGAACCTAACTACCAGAGCTTATAAAAGGCAAGGCTCTGGTGAGAGTGGATTTGTTTTTTGTTTGTATTGGTTTTCACAATCACACAGTTAAATTGCAAAAGCTAAATCATTATACAATCATTGTCAAGAAACACGCTACTGGAACACAGCTCTACATTTTCAGACACTTCCCTCCAATGTCTCCAATATATCCTAACTAAAAAGGTGATATCTATATAATACATAAGAATAACCTTCAGAATAGCCTCTCGACTCTGTTTGAAATCTCTCTTTCCATTGACACTTTATATTGTCTTATTTCTCTCTTCCCACTTTTGGTCTAGAAGATTTTCACAATCCCTTGATGCTGAGTCCCAGCTCATTCTAGGATTTCTGTCCCATGTTGCCAGGAAGGTTTATACCCCTGGAAATCATGTTCCACGTAGAGAGGGGGAGGGCAGTGAGTTTGTTTGTTGTGTTGGCTGAGAGAGAGAGGCCTTATCTGAGCAGCAAAACAGGTTCTATGGGGGTGACTCTTGGCCTAATTTTAAGTAGGCCTAAACTTTCCTTTGTGGAAATAAGTTTCATATGAACAAACCCCAAGATTGAGGGCTTGGCCTATTGCTTTTGGTTGTCCCCACTGCTTATGAGAATATCAGGAATTCTCGATATGAGGAAGTTGAACTTTCCTCCTTTTTGGTGAGAGTGTTTTTGACAACTTAACAGTGTTTTGTGGCGTTAAAAGGTATAATGATATTGGGTAGTAGTTTCAAATACACTGGATAAAGTTATAAAAGAAAGGGATGAGCTAAAGCTTCAGATTCTTAAAAGTGCTGTATGAAGGACATGAAGATTTCTGTGTGCCCTTTTCATGTAGCAGCAGAATTGAAATTTCTGAAAATCAGACCCGGAGCCTCACTGTGAGAATGACTGAATTACAACATAAACTAAATTCCCAACCTGCAGGGTGTTGGCTGTTAAAGTGGGGAAATTAATTAGAAAGGAATGGGACCCTGAAAACTGGGATGGGGACCTATGGGTTCATAATGACGATAGTTGGAATATTGAAAACCTAGATTCTGCTGGGTCTTTGCCTGATAAACCTGTAGTGGTCTACCCTGAGGAACCAGCCTCCAGACCATCAATCTTCCCTGAGGAATCTGCCATACAACCTGGCTTGAAGAGATTAAAACTGCTGTGCCTGGTAAACCTGTAACTATCCCCCTTGAGCAATCAGCTCTCATAAATCTGTCTGAAGAGAGTGATACTGTCTCACTACATGAAACTACTGTGGGATGCCCTGAGGAAGTTAGCTAGCAAGACTGTCCTAATTGTTCTCGTGATCCACCCACACTACCTTTTTCTCTTCCAGACCTATGAGTAAACTAAAATTCCAACAAGGTGGGCATGGCCACCATAAGGGACAGCAGATTCAAAGAGCAATCAAAGTAGTCTGACTCACACAGTCCAATGGCATCGGCAAGTAGATCATGGGGTATGTAGAAATAAAATAGATGGGCAGTCTACTAAATTATTACTTGATCTGTATAAGCAGCAGAGTTCTAGGTCAAGTGAACAAAATTCTAACTTGAATTACAGAAACAGAGAGTCATGGCCCCCAATCAATTTCCAGACTTGAGACAGTGTACAGATTCAGAGCCTCTTGAAGACCCCTGTAACACTGTCTAAAACTTATATTGTTAATCATTCTCTGAGCCTTCCCCAAAGAGAGCTACGACCTTTAACCAGAGTGACTGTGCATTGGGGAAAAGGAAATGATCAGATACACTGGCTCAGAAGTGACATTAATTCCAGGAGACCAAAAACATCACTGTGGTTGTGCCAGTTTGTACCCTATAAAAGCCATGTTTTAATTCTAATTAACCATGTGGGAGCAATGGTTTCTTCTAATCCTACTCAGTACTATATGTTGGAAACTTTAATGAGCTTATCTCCATGGAGATACGAATCAAGTGTGGGTATTAAATTTAATTAGGTGGAGACATGTCTCCACCCATTCCAGTTGGGTCTTGATTGGTTTTACTGGAATCCTTTAAAAGAAGAAGTACTTTGGAAAAAGCTAGAGAGCAACAAGAGAGAAAGCCATGAGATTCTGAGAGAGCAGAGAATAACAGCAGAATGACACAGCCATGAGAAGCAAAGAGATCACCAGCCAATGACCTTTGGAGATGAAGAAGGAAAATGCCTCCTGGGGAGCTTCATGAGACAAGAGGCCTGGAGAGAAAGCCAGCAAATGCTGCCGTGTTTGCCGAGTGCCTTACCAGATGAGAGAGAAACCCTATGTTCACCCTATGCCTTTCCACTTATCAGCCTTCTTGAATCAAGGTATCTTTCCCTGGATGCCTTTGATTGGACATTTCTATGGACTTGCTTTAATTGGAACATTTTCATGGCCTTAGAACTGTAAAGTATAACTTATTAAATTCCCTTTTTAAAAGTCATTTCATTTCTGATATATTGCATTCTGGCAGCTAGCAAACTAGAACAGTGGTCCACCAATCAGAGTAGAGGCTTAGGTAGAAAGTAGGAAGGTCAGGTGATTGATGGAGTGGGATCACTACCCCTGCATCTTTCAATTCCTTAAAGATGGCATTAATCTCTTCAATCTCTCCAGGAATCTGTTATTGCTTTTGATTCACTATTTTGCTAGGTAGGGACAGTTCTAGTGGCTTCCACTTGGCCTTTCCTACCATGATAGCCCTCACTCCATGAGTCACGGAACCAATGTTGAGATTCTGCCAGTTGCTGAGTATGTCTTTTCCAATTATGCATTCCAGAACTGGAGAAATAACCAGAGAATGGGTCTAGGGGCTCACTGGACCCATTGTAAGATGGACCTGAGCTAAAATTCCACTGATCACCTGACCTCCATAAGCCCCTACTTTGACTAATGGTCCAGAGTAACATTGGGCCTCCTGGAATTAATGTCACTTTTGAGTCTAATAATCCCTGAATAGCTGATCATTTCCTTTTCCTCAATACGCAGTCACCTTGGTAAAAAGCTGTTGGTCTCCTTGGGGAAGGCTGGGAGGAAGATTAATAGTATAAATTTTCAGCAGAGTAACAGGATCCTTCCCCAAGAGTACCTGGCCTTCCCCTTGTTTAAGGGGCTCTGAGTCTGTGAACTTTCTCAAGTCTGGAACTTGATTAAGGGGTCATGACTCTCTGTTTTTGTAATTTAAGTTAGAGTTTTGTTCCCTTCCCTTGAACTCTTCTGCTTATACGACTCAAACAAAAATTTAGTAGACTACCCATCTATTTTACTTCTAGGTACCCCATGATCTACTAGCCAATGCCATAAGTCTCTGCATGTCAGATTATCTTGACTGTTCCTTTGAGTTTGCTGTCTATTATGTAAGTCATGCTCACCTTGTCTTTGATGATTAAATGCTGCCCTGTGGCTTCTGCCAACTTGGGATCCAATAATCCCCATTGTGCTCAAGGATTCCACTTCAGTGATAAGCAGTTTCCAAAGTAATATCTGACCTACAGAGAACAGCGACTAGAGAATTCTTCAGTGATGATGGAACTAGTTTCAAAAATTTATTTCTTACAATCTTGGTAAAAAGTGTGTCTGCTGGATATTCCTGGGGTATGTGACCGGATCATCCATGATAAATCCATTCTAACATTTCAACCTCTCTATGCTTTCAGATCCCCTCCTCTACATTATGCCAGGGCAGTTCTGGCATTTCAATCTCAGGTAATGTTGGTCAACTTTTGATCCATGTTTCAACCAACCATCCAAACAAACTGTTAACACCCTTTCTAGCCCCTCAAGCTACAACACTGAATGCAGAATCTCTGCTTATTGGGCCCATATCAGTAAATTCAGCCTGATCCAACTTTATATTCCTTCCACCCATATCCCATCCCTTATTCCCATTCCTATACATATTCCCCTAATTTCTGTCTGTATACATTATAAAACTCTTGCAGTTCTTTTGGAGTATAGCATACTTCCTCATGGGCCACACTTTGTACCTCACCCTGTTGGGAATTTAGTCCAGTTATAGGCCTTCAAGAAAAGAGGAGTGGTGGTGGTAGGCCATGAAATGAATTAGAAGTGTTCTTCAAGCCAGTTACCTCAGGGCATTCCATTATAGTTTCACCTGGTGAAACAGGATTAATCACTCCAGAGGAGTGAGGGCTCCTTCCCCAGGGGAGGTGGTTACAGGTTACCAATCACTGAAGTGTTAATTTCTTTAGGTGAAGATTGGATGGCAAACTCTTCAGGGAAGGCTGGTAGTTGGGTAGCTGTCTCCTCAGGGCAGGCTGGAAAATGGGTGGCTGTTTCCTCAAGGCAGACTATTAGAGATTTATCTAACAAAGACTCAGCAGAATATAGGGTTCCAATGTCATCACTGCTACCATTATCAACCCATATGTCCCCATCCCAATTTTCAGGATCCCATTCTTTTCCAATCATTTCCTTTACTTTAAATCTGCTACTCACGCAATGTGACTCTGGGTCTAGTTTTCAGAGACCTCAAGTCTGCCACCACGGGAAATAAAATTTTCTTACAGGGCACACATAGAAACATTTAAATCTTTCATATGGCATGTAAATTGCAAATCTGAAGCCTTAAGCTCATCCCTTTCTCTTATAACTGTGTCTAGTGTATCTAAGAGCAACCATCCAACATCATTATACCTATTAACCCCACAAAATTCTGTCAAGGTGTCAAAAACACTGTCACACAGATCCTTGCTTTGTATAAGCATACAATTAGCTGAATAAAATGGTGACATTTTGCATATATCTATTGTCAATTCATATCATGGACTGTCAGTACCACCTTGATTATTGGAATTAGAGGCATTAGTGCCTTTGAGGCTAATCAGAGTTGAAAAACAATGATAAAAGCTCATTTTTTAAGATTCTGTTTCTCAAGAAGCACTCCTAGTAACAAGCTGCATTAGTCAGCATTCTCTAGGGAAACAGAACCAACAGGGGATACCTGTAAATATGAAATTTCATAAAAGTGTCTCATGCAACTACAGGGACGCATCAGTTCAAGTTCTGAAGAGCAGGCTGTAGGCTGGCAGCTCTGATAAAGGTATGCAATGAATCCCCCAGGAGAAGCTTAGTCTTGCTGAAGTGGAGAGATTCTCTCTTCTGATTTATCCTTTAAAACCTTCAAATGATTAGACTAAATGTCACTAATTATGAAAGGCATTTCTCTTGGCTGACTGCAGATGTAATCAGCCATGGATACAGTAAACGTGCTGATGATTTAATAAACTAGCCATGAAGTATCCTTTCAGTAATGATTAGGCCAGTGCTTGCTTGACCAGGCAAATGGGCACCATCACCTGGCCAAGTTGACACATGAACCTACACATAACAAGTTTCAATTCTTGTCAATAAAGTAAATTCAATAAAAATATGCCTGAACAGGGGCGGGCCGCGGTGGCTCAGCGGGCAAAGTGCTTGCCTGCTATGCCGGAGGACCTCGGTTCGATTCCCGGCCCCAGCCCATGTAACAAAAACGGAGAAACAGAATACAATAAAAAACAAGAAAATGTTTAAAGATGTTTCCCTTTCTTCCTTCCTTCCTTCCTTCTATCCTTCCTTCCTTCTCTCTGTCTTTCCTTTAAAAAAAAAAAAAAAAAAAAAAAAAAATATGCCTGAACAGATCACTGGTCAAACAAGATGGGTAGCATAAGACACTCTAGGGTTCCATTCCATCACAGAATCTTTGAACAACTAGCAAAAAATGGCAGCGATGCCACCTCAAACAAAATGGCAGAGTGAGACCTTCCGGGCTCCATACCCCCTCAGAAGCTTTGAACAACCAGCAAAAACTGATAGAAATGTCTTTCCAAAGCTGTAGAAAACAGATAAAATACTGTAGCTATAGGGTGACTATGGAAAGATTTAAAATCCTACATCCCCACCCTCTCAGTCCTTGAACACAGTTGGGGAAAGAAGGAAGCAACAGTTAATAAAGACTCCCTGTGTCCTGGACCATGACAGTGAAAAAGACGGTTCAGACTATGAGCACTGTATGTTGGGTAGAGGGGATGGTTCCCCTCCATACCTGTTTTACTTTCTTACTCCCTTTAAAAATAATAACCAGGGGGCAGGCCATGATGGCTCAGCAGGCATCCAGGCCTGTCATGCTGGAGACCCGGGTTCGATTCCTGGTGCCTGCCCATGCAAATAAATAAATAAATAAATAAATATAGTAATCAAGGATGGGGCCAAGATCTCCAAGTCCCTGCCTATGTTTGGTGGCCCAGTTCTTATGTTTAGATGGGAGGGAAAATGAGGTATCTAGACCTACATGGGGCGCTTAGATACAGGTGCCCAAGTGATAGTAATTCTGAGCACCACATGGCCAGTGGTAAACTTTGGCATTAGCGGACTTTGGGACTGATGTGGTGAAATCCATTGGAAGCAAGTGTGTATACTGAAAGGCAAACTCAGCAAACTCACCAGGGATGAGGTGGACATAGGAGTTCAGGCAAAGGCTTTATTTCAGGGGAAACAGAGCTGCCCAGGCAGCATTTCAAGAGAGAGAGAAATGGTTGCCTTGAGGTGGCAGGGGCTAGATAGGGTTTTTAAGCCTTAGGGTTAGGGAGTTGGGGGGCAAGGGCTAGGCAGGTCTCTGTTGGCTAGTTTTCAGAAATAGGGGGTTAAATTAGGAGTTGGTAGCTTTTCATTAGTAAAGTTTAAAAAACCCTGCTTTAGGCATGCAGGGTTGTAAATGCCAGAGGGCAGGTATTAAGTAAGGGGAGTTTAGACAAGAATGCATTTGCCAGAGAGTGGAGGCTGAGTAATGGGAGGTTACTACAAGAGGGCAGCTGATGGAGTGTGAAGGAGATGCTGGACTGGTGCAGTTTGGGGTGAGAGAGGCATTCTGAAATATTTGTCAGGGTAGGTTACATCCTGGAGGGAAGAGGTCTGACCTCCAGGCCCTAACACATATACTTGTGGGTGAGGCCCTGTACCAGTTTGAAAGGATTTATTTACCCTAAAAAAGGCATGTTTTAATTCTAATCAATCCTGTGAGAGCAATAGTTTTTTCTAATCCTTATTCAGCACTATAGGTTGGAAGCTTGATTAGGTCATCTCCATGGAGATGTGACTCAATCAAGTGTGGGCATTAAACTTGATTAGATGGAGACATGTCTCCACCCATTCTATGTGGGTCTTGATTAGTTTGCTGGAATCCTATAAAAGAAGAAGTATTTTGGAGAAAGCTTCAGAACACCGCAGAACCACAAAGCAGAGTCCACCAGCCAGTGACCTTTGGAGATGAAGAAGAAAAACCCTCTGGGGAGCTTCATGAAGCAAGAAGCCTGGAGAAAAAGCTAGCAGATGCCACCATGTTCACCATGTACCCTTCCAGCTGAGAGGGAAGTGCAGAACGACATCAGCCTTTTTGAACCAAGGTATCTTTCCTAGGATCCCTTAGATTGGACATTTCTATAGACTTGTTTTAATTGGGATGTTTTCTCAGCTTTAGAACTGTAAACTAGCAACTTAATAAATTCCCCTTTTTAAAAGCCATATCACATTCTGCCACTAGCAAACTAGAACAGATTTTGGTACCAGAGGAGTGGGTTGCTGTGGCGGTTTGCAAATACCAAACATGTTGGAATAGTTTATTTAAATGGATAAGGGGAAGATTTTGGAGGAGTTCAGAGGAGCTTAATAGAGAAGACATAGAATGCTTTGAAGAGACTGTTGGTTGAAACGTGGAGTCTGAAAACACTTCTGATAAAGCCTTAGACAGAAATAAGGCACATGTTATTATAGACTGGAAGGAAGGTGAGCCTTGTTTTAAAATGACAGATAATCTGGAAAAAATTGACTAATGGCTGTTGGGTCAGAGTTGTTAAGGAATCTACACAGGACAGTGAGTCAAAGCATAGTAGAATTATTGAAGGGAGAAAGCAGGTGAGAACCAGTAGAAGGAAAGAAAATGGCTCCAGGGCTCTTTCTGAGAGCTGCCTTTTTAAGAGGAAAACCACGTCAGGAGGGGAAGGTATCCATTTGGTGGTGCTCTGTCCCTTGATTGGATGAGGGCTTGTTGACTTATGATCTGATTGGTTGCTGGGGCTCTGGTGCACTGCTCCCCTTTGATGTGCAGCTGCATGTATCATCAAGGGTTATCAAGCATGAACAGAACTTGACCACAGGCATATCTAGTCTTGCTTCATTCACCTTCTGGTGGGTGAGATGCCAGCTTGTCTGGTGATCGTTCATCTTGCTGCCACATCTGGTTCTAACAAAAGATGCTGAGCAGCCCCTTGGTCAAAAAGTCCCTTTTATATATAAAGTCCTTTTTATGAGATCTGAAAATGACTTTGGCTTTAAGGCAGATTTTAAAAGCCTTGAACTTGGATATTTAGCAGAAGAGATCTCCAAGCTAAATGTGGAAAGGGCAGGTGGCTTCTCTTCACAGCTTATAGTGAAATGTGACAGTAAAGAAATAAGCTGAGAACTGAACTCTTGGGTACAAAACAAAACAAAAAAACAGAAATTGATGTTCTAGAAAATTATGGGCTTCCAGGAGGGGAGAGCTCAGAGAGTGGTGCCCCACATGAGGATCTGGCTAAATGTGGAACCAGTCAGTCATTTCAGAGAAAGCCAGGATTGGACCTGGAGTTATCCAGGGAAGATTTACGGAAACTCTTTATGTCTTATGGGCATGGTCTGAGGCCACTGCATAGAAGGCCAACAACTGTAAAAAGAGAACCACTGCCAGACAGGAATGAGAGGCCAGAGAAGGGACATATTGGAGGAAAAATTATTTCAGAGGCAAAGCCAAGGAGGCTGGAGTCTGAAGTTAAGAAGCCTTGAGCCAGGAGAGCAGACCCACCCAAGCACATGGACAGAATGAGTTTGCCCCAAAGAAGGAAGATGGGCCTTCCACCTCATTGCAGTGGAAGAGTTGTGCCACCTCAGGCCTTGGAGAGGGTGGAGCACATTCCTTGGGGTTTGGGGGGAGCCTGACTGCCACTACATGGTAGGGTTGAGCATGTGCCCCAGAGATGGCAGGGATCCTGGGTTCAGCCCTAATGCTTGGAGAAGGTGAAGCCAAAAAAAAGGTGGTCTCTCCAATGTCTGGCAAGGTTATATTCGGAGAGAGGCGGGCCACTGCTTAGACCCTTGGAAAGGGTGGGACTGCTGCTTTCTAAAGCCCTGAAGATAAATGACTCTCAGACTTTGAAATCTAATGGGTTTTGTCCTACAGATTTTCAAAACTGCTTGGGTCCTATGATCCCCATGCTCCTTCCAATTCCTCACTGTGGAAATGGGTATATGTATCCTATGACTGTCCCTCCTTTCTGTGTTGGCAGCAAATAACTTGAGTTTCACAGGTCCAGAGCCAGGGAAGAATTTTGCCTTAGAACAGACCATGCCTGTGACTAACTTTGATGAGAGTTTGCAGTGTTTTAACCTTATAATGGTTTAAGGTTCTCTGTACTGGTTTTAACTTTGTATTGTATTTGTATTGTTACTGAAATGATTTAAGGTTCTCTGATATTGTTACAGAATGGATGTATCTTGTAAATGGGAAAAACAAGTCTTTTTAGGGTCCAGAGAGTGGAATGGGCTGGTTTGAAAAGATTTATGTACCCTAGAGAGGCCATGTTTTAATCCTAATCAATCTTGTGGGAGCAACATTCCTTCTAATCCCTATTCAATGCTATAGATTGGAAATTTGATTATGTTATCTCCATGTGATTCAATCAATTGTGGGTATTAAACTTGATTAGATGGAGACATGTCTCCACCCAATCTATGTGGGTCTTTGTTAGTTTACTGGAATCCTATAAAAGAAGAAGTATTTTGGAGAAAGCTTCATAATACCACAGAACCATGAAGCAGAAAGTCCACCAGCCATTGACCTTTGGAGATGAAGAAGGAAAATGCCTCCTGGGGAGCTTCATGAAACAGGAAGCCTGGAGAGAAAGCTAGCAGATGCCACCATGTTCACCATGCACCCTTCCAACTGAGAAAGAAATTCTGAATGTCATCAGCCTTCTTGAACCAAGCTATCTTTCCTTGGATGCCTTAGATTGTACATTTCTATAGACTTGTTTTAATTGGGATATTTTCTCAGCCTTAGAACTGTAGACTAGCAACTTATTGAATTCCCCTTTTTAAAAGTCATTCCAGTTCTAGTATATCACATTCTGGCAGCTAGCAAACTAGAACAGGCACTCTGGGGTATTTCGGGTGCCACTGTTTATAATTCCCACCACTGAATTCATTATAGGTATAGACAATTTGGCTGACTATGACACAGAACACAACCATAAACTGAGGTGCATACCCCCTCACAAGGAGAAATTTGAGCCCTTTTTGTGGGGCATGTGCACTCCTACCTACCACCAGAATTGTCAGACTCCCACCAGGTTTTTCCACAAAAGCAGTCCCACCTTCCAAGGGGGGAAAGAGACATTAATTTGTTGGTTCAGGATGTGCCTCAGGCAGCGGTGTTGGCAACCATTCTGTCACAATTTAACAGTCCTGTCTGGTTAATCAAAAAAGCCTCAGGAGCCTGGAGACTGACAATAGACTACCACAGATCAGATGCTAACATGCTGCCCTTGGCCCATGCAGTACTTGATATCATTGCTGTTATTGAAGCTATTCACCACAGAACACTGGTATGCTGTCATTGATGTGGCTAATGCATTTTTCTCTATCCATCCATGGGTCATGGACTAAGATTAATTTGCATTCATGGGAAACAGCCTCCAATATGCAATTATTATGCTTTCCCAGCATATCTTAACTCCCTGCAATTTGTCACTACTTGGTAGGGCAAGACATGCAAAAAACCCAATTGTCCCCAGATGTGTTTGTTAACCACTGTATTCTTGGCATCCTAATTATAATCCACAGTAAGGAACTGGTTGAGCAGGCCCTACAAAAAGTCATAGATGTTAGACAACTGCAGGTTGGGCTACCAACCTTAACAAGGCATAGGAGCTTACCTAACAGTAAAATTCCTAGAGGTCCCTTGGGCCAGTAGTAAGAGGAGTTGTTGGGCAAGAACATCTTTACTCATAGGAGGAAATGGGCAGAGGATTTAGTAATGTTGTCTATTTCTCTCCCTAGGCTATCTCACAATGATGGATGGCCCTGTCACCTATGGACACCTATGTTACAGGCTTTTGTTAGGACTACCAGCCAGATCAGTTGCTGTTTCTGTCAGCATTTTAATCAAGATGACCAGCCTTTTTACATTTTTCCAGCCAATCTGGAACATGGTGGACCACACTAGCTTACTGCGTATATAACTTAGTGTTATGAAGAAACCACTCTATAGGCAAGTGTAATCAGGTCGACTGAATATGGAGACATCTTTTGAAGCCTGTATTGGTTTGCCAAATGCTGTCAGAATGCAATATATCAGAAATTGAATGGTTTTTTAAAAGGGAATTTAATAAGTTACAAGATTACAGTTCTAATCCACAGTTTTGTACAGTTCCACAAAAATGCCCAAGCTAAGGCATTCCCAGAAAGATACCTTGGCCCAAGAAAGGCTGATGTCTGTCACATAGGAAGGCACATGGCCAGCATCTGCTGGTCTTTGTTCCTAGTTCTGATACTTCCAGCTTCTGATGCCAATGGCTTCCTCTTTATTTGTGGGCCTTCACTTAGCTCTTCTAGGACACAATTCTGGGTTCTGGCTCACCTAGCATCTCATAGGAAGGCACATGGCGATGTCTACTGTCTCTGTTGGCACTCCAAGCATCTCCAAATATCTGGATCTCTGTCAGCTCTGAAGCAACTGTTCTCCAAGCATCTCTTGGGGCTTCTGCCTTTGAGGTTTTTCCAAAATGTTTCCCCTTTTAAAGTAAACTAATCAAGACCCACCTTGAATGAGTGGAGTCACATCTCTATCTAATCAAAAGAGGCCATACCCACAATTGGGTGTGTAGCATCTCCATGGAAGTAATCTAGCCAAAAGTTCCCATACCCACAATTGAGTGGGTCAATCTGCATGGAAACAAACTAAGCAAAGGTTTCCGCCCTAAACAATAGGTCTGGAGCCACAAGATTGAATTGAGATTAAAGCATGTTTTTTCTGAGATACATAATAGTGTCAAACCGGCACAAAGCCCAAGATTTCCCCATAAGTAGTGCCACAACATTTGAGGAGAACTTATCCCTCACTTTGAAAACATGTATGGCACTAGGTTTTACCTGGGAGAGGTTTCTAATGACTACTGTAGCCAAACAGTGTGGCTTGATCCTGAGGACAATGTGCATGAGGCTGAATTTAAAAAAAAACACCATGGCAGTATATGACAAGCCAGCTCAGGATACAATGACTGATGCCTAGCTGGTGCACTGGAGGATCCAGTTTGCACGTGTATTAGTCAGGGTTCTCTAGGGAAACAACTGACAAGAGATAAATGTATGTGTGTGTTTATCATGTAAATTTATAAGATACTTTATAAGAATATACTCTTGCAACTGTAGGAATGGGCAAATCCAAATTCCACACGGCAGGCTTCAAGTTGGGAACTCTAAGGAACATTTTTGATGAATTCCCAAGGAAAAGCTGGGAGGTTGAGATGGAGTTGGAGATTCTCCCTTCTGACTGCTGAAATCATCACGTCTCCTTTTAAGGCCTACATAATTTTCATGATTGACTGAGACTTCTCTCATTGCTGAAGGCAATTTTCTCAGTTGGTTTTAGATATAATCAGCCACAGAGAATTTATATATAGAACTGCTTTATGACTGTATTTTCCTGAAGAAGGAGCATGAGGAAAGGTGAATTGTGTAAACACTTGACTTCAGGCATCATCACACACTGGGAAACTGTTCTCCATATTCAAGGTATTTATGAAAATCTTATGTAAAAGCTATTAAACATGAAAAAAATACAAGATTTATATGAGGAATGCAAGAAATATGATAAAGTTGCTGAAAATAGGAATGGATAGATGAGGGTTGGAAGAGGTTGACAGATACACTAATATGGTCATTATTGAGAAACTTTAGTTGTCCCAGAAGGTAAGCTCTTTATATCTTAAAGTAGAGACTGTTGGATGCCCAATTCAATATCTATTCTACTCTTCCTCTTTATTAATAGGAATGCAATTTTTATTCTGGGCACATGGTTGTCCAAAATTAAAGGGCATTTCCTAGCCTCATTTATAGCTATTTTGACTTTGCTTCTAAATTCATGCTAAGATGTTCATGGAAATATGTGGACTTCCAGAAAGTCACAATACAAGGAAGGACTTTCTGGAAGTCCTTTTCCTATCATTCTTTGTTTCCGGAATGTGGACATGATGGCTAGAATTTCAGGATCATCTTGGATCGTGAGGTGAAATGCTAGAAATGGCAGAGTTAGGAGGAGGTAGGTCTTTGGTGATCATGGAACACCTGCAGCAGCCATGGGATGCTTACTTCTGGACCTGTTTGATTGAAAGAGAGATACAGTTCTATATTTTTAAAGCCACTGTAATTTTGGAACTTTATGTCAATATTGCTAAACCTAACCATGACAAATACATTTATTTATCATTGCAAGATACCACGGTCCCTAGCATATTGTTTTACTGTATTAGTTACTCATTTGCTGGGGATGAACAAATACCTTCACTTGTGGTGGTGATAGTTTTGCTTCATAAAATACTGCCGTTAGTTGAGACTTTACTCATATTTCTTAAAATATAACATTTTTTTCTAATATCTCTAACTAAAGGACCTCCTCAAATTGACTTAACATACAAATATAAGCAAATACAAGATAGGGTGTTGATTTTCTTCACAATGAAAAATATTTTCTTTCTTGAAAATTGGCAAATATATCAGTAAGTTATCGCTAGGTATGTAACACACCACCCCCAAAACCCACTGGATTCTAACAGCAGTCATTTGCTGTAATTTTACTTCTGTGGTATGGTGGGATTTCAGCTAGTTTAGGTTTGGCTCAGGTCTGGCAGCTTTGGATTTCACTGCAGAACTGCAAGTTGGCTGGAACAACTCCGCCCTGAATGTCTCTTGGACATTTTTGGACAAGTGAACTCCTGGGGTTCTTATTATGTGAGGCCAGAAACACAAGAGAGTAAGAAGAATCTTCCAAGGATATTTAAGGCATAGACTTCAAACAGGCACATTGTCACAGTTGTTTCATATCGTTGGCAAAAGCAAATTGCACAATGTAGTTGATTCAATATGTCTATAAATTATATTCAGCATCCTCCATTAAGAGATGGAGTTTATTTCTCACAGATATTCTTCACTCCTTGAATATAGGCTTATGACTTGCTTTGACCAATAGAATGTAACATGGAAGAAGTGATGTTTTGTGACATGTGAGCTCCAGTCTAAAAAGGCTTTGCACCCTCTTGGAATGCTACTGTCCACAGGTAAGGAGGCCCAGCAAGGTTTAGCCTCATTGTGGATGAAAGACCACATGGAGAGATGTCCACCCATCCCACCCATCCTAGCTCAGCCCCCAGCTGACCCTTTAGCTGAATATAACTTCATTAATAGGCCCATGAGACTCCAGCAAAAGAAACTTCTATCCAACTCAGTTGTTTTAAGCTATAAGTTAGGGGGAAGTTTGGTGTGCAACATAACATAAATGATACAAATGGTTAAGTCCAAAGTCAAGAGGCAGGGACCTATACTCTGCACAGGATAAATATGTGGATGCAGGGAGGAGTGAAGAAGTGAGACCAATACTTCAATGTGCTGTAATAAAAAACTAAAGCCTATATATATATATGACTGAACTTTCATGACTTTAATTACAGATTTATCTGAGTTGTTAGCTTCTGCCTTTTATATCATTTTTCTAGCTCTACTATCCTTTCTACTTTGTGATAGCTCATCTCCAATTCTTTAACTTCCTTTATGCATATGCTGCCCTCCCATCAAGAGGTGTAGTCGATTCCTGCACACCTTGGATTTGGGCTGACCTGTGTCTACTTTGACCTATAAAATATGGTGGAAGCAGCACTGTATCAGTTCTTGGCCTAGTCTTTAAGAGGAGAGGCAACTTCCATTTCCTCCTCTAGGAAGACAGCCACATTTTATTTATCCTTTAACCAGTTGATAGACATCTGGGTTTGGGGTTGTTTTCATTTATAGACTATTGTGGTAAATTATTTTATGTACCCCAGAGAAACATGTTCTAAATCTTAACCCAGTCCTTATTGTAAATAAGATCTTTTGAAGAAAATTTTAGTTAATGTATGGCTAACTGAAATAGGGTGTGTCTTAATCTGGATTATTGGAGTCCATTATAAGCAGGAAAAAAATTCAATAATAAAGAGAAAACTACATGAAGGAGCCAAAACTGGAAATCAATGAAACCTGTAGGAGAAATGAGAGGACATCACCATTGCTATGGGATAGAAAGCCAAGGTCCCAAGGATCACTGGCAGCCAACCTCAGAATTCCAGTCTTTAGGGTGAAACCATCACCTTGCTGAGGCCTCAGTATTGAACATCTAGCTTCAAAATAATGAGTCAACGAATTCCCAGTGTTTAAGTGAACCCATTGTATGAAATGTGTTTTAATAGTCAGGAAACTATGACAGCTATTATGAATAATATTGCCGTGAACATTGACGTGCAAGTTTTTGTATGGACTTGTTTTCATTTCTCTTGGGTATTTATAAAGCAGTGCAATTGCCAGATCATATGGTGACTAGCACATACTTTTGAATCCCTTTACCTAAAATAGCAATTTAAAAAAATCTGAATGTATCACACAAAATTTAGAAAGCCAGGCTTCCTTGGAAAATGCAAATAATCTCTTCAACATATGTATGTTGGAGAAATTATAGACACAATATAACTATGTAACTCAAAAACTAAAGCCTATCAGCATCTTGGATATTTATTTATTTATTTATTTATTTATTTATTTATGCCAGCCTGCCTGCCTGCCAGCCTACCATTCTCCAGAAAACTAGCTCCATGAGAAGAGGATCTTCATTTTACAAATTATAGTATAAATTATAGTATTCATTTTATATTTATAAATTATAATGTAACCCAAATGAGCCCAAATGAGAAAAGATAATGAAAGAATGAACAAATGAATGAAGAATTCTCAGTTTCCTCATGAATTTTCCTATTGGAAATTACATCTAGCAAATATCATGCAGTATTGGCCATTCAGAACATTTTAAGGGACATCCGTAGCTCCACCTCTGAGTCACGAACATAGAAATGTAATAGAACTCAAAATTAACCTTCATAATTCTGCACTCCCTTACTGGCATGAGTCCTACTGCTTTCCTTTTTCACCATTTGCCCTTTAATGATTGATGCCCTTTTCTCTGCTTCAGAGGTTGTGACACAGAATACTGGGATCAATTACAAATCTCAGATCCAATGACACGTGATAGTTGCAGAAAAGAGCATTGTTAGGCCTGCTTATTTCTACATGAATGCTTTTAAAAATTCTTAAATCCCTAGAGGCATATGGCTACCCTGTTTGCCCCTTCAGCTTTTCTTAATTTTACTGCTGGTCTCTTTAACCTATTTTTTTTTTAATATTTTTATTGAGAAATCTTCATATACATACAGTCCACTTACAGTACACAATCAGTGCCTCACAATATCATCACATAGTTGTGCACTCACAGCTATGAATGCTTTTTGAACGTTTGCATCACTCCAGAAAAACAAATAAAATGAAGAGAGAAAAATATCAAACCTTCATACCCTTTACCCTGCCCTCTCATTGACCACTAGTATTTCAATCTACCCGAATTTTTACCCTTTATCCCCTCCTAATATTTATTTACTTTTTATCCTTATTTTTTTAAATCATGTTTCCAAATCCTGGATAAAAAAAGCATCAGATACAAGGTTTTCACAATCACATGTCCTTGACCTATTTTTAAAATGCTTTCTTTCATCTCTTTGTTTCTTTCTCAGGTTCTCCCTGCGCCTCAATCCTGGTTTTCGCTACAAGATAACTGCACTTGAGGTGGTTACATGGGTTAATTACCTTGATTTTAGGAACTATATATGGCAGTATTAAGTGTTCAAGGAACATGACATATACACCCTATACCCAAATGTTCAGAAAATAAAACAGATACATAGACACACAGATGCATAGATGGAATGAGACAGCAAATTCAGCAAAATGTTTAAATTGGCAGATCTGGATATTGGAAGGGGAGGGTGAGGGGTATGTTGGTGTTCTCTGTTTGGTGTTTGTATTATTTTTATAACTGTCCTGTAAGTTTTAAAGTATTTTTTAAAAAAACCTGGCGGGCCGCGGTGGCTCAGCGGGCAAAGTGCTTGCCTGCTATGCCGGAGGACCTCGGTTCGATTCCCGGCCCCACCCCATGTAACAAAAACGGAGAAACAGAATACAATAAAACAAGAAAATGTTTAAAAATGTTTCCCTTTCTTCCTTCCTTCCTTTCTTCTATCCTTCCTTCCTTCTCTCTGTCTTTCCTTTAAAAAAAAAAAAAAAAAAAAAACCTAAGAGACCATTAGCCAAGAAAATATTTACAAATCATTTATCTGACAAGGTATTTGTATCCAGAATATATGAAAACACACTTACAACTCAAAAATTAAAAGAAAAATAGCCCAGTTAATAACTTGGCAAACAATCTGAATAGACAGCTCTCAAATAGATATACAAATGACAAATAAGCACATGAAAATATGTTCAACTTCTTAGCTGTTAGGGAAATACAAAACAAAACAGCAACGTAATACCATCTAACCCCCTCTACTCCAGAATGACTACTATTTTCCTAAAAAATAGAAAACAACAAGGGGGTGCAAGGGTAGTTCAGTGGTAGAATTTTTACCTGCCATGCGGGAGACTGGGTTCAATTCCCAGTCCATGCACTTCCCCCAGAACAAAACAAACAAGCAAAACAAACAGACAGAAGTTCAAGAAATGGTGCTACAGTAACAGGATACTCACATGGAAAAATAATGAAATATGATCCCACCATACGGCATACAAAAAAATAAAATTTTAGAAAACACCAGGTATTCAAGGATGTGGAAGGCAGAATTCATATACATTTCTGGTGGAAATTTAAGATGGTGAAGCTACTGAGAAAGACAGCCTGGCAGTTCCTCAAAATGTTAAGCATAGAGTTATGTAGCAATTACACTCCTAGCTCTCCTTTCTCCAGTGGTAAGTCATAAAAGGTTAGAATTTATAGTTAGAAAAGACACCAAAGACTTCATCTTTGGAGATGATGGGAGAGATTTATGCCTTAGGTGGTAGATTGTATAAGAATGCCTCTAGCTAGATAAGCAACTTCTTAGGGTTTCCATTAGATCTGCTGTCCTTTTGAAATATTTTCTATCCAACTGCAAACATGTATTTAAGCTTAAATTATAACATGTTTATTATGCATACTCCTCTGTAAATTTGGTTTTGTTCAATATATTATGGGTAGCTTTCCATGTCAATGTCAATAGACTAATAGATAATAGCTGTCCAGTCAATATGTACTCTTTAATGGCATCATAATACCATGGTCTTAATTATAATGAATAGTTTAAACAATTGTCTGAAAATAAAGTTTATTTTAAAATGTTACTATTGTTTACTGTATAGATGATGCAACACGTATTAAAATCTTTTATTTTTCCAGCTTATAAATCAATATGAAAAATAAGCTTGATGCATAGAAAAATCAGTATAGGACAAGAATAGGCAATTTATAGATGAAACCTAAATGGCAATAAATAAATGAGAAGTTGCTCAGACTCGTTAATAATCAAAGAATGAGAATTAGAACATGAGGCATAATTTTCTTGAGATATCATAGTGACAGAAATGAAAAACACTGATAATATCAGGGCTGGTGAGAGTGGGAAGAACTAGCACTGCCATAAATTAGAAGTAGAGGTAATTCTAAAATGGCAACTTAGAAATAGGTAACAATGGTTAAAATGCATGTACCTTTTGAATTATTTTTAAGTTTTTTAACCTGTTAGAGTAGTATTTTAAATATGCTAAATCATTCTTATTTAGAGATAAATACTGAAATATCATAAATGAAATTTTATAATAACTTGGATTGCTTCAAAATAGACTGATGAGGGGGTGGGAAAACCATGGGAAGAGGTATAGCTGAAATGAGATGGCCAGGAGTTCATATTTGTTGAAGCTGGGTGATGGGTACATTGGAGTTTATTATACTATTCTCTTTCTGTTTTTTTTTTTTTACTTTTCCATGATAAAAAAATTTAAAAAGAAAAGTGTGCACTTCAATTTTTTTAACTTTTTTATTGGAAAGTATAATATATATGCAAAGCAAAGAAATAAAAAAGCAATAGTTTTCGAAGCACTCTTCAACAAGTAGTTACAGGACAGATCCCAGAGTTTGTCATGGGCTACCATACAATCCTTTCATATTTTTCCTTCTAGCTGCTCCAGAATATAGGAGGCTAGAAGGCTTAAATATTTTTTTATCATCACAATCAACTTTTATTCCTTCTTTTTTTTGTGAAAAATAACATATAAACAATAAAGCAACAAATTTCAAAGCACAGCAGCATAATTATTTGTAGAACATATTTCAGAGTTTGACATGGGTTACAATTTCACAGTTTTAGGTTTTTACTTCTAGCTGCTCTAAGATACTGAGTCTAAAACAGATATCAATTTAATGATTCAGCATTCGTATTCATTTGTTAAATCCTATCTTCAGTGTTTAACTCCACCATTACCTTTGCTCTCTCCACCCCCTCTCTTCATGGGTGTTTGGGTTATGGCCATTCTAAATTTTTCATATTGAAAGGGTCTGTCACTAATATGGAGTAGGGAGATGGAACTATATGATGTTTTGAAGAGGCTGGGCCCTCTAGGTTTCAGGGCTTATCTGGATCAGGGACCCATCTGAAAGTTGTAGATTTCTGGAAAGTTGCTCTAGTGTATGGAACCCTTAGGAATCTTATAAATCACCCTAGGTGTACTTTAGGATTGGCTGGAATGATCCTGGCTGGGGTTTGGCAGGTTGTGATAGGTAGCAAGGTCTACCTGAAGTTTGCATAAGAACAACCTCCAGAGTAGTCTCTTGACTGTATTTGAACTCTCTTTGCCACTGATACTTTATTAGTTGCAATTCTTTTCCCCTGTTTGGTCAGGATGTAATTGTTGATCCCATGGTACCAGGTCTGGATTCATTTCTGGGAGTCCTCTCCCACATTGCCAGGGAGAGTTTCACCCCTGGGTGTCATGTCCCACATAAGGGAGAGGGCAATAATTTCACTGGCAGGATTGGACTTAGAGAAAGTGAGACCACATCTGAGCAACAAAAGAGGACCTCCAGAAGTAACTTTTAGGCATGCCTACAGGTAGCCTAAGCTTCTCCACTACCTACATGAGCTTCACAAGAGTAAGCCTCAGGATCAAGGGCATGGCCTGTTGATTTGGGTGTCCCTAAAGTTTTGACACATTATGCGAGGATTCCCTGATGGTAAGATTTAATAGTTCCATATTCTTTTTCCAGACCCTCAAGGGACTTTGCCAATACTTTTTGATTATCTGCTTAATATGCTCTAGGATGTATCTAGGCATTACAATAATCTATACAGGATTAAAGGATTTCTTTTTTTTTTTTTTTTTTTTAGGGAGGAAGGGAAGGAAAGACAGAGAAGGAAGGAAGGATAGAAGGAAGGAAGGGAGGAAGAAAGGGAAACATCTTTAAACATTTTCTTGTTTTATTATATTTTGTTTGTTTGTTTGTTTTTTACATGGGCTGGGGCCGGGAATCGAACCGGGGTCCTCCGGCATGGCAGGCAAGCACTCTTGCCCGCTGAGCCACCGCGGCCCGCCCTAAAGGATTTCTTTATTAATCAGGCCTCCATGTGTTTCAGTTGTTCAAATGAGCTATACAGATAGGTTGAGTTAGATTATGCAGTACAGAAAATTTCAGTTCCAGACCAAATAAAACTTTCTTCCTTTGGTCTCAAAGAGTATGTGTGGTTCTAAAATATAGACACTGTCTTCCTTACCCCTAGGTTCTGAATTACTTTAACCCCAACCTGATTGGCTTCATTCTTATCTCTAAATATCAGCTATATTAGAGATATCTATATCTCTATATATAAAACAGCCTCTCAAAATCCAGATATAATAATCACCAGTTCAGACTTAGCATGTCTGCTCTAAAAGCTTACAATCTAGGACCCTGTTTTCTTATAAGCATTTTTTAAAGGTGACCGTACCATTCTTCTTCTCTTGTTTCTGGTTTATTTTGCCTCACCAAATTTCCCACATGTTCATTCACAATGTTGCATGCCTCATGACTTTGTTCCTCTTTGTAGCAGCACAACCTTCATTCATAAGTCTACATCATTATTTGCCAATTTGATTCTCAGTCAGTGCATTCTTTAGCCACCTGCATTCATTAGGCATCACGTATAATGCCCAAAGTCAACAGTCTATCAACACTCTCAATTTTAGATCATTTCATTGTACCCAAGAGAAGGAAAAACAATAAACACACCCTCACCAAATAGGAAATCTAAACGTCTTCTTAAATCTTGTCCCTGTTTCTCATTATTTACCTCTGCTGTTGCTGTGGTGGTGCTGATGTTTTCCTTTTGAACATAACCCATAACATGCAATAGCAGTTTTCCCCCTGTACCCTGGACTTAAACACTCTTTGTATATGATTCATATCTTTGAAGTAATTCTTGCAAGAACTAATTCATATTTCTAGTGGGACACATAAGTCTATATAACCCTTTTCAATCTTGTTCATCTTCAATATGGTAATATTACTTATAGACCCACCAGAGAACCACCTTCATTCTTACCTATTCTTTTACATTGGAGTTCAACCTCATTAGCTAACTGTTCACCCATTTCTAGCTTCTAAGTTATCTCTAAATCCCCTATATTCTGTATTATAAATCCCTGATTATACCTTCATGCTAGTCACAAAAGTGAAATCCTACAGTGTCTATCCTTTTGTCTCTGACTAACTTCACTCAGCATTATGTCCTCAAGGCTCATTCATCTTGCCATGTGCTTCAGGATGTCATTTCATCTTCTGCTGCATAATATTACATCCACTGATCTGTTGATGGGCATTTGGTATGTTTCCATCTTTTGGCGATTGTGAATAATGTTACTATGAACATCGGTGGATCATTGCTTTCAGCTCTTCTGTGTATATACCAAGTAGTGCTATTGCTGGGTTAAAGGGCAACGCAATATTTAGCTTCCTAAGGAACTGCCAAACAGTCTTCCATAGTGAATGCATCATTATACATTCCCACCAGCAGTGCATAAGTGTCCCAGTTTCTCCACATTTCTCCACATTTCTCCAGGAAATTTATAGTTTCCTGTTTGTTTAATAGCAGCCATTCTTATAGGTGTGAGGTGGTGTTTCATTATGGTCTTCATCTGAATTTCCCTTATAGCCTATTTTCATTGCTTTTGAGCCATCTGTGTTTGATTTTCAGAAAATGCCTATTCATATCTTTTGCCCATTTTGTAATTGGATTGTTTGTTCTTTTGTTGTTGAGTTGTATAATTTCTTTGTATATACAAGAAATCAAAACTTTGTCCGATATATGATTCCCAAATATTTTCTCCCATTGAGTTGGCTGCCTCTTGAAGATGTTTCCCTACATTTTCTTCTAGAAGTTTAATGGCTACTTCTTATATTTAATTGTTTGATCCCCTATCAGTTAATTTTTGCATAGGGGTGTAAGAGAGGGGTCCTCTTTCATTCTTTTGGCTATTGATATCCAGTTCTTCCATGCCCAATTATTGAAAAGACTATTTTGTCCCAGTTCAGGGGATTTGGGGCCTTGTCAAAAATCAATTGACCATAGAGTTGATGGTCTATTTCTGCACTGTCAATTCAACGTCATTGGTCAATACTTCTATTTTTGTGCCAGGTCCATGCCGTTTTAACCACTGTGGCTTTATAACAGGTTTTAAAGTCAAGGAGTGTTAATCCTCCAACTTTGTTCTTCTTTTTCAGGATGTTTTTAGCTATTCAGGGTCCCTTTGATTAAAATATAGTGTCCTTCTTTGTCTCTTATAATGTCTTTACATTTAAAGTCTATTTTGTCCAATATTAGTATAGCTTCTCCAGTTTTCTATTGGTTTCAACTTATGTGGAAAATCTTTTTGCATCCTTTCATTTTCAATCTATTTGTTTCCTTGTGTCTAAGATGAGTCTCTTGTAAGCAGCAGATAGCTGGATTATGTTTCTTAATCAATTCTACCAATCTGTATCTTTTTTAATTGGCAAGTTTAGTCTGTTAACATTCAACGTTATTACTGAAAAGGTGTTTCTTGAATCCACCATCTTATCTTTTTTATTTTATTTGTCAGATCTATATATTCTTTTCCCTTTTTCTCTTTTTTATCTTTTAAAGTACCCTTACTTGTACTCTTCAATTCTGTGCACTCCTCCAGACCTCCCTCTCCTGTCTCTTTTTTTCAGCTGGCAGAACTGGTTTTGGATTTCTTGTGGGGCCGGTCTCTTGTTGACAGATCCTTTCAGGACTTGTTTGTCTGTGAAAATTATAATCTCTCCCTCAGCTTTGAAGGACAATTTGGCTGAGTGCAGAATTCTTGCATCAAAGTCTTTCTCTTTCAGGATCTTAAATATATCATACCACTGCCTTTTCACCACCATGGTTCTAGTTGAGTAGTCTGAACTCAGTTTTAGTGGTTTCCTTTGTATGCAGTAGATTGTTTTTCCCTTGCTGCCTTCGGAGTTTTCTGTTTCTCTTCAACATTTAACAGACTGATTAGTAGGTGTCCTGGGGAAGGTCTATTTGGATTTATTCTATTTGGAGTTCATTAGGCTTCTTTGACTTGTATATTCATGTTCTTTACAAGGGTTGAGACATTTTTCCCCATTATATCCTCAACTACCCTTCCTAGCCCTTTACTCCTCTATTCTCCTTCGGGGACACCAGTAATTCTTACATTTCTGTGTTTTGTTTTGTCTATTATTTCCCTGAGATCCAATTCAAATGTTTCCATCTTTTTTGCCATTTGCTGTTTTGAGTCTTGGAAATCAGTTATCTTGACCTCTATATCACTTATTCTTTCTTTTGTCTCTTCAGATCTGGTGTTGTGTGCCTCTAGTATGTTTTTTATTTGGTCCACAGAGTCTTTACTCTCTGTGATATCTGCTGATTTTCTACTTCTTTCAAATTCCTCTTTATCCTCTTCTACTGTCTTCTTGATCTCCTTTATGCCATTTGCCATCCCACTTATTTTATTAAGTAGAGTTATATAAAGAACTTTGATTAGTTGTTGCAATGTCTGTGTCTCCTCTGGTGTTTTAATTTTGTCACTAGGCAGGGCTATATCTGTCTGCATTGTGACATGCTTAGTGATCTTCTGTTGTTTTCCTCACATGTAAATATCTTGAATGATTTATTTTGGGAGTTGATTTCTTTCAGTAGTCTAAGGCCTTGTGTTTGCAGGAAACATGTACGGCACAGAGCAGGGTATGGGGTGGGGAACAACGGTGTAGTGATTCATTTCAGGACAGCTATAGGCAGAGGTTGGGGATGTTTTGCTGATGCTTGTGCTGTGGGTGCCCAGCCACCAGGGAGGATATAGCTGTATGGGTGCACCGGTCTAGGGCGCATAACCCTGGTATACACTGGTCTAGAGTACGGGGCCCTTTGTGCACATGCGTAGAGCTTAGGCAGCAGGTCGATGTTATGCCTTCATGGGTTGGGGGCAGATGTGATGTGGCAGTGCAGGTCAGCACTTTCTCAGAGCTAGGAAGTGTGATTAAGGTCCGTGCATATACATGGTTCTAGGACTGCCATAAACAGAAATTCCCAGAGTTGAATGATGTGATTAGGGGCTTGTGCATATGTGCAGGTCTAGGAGTGTTGTAAACTGATGTGCAGAGCTCAGGTGGGGTGGAGTGAGGCTGTGCAACACTATGGGCAGAGGTGGGGGTTGCTTGGGTATGGAGGTTAGCATCTGTAGCCTTTATGCTTTAGCAACAGCCTGCAGGAAACAGGGAGGGGAAGGGAGTGCTCAGGAGAGGTAAGTTGCACTTGGGGTGGGGGTATGGGGCAGGTATGCATGCTAGGCTGGTGGGGTGAGGGTTCTTGGAGCATGGGGAAAGAGAGCAGATGACAGAGTTCAGTTGTCTGAGGTATGGGGTGAGTCACTGGTCTCTGGGCTGGCTGGTGAGGGTAGCACATTCAAGGAACATGGCCTGGCTTACTTCCTAGTCCCTGGTTCCCATCCTTACACTCCTGCAGGCTCTGTCGCTCCACACCAGGCTTCACTTTCTGCTTCTCAGTTCCTTGACCTCTGCAACCAGGGCTACCCTATGTGGTGTAGAAGGCTCTCCCAGGTCAGTTGCACTCTTGAATCACCATCTCAGTCATCTTCCCATCCCTTTTATAATTTTTCCATGGAGCAGCACTGATCTCAAGCTACTCAATTCGGCCATCTTCCTGAAAGTTCCTGCACTTAAATTTTAATACAGCATTTATTTTTGAAGAAATTTACCTTAAAGAAATAATCAAATAAGTGGGCCAACGATGTATCTAGAAAAATATTCAATACAACTTTCTCAAAACTATTTCAATCTGGTATTGAGGTCTATTCTTCTCTGGCCAAATAAATAGTTCGACACCATCCTGGAAGGTCAGTAAACTGAAAACTCTGGCTCAGGAGACAAATGTGTTTCATAGCTAAAAGGAAAACACCTACTACCCAATCACTTTTTGGTAACTGATATATAGGAAATTATATCAATTTTAGCTACCTGACATATTTATACTCAAGCGGCCTTTTAAAGGGATTCAGTATTCAGTGGTACACACAGTGAGTGTATGGAACTCTGTATAGAAATTTGCTGTTTTGCTGTGTGAGTATTCTTAAAGGTCATCATTTGCACAGTTCTGAAACTCCCATAAAAATGCACAAAGCTACAAAAATGTAGCTTTTATTGAATTGGTTGCAGACAGGCCCCACATCCATTGTAACATTGTCCTTTGACATAGCAACAAAACATTCAGAGTTTTTAAAATTATATAATATGCATATATGCTGTAGGAAAACTTGCAATAATAGTAGAAGTTCAAATTATTTATGAGCAGAACAAAAATAGCTTTTAACTGTAAGATTTCAATGAAGGTATAATGAGTAATGCATAAAGGTTAGTGAAGGTTAACTCCTTATGCTGATAAATTAGTTATCTATTAGTGTGTAGCAAATTAATCTACACTTAGTTGCTTAAAGCTTGACTTGGTTGTTTAAATGAAACAAGCATTTATTGACATATATAATTTCTGAGGATAAGGAGTTTGGGAGAAGCTTAACTGGGTTGCAGTCAAGATATTAACCATTGGGTAGCTTGACTAGTGTGGGAGCATCTCTTCTAAGATAGTTTGCTGACATGAATGACAAGTGGATGCTGATAGGAGGTCTCAGTTCTTCACCACAGGGACCTTCCCGTAGGGCTGCATGAGTGTCTGCATGACCAGAGCAAGTGATCCAAGAAAGCATAAAGGCTTCAGTGTATGACCCCTAGCTTTGAGGCCACACTCCATTTCTGCAACATGAATACCAAGAGGTAAGAATCACTGGGGCTATCTTGGAGGCTGGCTACCACAGCTAATGATAGAGAATGAAAATAAAAGGAGTGGAAATGAAAATGATTTTATTTAACTCTTTTATTTGCAGTTTAATATCTGTGTTCTGGCTGTGCATCTTCTGTTTGCACTTCTAAATCTATTCTCCACTCTTTGCTGTCCTAGGAGCTTCATCTATATGGACCACAACAAAGGATTTCCTTGCCCTTTGACTTCCAGTTGGGTTCTTCCAATGGGGAGCTCCAGAAGGTGATAGGAAAGGAGAAGAATAAAATAAAGCGATTAATTCTCTTTGTTCTCTTCCTCACACTGTATCCTTTGATAGGAGTTCCAATAACCACACACTCCTCTCATCCCTTCAGGCACAGGGGTATTATCAGCCTTGCTGCCATAAACCCTGGGTTAGGGCACTATCTCTTGTGATTATTCTACATCTCACCTCCAGCTTTGTAAACAGTTAATTTGCAAAAAAAATCTTTCCTCAATTTATCTAATTTGAATGTAATCCTAATTTCTGCTGGGATCTTGACTAGCACAGTGTTAAATAGGCAAATACTAGGTTTACGTACAGCTCTTACATCCAACAGCCCCCAGAAACAGTCACTCTGTTTGGAACCTTTCTTCATCCCTTTTGCCATTTAGAATCTTGCTTATTGTTTTAGTCAGCCAAAGCAACCAGATGCAAAACACCAGAGATGGATTGACTTTTAATAAAAGGGGATTTATTTAGTTAAAAACGTATACTTCTTCAGAGCAAAGGTAGCTGACTTTCATCTGAGGATCTCTTTTACATGAGAAGGCACAGGATGATGTCTGCTGGCCTTCTCTCCTGGCTTCTGGGTTCCAACAGCTTTCCCTGAGGTGATTCCTTTCTGCATCTCCAAACTTCGGGGCTGAGGAGTTCTGAGATGAGGTATGTTGAGCTACTTGGGCTGTGCTGCATTGAGCTCTCTTATAAGCCTCCAGCTAACTAAATTAAACATGGCTAATTGCAGAAGGCACTCCCCTTAGCCAACTGCAGATGTAATCAGCCATAGATGAGTTTCACATGTCAATGATTCACGTCCACAGCAACAGAACTAGGCACCTGCCAAGTTGACACCCAAACCCAACTACCATACTTATTTTCTACCTTCTTTTTGTAACTCACAGGCAACACTCACATAACTTCTCAGCTTGTCTTAGTGGCTTAGATTGGCCTTCACTTGCCAGGACAGGAGAGTTTAGAGAAAGGAGGAGAGTAAGATTCCCTAGAACCACTTTGCACTCTTTTGGTCTGGAGCACCAGCCTAGCTCAGAATGACAGCCCAGACAAATATCTGCCAATAGGTGTTCCCTCAAACTTGGACTCAGGGTGATTTTGAGGTTGGTATTCATGTGCTGGCATGGAGGGACAGAAAGACAAGAAGGGCCTGTGTTTCTGATGACTATGGAGCCTCCACACCAAACCTGCACTGCTAACCTTCAGACTCCTTGATGTGCATAAGAAATGAACTTCTATCATATAAGTCACTGCCATCTTGGGTTTTTTGTCCCATTCAGGTTTGACACGAAACAATACATTGCCCTTCAGGTATAACACCTTGGTACCTAGTACATGTCTGGTTACCCTCATTGTGACAACAAATATACAGTATTAATCCCTATCTACATCCCTTTCAAAGTCCTCCACAGTCTTTTTATTTCAGGGTCAGACAGTGCTCAGAGAACTTCACTCTGTCCCTCAGGGTTTAAAAATGAGAGAGAATTTGGTCAGAAAGTCAAATGATAATAATGTAAAGGACAGCAGGCAAGTCTATTTTGGAACATGTGAAAGAAAAAGAAAGATGGTAAAGTATCAGATTAAAGGAATACTGGATTTATGCCACAAGCATTCTATACCCCACCCCACCCCCAGCATCTCATCCTCCAACCAAGACTGTCTGCTTCCTGCTCCTTTCCCCTCAGCCCCGGTCTGCTTCGGATCAGAGCAGAAAGGCACCTCCATTGCTGTGGGGAATTCCTGATACCACTGACACCAAGAGACACCTGGAGGGAGGAGAAGTTCCAACAGTGGGGGTTGATGAATGGGACTTGAGGGGATGTAAGCTGGAAGGTGGGAGAGAAGATGTATCACTGGATCTCCATTTTGAATAGTTGAATGCCTTTTCTCATAAAAACGTTATTGATCTTGGCTGTGAGGCTCTCTTGGTGCCATGGAGACATTGCAGGTTGTAAAGTATTTATGGGTTGATCAGAAACATAACTTCCATAATTTCTAACATTATTTTAAAGGCAGATGACTTATAAACAAGCAACTAACAAAGCCATTCTTAGCCATTCTTCATCTACTTAACTACTAGTTGTCAAGGGCCTACTAATTTCAAACACTGTGTAGATGCTAGAACTTCACAGCAGTAAAGAAAACAGAATAAAATAATTTCTATTAAAAAGCATTATTTAAGACTTGGAAATGATGTAATGGCACATCTTGTCAATGTCATGTGGGGGTATTGTTTATCAGACCCACCCAAAGGTGATTTAATAATCTAGAGGAAAGACACTTTTTTTGATTCACTCATTTATCTTGATTAAACATTCTAAACTTATTAAATTTACAGTTTTTTCCCCATAGAAATGCAAATAGAAAATATTTGTAGAAAATACTTGTAGAAAATATGACTCCAAAGGTTACTGTTTATTGCACTGAAGAACATTAACCAGTTTTGTATCTGAACTAGCAATCTTATTCTAACATGCTTTTAATTTTTTTAATTTTTATTTTATTGTAAAAAATAACATATATACAAACAAGCAATAAATTTAAAAACACACTACAACACTCAGTTATAGAAAAGATTTCAGAATTTGGTATGGATTACAGTTCAACAATTTTAACTTTTTCTTTATAGCTGCTCGAAGACACTGGAGACTAAAAGAAATATCGATGTAATGATTCAGCAGTCAAACTCATTTGTTATATCCTATCTTTTCTATTCTAACTCCTCCTTCTCCTTCGATCTTTCTCCCAATCTTTAGGGATATTTGGGCTATGCCCATTCTAACTTTTCCATATTAGAATGTATTATGGGGTAGGGGATGGCACTAGTTGATGTTCTTAGAGAGGCTGGCCCCTCTGGGTTGCAGGACTGATCTGGCCTAGGAACCTATCTTGAGTTTCTGACATGCCTTTATTAAAATGGAACCTTTTTTACCACCTTACTGGCTTCCTATTAATTAATTAGTTGAATAAAATTCTTGACATGTGTTCATTCATTACACATTTATGTGAGAATCATGTTTTTAGTATTAAAAAAAATTATACTCGGACATTTTCCTTATGAAGCTTCCATATATTCCCTCTCCACTTTCTATTTACAATTTGGGGCTCATACTAGTGGACTGAGATAAAGTAACTCTTCATATTAAATTTTCTCCTTCTCAGCACTGCGTTTCCGGGAGTGCCACATGGAGCATGTTGGCTGGTGCTCTTTGGATATGGTTGAGTTTTCTGGCCCAGCCAAGCCACTCCTGTTGCTGGACCCACAGATGCAGACCAAGTTTCAGAAGCAGGCAGTGCAGGCCTGCCGGCGCATCATCCAGCAAGAAGAACTTCCTCCTGGAGTAACCTATGTAGACCACGTGCATCAAAGCCTTTTTGAACCCCAGCTCCAAGCATATTTCTCCCAGTTTGGCATCATGACAAGATTCAAACTGTCCAGAAGTAAAAAGACAGGAAATAGCAAAGGCTATTCCTTTGTGGAATTCAAGTCTGATGATGTCACCACGATAGTTGCTGGAACAATGAGAACAACTATCTTTTTGGTGAAAGGCTCTTGAAGCATGAGTTTATGGCATCAGAAAAGCTAAATGAACTTTTCAAAGACTGGGATGTTCCATCTGCAAACCCATCACATTCAGCAGCAAAAGTATAATAAGAAATGGGCACGTATAGAAAAACTACAGATGGAGAAGCGATTTAAAAACCAAGAAAAATTACTCAGGAATTTATTAGCTGAAAAAGGAATAAAATGTGATTTTCTTTCATTGATTTTACAGAAAGCGGAAGAAGAAATTCTTCAAACACTGTTCTTCAGAAATCTACAAATAACCATTTTCCCCAAACAAGAAAAAATAAGAGGTTTCAGCGAATTCTAGGACTCTTGAGAGCCCTGGGGATAGCCAGGGCCCCATACCATTTTGCACACCAACATGTTTGGAGAGGTGAAAATCTGAAGTGGCTAAAATGAATGATAATGATGAAGACAACAAAATAGTGTTCAAACAGCCCATATCCGGTACAAAAGAAGAAACACAGGAGACCCAAACACCTGTACGTTCAGGGAAAACAAGACAAAGAAAAAGCAAACTGTGGTTCTGAATGTATTATGCATGTTTCTTCTAAATGTGATTTTGTTATTAGGGCTGATCCTTTGAACTTTTCTGGGCTCAATGAAATGCATCCATTGGCAAGATTTTCAGATGAAAAACATACTCTTGGTTCATGTAGGTAAGAAATGCAATCAGTAACATTGGCTTGCCTACCCTTGCTGAAATGTAAGGGTGCACGCCAACACAACAGAAAGGTGGCCTTTTTGTCCTGTTGGATGACTCTGGTTTCCTTTGCAGATTTCATAATTGTCCTCAGTTATTCTGCTTGGGTAGAATGGTCACTGTTACCTGCAGGTTAAAGTATAAACTGCTGCCTTCTCTGCAACTACCAAATAAAGACCACCAGTCTTGCTTTCCACTACATAGTTCTTTGTGTTAGGCAGTGCACATTTAACCAATAAGAGTTTCACATAAGGTGGTTAAAATTGAAAGCTAAATTAAACTGCTGAGTGAAGAGGTAGAACGTAATCTGAGTATTAATGCAGATTCATTTATGTGTATATGACTCATTTTTACCAGTAATGTGAATTGGTTTGGGGGCTAGCAGGGATTAATACCTAACAATTTGTATCAGTTATCTGTGTGGATTTATATTCCAAAATTACACAGTGACCAGCAAGCATACTTCTTTAATTTATTTGTATGTAACTGGGGCTTAAGAGTCTTGAAATAAAATAGTAGCTTTTCACCGTCTCAAAAAAATACAAACAAAACAATTTTCTCCTTCTCTAGGCCTTCATGCATGGTAGAGAGGCAGATCACCTAAACATGTCTCTTGTTGACTCTGCCAGAGCAATGTTTTTGACAAATGATCATTGAAGCCATGATCATATAGCTTGGTTGCACATAGGTGTATGTGGTAGTTCGATTCAGTTGTCAACTTGGCCAGGTGAACGTGCCTAGTTCTGTTGCTGTGGACATGAGCCTATGGTACATGAACCTCATCCATTGCTGATTAAATCTGCAGTCAGCTAGGAGGCATGCCTGCTGCAATGAATGATGTTTGATTTAATTGGCTGGTACTTAAATTAGAGAGCCCAATGTAGCACAGCCCAAGCAGCTCAGCATGCCTCATCTCAGCACTTGCAGCTCAGCCCAGGCCTTTGGAGATGCAGAAAGAAATCACCCTGGGGAAAGTTGTTGGAACCCAAAGGCCTGGAGAGAAGGCCAGCAGAGATCACCCTGTGCCTTCCCATGTAAGAAAGAACCTCAGTTGAAAGTTAGCTGGCTTTCCTCTGAAGAACTGATGAAATAAATCCCCTTTCATTAAAAACCAATCCGTTTCTGGTGTGTTGCATTCCGGCAGCTAGCAAACTAGAACAGTGCAAGTACTTAGATTTTTATAGAGCAAGCTGAGATCCAGAAAAGGCTCCAGCAGCATCATAAACTCATGGACTGTAGAAGAACTTTCAAAGTTCTTAATGTCTTATTATTTAATCACTCACAGTATATATCTCTTCTTTCCTTCTTGATGCCTTTAGAAAGAGCATTCTGACTGAGGTGGGCAGGGTCAAAATTAACTTAAGGGTGAAATGAAAGAGTCAAGAACTCCAGATGCACCTTATTAACTCAGCACAGTGGTTAGGGCCCAAGATAACTGTGCTGATTTGAGACTGTTCTGTACTCCAGAAGAGCTATGTTCTTTCAATTCAAATCCACGCTTGTGGAGGCAGACCTATTGTTTAGGAAGGATCTTTTTATTAAGTTATGTCCATGGAAATGTAACTCCCCGAGTTGTGGGTGGGACCTTTTGATCAGGTGGTTTCCATGGAGATGTGTCTCAGTCCATTCAAGGTTGGTATTAATCTGCTTGTTGGAGTTCTTTAATAGCAAACCATTTTGGAAAAAGCTCAGAGCTGACACAGAGACTTTGGAGATGGAGAAAGAAAACACTCCTGGAGAAGCTGTTTGAAACCAGAAGCCACAGAAGCAACAGATGCCAGCCTTGTGTCTTCTCAGCTGACAGAGGCTAGATGACTTCAGCCTTTCTTGAGTCAAAGTATATCTCTGGATGCCTTAGTGTGGACTTTTTTTTATGGCTTAGAGCTATAAACTGTTAACTTAATAAATACCTTTTATAAAAGCCAACCCATTTCTGGTATATTGTATTCTGGCAGCATTAGCAAACTACTACAGTTTTTGGCACCAGAGAAGTAGAGTGCTATGGTTTGCAAATACCAAACATGTTGGAATGGCTTTTTACATGGATAAGGCAAAGATTCTGGAACAATTGTGATATGCTTGAAAGGAAGGTCCTAGAATGCTTTGAAGAGACTGCTGGTAGAAATATGATTGCTAAAGGTGCTTCCAATGAGGCCTTAGACAGAAATGATACATACCTTATTGCAAACTGGAAGGAAAGTTATCCTTGTTTTAACATGGCAGAGAATTTGGAAAAATTGACTACTGGTTTTGGATAGAAAGTAGAATTTAAAAGCCACTAGCTGGGATACTTAACTGAAGAGATTTCCAAACTAAATGTGGAAAATGCAGTCTGGCTTCTCTTTGTAGCTTACAGTAGAATGCAACAGAAAAGAGAAAAGTTGAGAACTGAACTCTTGAGTACAAAGAAACCAGAAATTGATGGTTTGGAAAATTCTGGGCTTCCAGAAAGTGGGACCCCAGAGAATAATGCCATTTGTGAGGGTCTAACCAAGCATGGAACTAGGCAACCATTTCAGGAAAAACCAGGATTGGAGATAGAGTTTTAAAAACCAGGATTGGAGATAGAGTTATCCAGGAAGGATTTGTGGAAAGTCCTCTTGTCTGAGGACTTATCTAAGGCATGATCTGAGCCTACTGCATAGAAAGCCAACAAGAGTGTCGTGGATCCACTGCCAGTCTGGACAGAGAGAGAAGAAAAGGGACATACAGTAGGAAAAATAACTTCAGAGGCAGAAGTATGGAAGCTAAAGTCTGAAGTCTAAAAACCACAGGCCAGGAGAGCGGATCCACCCAACCACTTGGAGAGGATGAGTTTTCTGGGAGGACAGAGGGTGGGCCTTCCACCTCATTGCAGTGGAAGAATGGTGCTGCCTCAGGCCTTGGGGAAGGTGGAGCACAGTCCTAGGGGATTGGGGAGAGTCAGTTGTCACCTCATGGAGGAGGTGAACACATGTCCTGGAGATGACAGAGAGCCTGGGTGTGGCCCAGATGTTTGAAGAAGCTGGAGCGAGAAAAGGTGGTCTCCCCAGTGACACCCAAGTTTGCATTTGAAGAAAGTTGGGCTACTTTATAGGCCCTTGGAAAGGCTGGGACTGCCACTTTCTAAAGCCCTGAAGATAAATGACTCTCAGACTTTGAAGTCTAATGGAGTTTGCTCTGCAGATTTCAAAACTACTTGCATCCAGTGATCCCTGTGTTCCTTCCAGTTCCTCTCTATGGAAATGGAAATAGGTATTCTAAGAGTGTCCTTCCTTTGTATGTTGGCAGCACATAACTTGTTTTGAGTTTTACAGGTCCGGGATCAGAGCAGAATTTTGCCTTAGGACAGACCATGTCCATAACTAACTTTGATGAGATTTTTCACTGCTTCTGACTTTGTATCGTATTTGTATTATTACTGAAATGGTTTAAGGCTTTCTGATATTGTTATGAAATTAATGTATTTGCATTTGAAAAGAGCATGAATTTAGGGGTCCAAGGGGTGAAGTGTGTCAGTTTGAATCTGTAGCGTATCCCAGAAAAGCCATGCCCTTTAATACTCATTGAATATTGCTGGGGTGGGAGCATTTTGATTATCCATGGAGATGCAACCCACCATTGTGGGTGGTAACATTTTTTTTTTTTTTTGCATAGGCAGTTTCAGGTCTTGGGCTCGGCAGGCGAGAACTCTTGCCGCTGAGCCACCATCACACCACCTAAGTGGTAACTTTTGATTGGACGGTTTCCATGGAGATGTGTCTTCACCCATTCAAGGTGGGGTTGCTTACTAGAGCCCTTTAAGAGGGGACCATTTTGGAAAAAGTTTTAGAGCCATGAGAGCCCATGCAGCCAGAGACCTTTGGAGATGAAGAAGGAAAATACCCTTAGGGGAGCTTCATGAAATAAGAAGCCTGGAGAGAAAGCTAGCAGATTATGCCATGTTCAGCATGTGCGTTACCAGCTGAGAGAGAAACCCTGACCATCATCAGCCTTCCTGAGCCAAGGTATCTTTCCCTGAAAGCCTTAGATGGGACATTTCTATAGCCTTGTGTTAATTTGGAAATTTTCACAGCCTTAGAACTGTAAGTTTGTAACTTAATGAATTCCCCTTTTGAAAAGCCATTCAGTTTCTGGCATATCACATTCTGGAAGCTTGCAAACTAACACACCCTCCAAGAGCAGAAGGGAACTAATGTAGTCCACTTGTCACCTGGTCAACAGGATTTGTGACCAGCCGATGAGTCCCATCTAATGTGGTGGCCAATGTGGTCAATGCATGGAACATGAAAGGGATTCTCTAGTGATGTCCACTAGCTGCTGGTGTGATTGCCTGGAACTCCTGGGCCAAACAGAGGATTTGATACTCTCAGGGTCCACTTTTCAGACAGAGCCATTCCACTTCTTCCCTGGTTTCAGTTGTGCTGTTCTGAGCTTGTATGAGTGCATCTGCTTCCACATTCCTCAGTAACATGTTGGGAGTGTGGGCAAAGATGTGATAAACAGTTACCTTTCATCATTGGCAGTCATCCCAGGTGTCTTTCCGCAAGTCCTGAAACAGACCTATGACTGTCCGTTGCTCCTGCTTCCAGGTTACCAATCAGGTCATAAGGCCTTTGTAAACAGCCCAGCTGTCAGTAGTGTTAGCAGATCTCCTGACTTATATACTATTACCATCCATACTGCTCTTAACTCAGCCGAATGACTGCTTTACATAGCACCAACCACCCACCATCTAGTGTCTAGTACTGGGTTGTACTGCCACAGCTTTCTGAGTGGGAGGCTGTCTGTTAGCAGTGTGCATTTCTGCGCTCAGAGAGCTGGTATTGAAAATTCTGCATTGTAGCATGTAGGCTTTCCATTTGGTTAGTGTGCTAAGTTGAACATTGCCAGAGCATGGCTTAGAAGCTAAATTTGTTATTGTTCTACTTTGCAAGCTGTTAGAATGTGATATGTCAAAAATGGACCCACTTTTAAAAAGGGAATTTATTAAGTTGCAAGTTTACAGTTCTAAGGCCATGAAAATGTCCAAATTAAGGCACCAAGGAAAAGATACCTTAACTCCAAAGAAAGGGCCAATGAAGTTTGGGTTTCTCTCTCAGCTGGGAGGACACATGATGATGTCTTCATTTCATAAGGTTTCACTGGAGGCATTTTCCTTCTGCTCCAAAATTCCCTTGCTGCATGGGCTCTACTGGTTCTAAGCTTTTTCCAAAATGGTTTCCTCTTAAACAGCTCCAATAAGCAAACTCACCTTGAATGGATGGAGACACATCTTCAGGGAAACCATTTTTTCTAGTTTGCTAGCTGCTGGAATGTGATATACCATAAACAGAATGGCTTTTAAAATGGGGAATTTATTAAGTTGTAAGTTTACAGTTCCAAGCCTGTGAAAATGTCCAAATTAAAGCCAAGACTATAAAACTGTCCAGTCTAAGGCATCCAGGGGGAGATAACTTTGGTTCAAGAAGGCCAATGAAGTTCAGGGTTTCTCTCTCAACTGGAAAGACACATGGTGAACATGGTGACATCAGCTAGCTTTCTCTCCAGGCTTCTTATTTCATGAAGCATCCCCAGGGCTGTTTTCATTCTTCATCTTCAAAGGTCTCTGGCTGCATGGGCTCTCATGGTTCTCATAGCTCTGAGGCTTTCCAAATATTTCCTCTTTTAAAGATTTCCAGTAAAGTAATCAAGACCCACCTGGGATGGGTGAAGTCACACGTTCATCTAATCAAAGGTTAATACCCACATTGGGTGAGTCACATCTCCATGGAGATAATCTAAATAAATTTCCAACCTACAGTACTGATAGGGATTAAAAGAAACAGCTGCCTCCACAAGATGGGTCAGGATGAAAACATGGGTTTTCTAGGGTGCATAATCCTTTCAAACTGGCACACTAGCTAATCAAAAGTTACCACCCACAATTGGGTGGGTCACATCTCCATGGAAATGATAAAAAAGATCCCACCTAGCGTACTGAATGAGGATTAAAGGACATGACTTTTCTGTGATACACAACAGATTCAAACCAGCAAATAGCAAATTCCACCCTTTGGAACCCAAATGCAAAATACATTCATTCCATCACAATATCACAAAGTCATACACCATATCAGTAACAATACAAAGTCAGAAACAGTAGAAAACCTCAGCGAAGCTATAGGCCTTGTCTGTCCTAAGGCAAAATTCTGGCTCTGGACCTGTAAAACTCAGAACAAGTTATTTGCTGCAAACACACAAAGGAGGGACAGTCATATAATACATATTCCTATATCCATAGGGAGAAATTGGAAGGAACACAGGGGTCACCAGACACAAACAGTTTCAAAAACTTGCAGAGCAAACTCCATTAGATTTCATAGTATGAAAGTCATTTAACCTTGGGGCTTTAGAAAGTGGCAGTCCCACCTTTTCCAAGAGCCGGTGCAGTGGTGCATTCTCTCCAAATGCAAACTTGGGGGATATTGGGGAGACCACCTTTTACTCAGCTCCACTCTTTCCAAACATCTGGGCTATACTTGAGGTCTCTGCCATCTCCAGATGCATGCTCAGCCCCTCCAGAACAATATGGAGGCAGCCAGGCCTTCCCCAATCCCGAAGGAATGTTCTTCACCTACTCTAAGGCCTGGGCCACAACTCTTCCTGAGCAATGAGGTGGAAGACCCACCCTCTGCCTCTGGGCAAACTAACCTTCTCCAAGTGTTTGGGTTGTTCTGCTTTCCTGGTCTGAGGTTTCTTAACTTCAGACCTTAGCTTCTTTGGTTCTGCCTCTGAAATTATTTTTCCTCCAATTTGTCACTTTTCTCTCCCTTTTTGTATAAACTGGCAGTGGCTCCATTTATACAGAGCACACCACACTCTTGTTGGTTTTCTATGTAGTATGCTGGAGTCATGACCATCAGACAAAAGGACTTTCCACAAATCCCTCCTGGATAACCCCATTTCATGGATTTTTCTGAAATCCCTGATTAGTTCCACGTTTGATTAAATCTTCACATGAGGCACTATTCTCTGGGGTCTTCCTTTTTGGAAACTCAGAACTTTCCAGATCATCAATTTCTGATTTCTTTGTACCTAAGAATTCAGTTCTCAGTTATCTCTTTCCTGTCACATTTCACTATAATCTGCAAAGAGAAACCAGGCTTCACTTTCCACATTAAATGTGGAAATCTGTTCTGCTAAATATCCAAGTTCATGGCTTTTTAAATCTGCCTTCTGTCTAAAACCTAGTCATCAATTTTGCCAGATTCTTTGCTGCTTTAAAACAAGGATCGCCTTCCTTTCAGTTTGCAATAAAATGCATCATTTCTGTCTCAGGCTTTATCAGAAACATCTTTAGAGTCCAAATTTCTACCAACAATCTCTTCAAAGGACTCTAATCCTCCTCTATCAAGCTCCTCTCAATTCTTCCAAAATCTTTCCCTTATGCATTTAAAAAGCCATTCCAACATTTTTGGTATTTGCAGTAGCACCCCATTCCTGGTACCAAAATCTATTTTAGTTTGTTAGCTGCCAGAATGTGATATATCAGAAATAGAATGGCTTTTAAAAAGGGAATTTGCAAGTTTACAGTTCTAAAGCCATTAAAAAATCCAAATTAAGGCATTGAGGGAAAGATACCTGACCTCTAAAGGAAGGTCTGATGAAATTTGGGATTTTTCTCTTAACTAGGAGAGTACATCGTGACATCTGCTAGCTTTTTCTCATTTCATAAGACTACTCAGGGACATTTTCCTTTTGCTCCAAAGATCTCTGGCTGCATGGGCTCTGTTTGTTCTAAGCCTTTTCCAAATGGTTGCCTCTTCAACAACTTCAGTAAGCAATCCCATCTTGATTGGGTGGAGACACATCTCTATGGAAGCCAGCTAATCAAAAGTTACCACCCACAATTGGATGGGTCACATCTCCAGGAAACAATAAAAAAAAGACCCCACCTAGCAATACTGAATGAGGATTAAAGGACATGGCTTTTCTGGGCCACACAATAGATTCAAATGAACACAGTTATCCACCCCTGTATAGGGATGACCATTTTCAAGGTAATTGAGCATTTTTGTGTCAGTCTTTCCACTTGCAGTAAGGTATTATGCAGCATACAATTGCTTTTCCAGGCTGTATTTCACTTCTGCCCCTTTCCATAATTGTGACCAAAATCCAATGAGCATCCATTTAGAATGCTGCCTCTGTCACAAACTCCACCTGTTTTAGTTTGTTAAAGCTGTCAATGCAATATTCCAGAAATGGAGTGGATTTTATAAAGGGAATTTTTATTAAGTTACAAATTTACAGTTCTAAGGCCATGAAAATGTCCAAATTAAGGCACCAAAAAGAGGTTCTCTCCACTCAAGAAAGATTTATGCCATCCAAAACAACTCTATCCTTTGGGAAGGCAAGTGGCTGGCATCTGCTGGTACCTTGCTCCTGGGTTCTGTTGCTTTCAGCTTCTGCTTCCTGTGTGGGATTCCTCACCTGGTTTATCTGGAGCTGGATTTCATCTCTTGGTTTCCCTCATTCAGGGCTTCTCTGTCAGCTAGGAAGGCACATGGTGAGGTCTGCTAGCTTTCTCATCTGACTTCTTGTTTCAAAATGGCTTCCCCAGGGGCGTTTTCATTCTACATTTCCAAATGTCTCTGGCTATGTGGGCTCTGAGCTCTTTCAAAAATGGTTCCCTCTTAAAGGACTCCAGTAAACAACCCCACCTTGAATGGGTGGGGACACAACTCCATGGACACCACCTAATCAGAAGGTCCCACCCACAATTGGATAGGTCACATCTCCATGGATCATTAAAAAGCTTCCACCCAGCAATATTGAATGAGGATTAAAGGACATGGCTTTTCTGTCTTCCTTTGGTCTCATCAATCAGGTGAAGCTCTAAAATACTGACAGTATCGTTCTTTACCCTGTATTCAGATTTATCTTAATCACAACCAGGTTGGCTTTGTTCTTGTTCTGATTGAAACATAACCTTTTTAGGGGGCAGGAGCCTTCTTTAACAGTTTCTGTGTGTGGCAATGTTGACTTTAAGGGCTGCAGAACTCCTGTTCTGAGTCTTAGGTGTCACACAGGTACCCAAAGTTCCAGGAAAATACCTGGTTATACACATATAGCATAGCATCTCAGAATTTAGAAATAATCCTTAAAGCTCAGGAATAATTGTAACTGCTCTAAGAGCTTACAATCTAGGCCCCAATTTTCTTATAAGTATTTTCTAAAAGAGACCATACAATAATTGTCCTTTCATTTCTTGCTTGTCTTACTCAACTTAGCGTCCTCATTGCATACCTCATGATTTCATTCCTTTCTATAGCTGCACAATATTCAATCACATATATTCACCATTGTTCACCCTGAATGCTTCCCTTTGGCCACTTCCATCCATTGGAATCATGAATAATATCACCATAAACATCAGTGTATAAATGTCTATTCAAATCCCTGCTTTCAGTTCTTTCAGGTATATTTCCAGTGAGAGGATTGCTTAATCATATGGCAGCCCTATATTTAGCTTCCTGTGGATTCACTTATATTATCATCTGGAGGGGCTGCCCCATTCTGCTACCCTACCAATATTGAATAGGTATACCCATTTTCTTTAGCACTTGATTTTTTCTGTTAGTTTATTTTGAACCTTCAGATTTTGTTGCGATATAGTCATATAGAATATATTCTATCCAAAATAAAAAATGTTTACAGTATCCTACCTTAGTTGTACAATCATCATCACTCTCAATTTTAGATCATTTTAATTGCCCCAAATAGAAAAGTAACAGACACACTCATACCAAAGAGAAAATCTAAAATTCCTCTTAACTCTTGACACCCCCCCCCAATTATTTTCCCTAGTTTTGTTATGGTACTAGTGATGCATTCCTTTTAAAATGATCATAGAGTGCAATAAGTAGTTTTTCTCATATACCCTTCTATTATTAACTCTTTGTACAATGTCATACTTTTGTAGTTCATTCAAGAACTTATTTATATTTGTAGTGCAAATTGGTGAGATACATGGCTCTAAACAACCCCTTTCAGTTATATTCACTTTCAATATGTCACTGTTATTCATAAACACACTAATGAACTACAATCATCTCTATCCATTCCCAAACTTTTAAATTCAATCTCATTAATTAGCCTGTACATATAAAAGTAGCCATTCCCACTTCTCTAGCTCCTGTCTATTTCTAGGTTCCCTATACCCCGCATTTTAAGACTCTGAGTGTACATTTTCAAAGAGGTTCATATTCATGAAATCATACAGTATCTATCATTTTGTGTCTGGATTATTTTCCTCAGCATTATGTCCTCAAGTTTCATCCATGTTGTCTTAGGCTTCAGGACCTCATCTCTTCTTATTGTTGCATAGCATTACATCATATATATAGATCATGTTTTGTTTATTCACTTGTCTCTTGATGGGCACTAGGGTTGTTTCCATCTTTTAGCAATTGTGAATAATACCACTATGAACATAGGTGAGCAAATGTCTGTTTGTGACACTGCTTTCAGCTCTTCTGGGTATATTATAAGTAGTTGTATTGCTGGATCGTAGGGTAAGTTGATACTTAGTTTTCTGAGAAACTGCCAAAGTCTTCCACAGTAGTTGTACCATTACACATTCCTAACAGCAGTGAATAAGTGTTGCAATTTCTCCACATCTGTAGTTTCCTGTTTGTTTAATAGCAGCCATTCTTATAGGTGTGAGATGATATCTCATTGTGGTTTTGATTTGAATTTCCCTTACAGCTAATGAAGATGAGCATCTTTTCATATGATTTTTAGCCATTTTTATTTCATCTTTGGAAAAATGTCTATTCATAATTGGGTTAATTGTTCTTTTGTTGTTGAGCTATATGATTTCTTTATATATACTATATGTCAAACCCTTCTCAGATATGTGGTTTCCAAATATTTTCTCCCATTGAGTTGGCTGCCTCTTCACCTTTTTGACAAAGTCATTTGGAGCACAGAAGCATTTGACCTTGAAGAGTTCCCATTTATCTATTTTTTCTTTCATTTCTTATGTTTTGAGTGTAAAGTCTAAGAAGCTACCTCCTATTACTGGGTCTATATTTTCTTCTAGAAGTTTTATGCTACTGGCTCTTATATTTAGGTCTTTGATCCACTTTGTATAGGGTGTGAGATAGCCATTCCTTTGGCTATGTATATCCAATTCTCCCATGCCCATTTATTGAGTAGACTATTTTCCCAGTTCAGCGGATTTGGAAACCTTATTGAAGATCAACTGACCATAGACCAGGGAGTCTATTTCTGAACTCTCACTTCAATTCCATTGATCAATGTGTCTATCTTTGTGTCGATGCCATGCTGCTATGACCCCTGTGGCTTTCTGATAAGCTTTAATATCAGGAAGTTTAAGTCTTCCCACTTCATTCTTCTTTTTTAGTATGTTTTCGGCTTGAATAATGAATTTTGATGATAATGATATAAATTAAAGAAACTTGTCTTCTTTTCTCACACCATCTCTAAAGAGGTAACAGGAAATCAGCAACTATATTCAAGAATTCTACTCATTGATTTTTATGCTTCTTTTTCCATTCTATGAGCCACAGTTAGAGATGGATGTTGAAGTACAAGTGTTCAAAAGCTGGCAATTGATGTGAAGGATTGAAAACATGAAAATGAAGAACAATTCAAGGCACTGAAAGTTTAGCTTGTAAAGGGGAGATTTGGGGGTTAGGAATAGAGTTGTTTCATTTGCTTGAATTTGGATGGGACCCAGGGCAATATTCAAGCCAATAAAATCAGATGGAGTTTTTTTGGTAGTAGAGAACTCTGACAATTGGAGCTGTTAAAAATAGAACAAGACGCCTCAGGACACACTAAGGTTCCTATTCTTGGAGGCGCTCTGCAGTGCCAACTGATGGACTTGATGAAGAACAAGTAGAACAGACTCCTGCATTACATGACAAGGTCAGGGATTCAAATACATGGCCTTTACTAAGGTCTTCTGAGAACACTGTTCATCTTAAGAAGTGTTTAATTTATTCCATGGAACCTCTGTTCCTTGTTTAATAAGACATTAAAGATCTCTTTCCACCTCTGCTCAGGCCCTATGCTGATGGACAAAGCCATCATGTGGCCTGAAGTTATGGCTGAGGATTTGTTTAGAACAGGGCTCAGAAATGGGATTTTCTAACAGCTGTCCTGTATTCTGCTCAAACTTGAGCTTAGAGCTTTGTTACTGTAATCTCTGTTCAAGCATGTGTGTGTGTGTGTGTGTGTGTGTGTAAGTAATTCTTGTTATTTGTCCTTAGGTGGTGGCTGGTTAATTAAGGATGCAGGCCCTTCCTATGTCCCACTGGAGAACCAAGACCAACCAAAGCAGAGGGTGGTTTGAGGACCAACTGCATCAGAATCCCTTGGGATGTTTGTTAATTATGCTTATTCCTGGACCCCACCCCAGACTTAAGAAATCAGACTCTTTTGGGGTTGGGTACAGACATCTGCATGTAAAAAATCTCCCCAGGTACTTATCATGGAACCTAAAGTTTGATGATCATGACTTTAGGAAGAAGTAAGATAGCAGTGAGAGGGTCTTCCTTACTGTGAACTAAAAAGTTATCTCTTTGGGGAAAGTTGCTAACTTTCCTCAAATGACAAGAGACAGACTGGTCAGTTAAGGAATGGCTCAGCTGTTTTGTTTTGTTTTGTTTTTTCATTTCTAATTCCCTGAAAAAGTATTCCTTAATTCAAATGACAGACATTTAAAATTATATTTTTAATTTCTGAAGTGTTCACAAGAGATTTTAAATTGTGATTATATGTTATATTATGCAATACTTTGGGTTTTAAATGCAATTAGGAAAAAATTTGGACATTTGAGAGACTTGGATTCTTCAAACAATATTAATAATCTTTTCAAAAATCTTGTGTGATAACTGTAAAGAATGAGAAACATGAGGAAAGCAACATGAGGAAAAGCTCACAGTGAAAATATCTTGTGTAGGACACTGGAAACCAAGCAAAAGGTACAGTATATAAACTTTCATTTTAGCTGACACACTGCATTTCCAGATGGGCACTGTTTCAGGTCATAGAAGGGAACTGATTGCTGAGATTCATATTTGTTTTAATAAGGAAATACCCATTTGGCAGGTGTGCTGGTTTGTAAGGAAGTATGCCCCCTAAGAAAAGCCATGTTTTAATATAAATCCCATTTCAAAGAATGGTTGTTAAACTGGATGAGGGGATGACATGTCTCCACCCATTTGGGTGGATCTTGATTGGTTTATTGGAGTCCTATAAAAGAGGAAATATTTTGGAGAATGAGAGATTCAGAGAGAGAGCAGAGAATGATGCAGCACTACAAAGCATAGTCCACAAGCCAGCGACCTTTAGAGATGAAGAAGGAAAATGCCTCCCAGGGAGCTTCATGAAACAGGAAGCCAGGAGAAGCTAGCAGATGATGCCATGGTTGCCATATGCCCTTCCAGATAAGAGAGGAACCCTGAGCCTATTCACCATGTGCCTTCTCACTTGAGAGAGAAACCCTGAACTTCATCGGCCTTCTTGAACCAAGGTATCTTTCCCTGGACGCCTTTGATTGGACATTTCAATACACTTGTTTTAACTGGGACATTTTCTCGGCCTTAGAACTGTAAACTAGCAACTTATTAAATTCCCCTTGTTAAAAGCCATTCTGTCTCTGGTATATTGCATTCCAGCAGCTAGAAAACTAGAACAGCAGGAAATATTCCCAGTCGAGTGGCCTGTTGAAGAAATTGCTACCCACAATCTGAGGCATCAAACATATTCTCTCCAGTAATGACTAAACTTTAAAATGAACATCAATTCTCCAGCAGTATTTTAACCAAAAGAACAACTTCCACCGAGAAGACCAATATCCTTGAGACTTAGCCCTTTAAAGAAGGAAGAAGAAGATCCAACTGGCATATCTGAACCTCAGGATTGAATTTCAAAAACACTCATGTTCTGGGTCTGGCTTTGATTGCACATTTTTGACCAGTGTTTGACCTCACTGTGTCTCTATTTTTTTTTATCAAATGATGGCACTATCTTTATTGCTTTCTAATGTCCTAGAGTACACTGTGAAGAATTTGCAAAAAGAGGTATAATGAAAATGACAGTGGAAAGGTGAATAGGGACAACTTTCCTTTTGTTTTCAAATAGCAGTTTGCCTAAGTACCAATCTATCTTTTCTCTCTTTATTTCTATTGTGGTTTCTAGAAATCAATAGCCTGAAGGCTCCATCCTGTCATCTTGGCTGCCAGATACTGTAGTCCATCAAGATAGCATGTTCTTGTAGGTCCAGAGACCGTGGTTTTCACATCACAGGCCTTGATAGAGAGGAATGCCATAAGATATTTTTTTGTCTTTGAGATTAAAGATCAGGAATATCCTGGGAGGCAATTATGTTGATAAATTGCAGGAAACAAATATAAAAAGAATTATGGTCAACTTCATTTGTTCAACAACATTCTTTAGGTGGTATGTTGTATACTACAATTTTTAAAACTCTTTTATTGAGGTATAGCATATATATGGTATTTTATATATATATATACATACTATTTATGTATATAAATGATCATTAATTACAGTAATCATAAATGTACAGTTCAATGAATTTTTATGTATGTACACATCCAAGTAACTTCCCAAAAAATCAAGATATAGAAAATTTTCAGTCTCCACAAAAAATTTAATTTTCATCGCATTTAAAAATAATAAACATGATTAATTAAAATAAATTATATATGTAGTATTTAACATGTTAAATTATTTAAATATGATGGAATCTAATATTATGGAAAATTTTGGAAATTGAAAGAAAAAATCTATAGCTTTATCCCTTTATTAAAGATATTTTAATTTCTGATAATGCCATTCAAGTCTTTCTACATATATATATTTTGAAATTGTGAGCAGAATATATGCCCAATTTTGAATTATGTTTTTTTACCTGACATTATATCATATGCACTTTTCATGCACTTCATAAGTCCTTGTACAATTATTTGATACTATTTATTACACCACTGAATGGATATACTGTGATTTTCTTTACTATTCCCCCTACTGTTAGAATTGAAGTTTCTTCTGGCATTTTGCTCTTTGCTGTAAAGAATATTTTTGTGTATAGAGATTTTTCAGTTTGGTAGTGGATTTTCAAATGTCTGTTTCACTAAAAATAAACAAAACAAGCAAGGAACACCTATGTCTTTCTTTTAATTCTTTTGCCCAGACATAGTGCCTTTCTATTCAACAAATGATAGACTCATAGTGCACAAGTCTGGAAGAAAGTTCAGAAGTAATTCAGTTCTGCCTAATTTCTAGAAAGTTTTTGAGTGATGGCCATCCAACTTCAGGGTGATCACTTCCACTAATTTTATAATTGATACTGCCATATTCTTTATGGGCACGTAAAAATATTCTATAACTTCTTGAGCTGGACTCTCAGGCTTCTTTATATGAAACCGATGTTATTATTGTACCCCCACTCCAGCAAAATTCTATCCCTTGATTTTAGTTATTTATTTGACTGTCTTCCTCTTTGTTCTCACTGTCTTCTGTTTTTCTCTTTAGTTCCTCTCCATGCTTCTGCATCCTGTTCTCTGACCCAGGAGACTAACCTGTAGGCCCATATCAGCAAACTCCCTTTCCCTCTGGGCTGCTGGTTGAATTTGTCTGATGAGGCACTCCAGCAAGGAGGTAGGAACATGAACTCAGGATATTTACTGTCTGGTTGCCTCCATGCATGGCCATTTCAAGCTGGCTGTGTTCTTCCATTAAACTCCTCCAAGGTCGCCCACTCCACAAAACTTGGTTGGGTTTCTCTTTCTGACTGTTACTAACCATTGTCTCACCTCTTCCATTCAGGCCTAGAGGAATTATTAATCCCCAAGAATGTGCTATTCTTATGGTTTTCTTTTCCTTTACCACACTTTTGTAAATAGTTCCTTTAATAAACCTATTTGTCTTATGAACTAAAAGAGTTTCATTTGGCTTTCCTTTAAAATTTCAAGTATAATCTCATGAAAATTCTCATGTTATATAAATATCTATACCAGACTTATTTTTAAGTAATAGCATGAATAGACAGCATAAGTGTTCATGATTATTTTTTCTTGGTGGAGTTCAATACCTTGGAGGCTAGGGATGAAATGATAAGTCTATTAATCACAACTTTAAAAACAGTAGAGTCAGATACAATGGTAATCCATTAGATTAAGGCATAATAGAATTACTAGGCTAATTATTTTCTTTTAGGATGAGTGCTTCAAATTTACATAGGAAACAAGTGAATGTGTCCCAGAGTTAATTCAGCCCATTATATAAATTTCTGCTTATTTTGCCTTCTTCTTTCCAGTTGGTCTTGTTTTGCTTTTGACAAAGGAAAGAGTATGGGATCAGTATGTGAAAAATGAAGTGAAGGGCTAAGTCAAGGCCAAAGAAAGCTTGAGTTTCCTCATTAGACTTTGAGCAATCTTCTGTTCTCAATCATTTTTCTTACGTGATCTCATTCATTTCCATATCTTCAATTACAGTTATAATAAATTTAAATTCGACCTATAAATTTAAATCTATAGCACAGTCCTATCTGAACTCCAGACCCATACATATACAGCTGTCTTCAAGTGGAGATGTCTCAAAATACCTCAAATTCATGCCCTTCCTTCTCCCACCCAGGTTTGCTCTTCATTCAGTGTTTTCTATATCAGAGAACAATCTACCCAGTTTACAATCCAGAAGTTTAGGGATCCTCCTTGATAAAACCTTCCCCTCATTCCTTTTGCTTATCCATCATCAAGCCTCATCCACCTTTACCTACAAAATATTCCTCAAACACATCTCCTGAGCCAATTCCCTAGTCCTGATTCTATCACCTCTTGCCCAGACACCAGCAGTCACCTCCTATGATTCCAGTGACTTCCGATGTCTCATCATAAGTATGGCCTATACTAACTGCATGTTCTGGTGCCTTCCTACTTCTCCAACATATTCTTATTTCAGCTCTAACTGTATAACTTTAGATAAATTATGTAATTTCTTTGGTGTTGGTTTCTTCATCTGCAAAATTGGAAAATAATAATAGTATCTTCAATTTAAGATTGTTGTGAGGATCAATATAAAGTGCTTAGAGCTCACTTAGCAGGTGTTTAATGAATATTAGTTGTTATTTTTATTATCTTGCTCTACATTTTAATTTTCTGGACTGTTCAGGTAAATACCATGTAATGGTTGAGCTTAAACAATGGGAATTTAGTAGCTCATAGATTTGAGGCTAAGAGAATTCCAGATCAAGGTATCATCAAAGCAAGGTTTTCTTCCCAGAGACTATTATGTTCTGGGGCTGGCTGCTGGTAATCCTTGGTCTTTAGCTTGTTACATGGAGTCATGGTCAATTTCATGTGTCAACTTGGCCAGGTGGTGGTACCTATTTGTCTGTTTGGGCAAGTGCTGGCCTGTCTGTTACTATGAAGATATTTCATAGAATTAAATCACGACCACATTGGCTGCATCCACAGCTGATTCCATTTGTAATCAACCAAGGGAAGTGTCTTCTGCAATGAGTGATGTTTAATCTAATCAATGGAAGGCTTTTAAAGAGGATTCAGAAGAGACAGTCTCTCTTCCTGCTTCAGCCAGAGAGCCTCTCCCATGGAGTTTGTCCAGACCCTCCATCGGAGTCGTCAGTTTCACAGCCTGCCCTGTGGATTTTGGATTCTACTTTCCCATGGTTATGTGAGATGCTTTTATAAATTTTATAATTACAGATATTTCCTGTTGATTCTGTTTCTCTAGAGAACCCTAACTAACACACATGATAAGGTAGCATCATCTGGTCTCTCTCTTCTCTTCTGGTTTCCATTGATGTTCAGCTTCTGGCTGCTCCCTCTGTGACTTTTCCTTTCTATCTCTGTTTGAGTTTCATTTTGCTCACAAAGGACTACTGTAACAGGATTAAGATTCATCCTGATTGGGCTGGGGCATGCCTAAACTGAATTAATCTCATCAAAAGGTTCTACTTAAAATAAGTTCAAACCCGCAGGAATGGACTAAGTCTAAGAACATATTTTTCTAGGATATACACAGCTCCACCACAGAGGTCATCTTCCTTTCACTGTAGGACCTTTCCACATGCTATTCCCTCTACTGGAGCACCACTCCGTCCCATGATCAACTGCATTGCTTCCTTCCCTAACTTCTTTAACTAGACCAAGTCCCTCTATTACGCTGTTTCATAGCAACATATACTTTATCTTGATAGCACTATAACAGTTATACTTTATATTTATTTAGGCAATTATGTGATTAGTATCTCTCTTCCACTTGACTGCAAGTCCATGAGGGCTGGGAAGGGCACAGCATTGCAGGTGGGATGATTTTTCCCCTTTAACATTATAGCATCTTAAAATTCCCTTTTTAACATACATAACTCGATCTTGCCTGGTACAGAATAGTACTCAAATAGCAGCTGAATGAACTAAAATACATCTCATTGTACACCGAGAAGTTTTCAGAGGCAATGGGGCTCTCCTGCTCCCTCTCCCCTCTGCTAGACCAGTAGTACTTGGTACTTGCATAAGTAAGAATGGATGATTTCCAAGGAAGTCCTGGCTGAACAATGAGTGCCCTATAAAGTTTTCCTGGGATATTGATGTCTATCCCCTTTTCTAAGTGTAGTCATCCTTAAGAAAGCCACCTTCTAGTAGACATATGGCTCCTAAACCATACCCCTTGTAAAGGCAAAACCTAAGCATCACAACAGCAATGCCCCCTCATATAATCTTCAAGCAGAGTTTAGCCATTGAAGTTCTGTCTTTATCAGAAGATATAAGACAAGGTCCTGTATCTGGTCCTGGTGCCTTTGATTTTCTTCTTCTCAGGCCCATTTCTAGTTTATTCCATTTTAATTAGCTCCTTCTTTATAGTGGAACACAAAGGTGAAATAATAATAGTAGCAAACATTCACCAGGTATTCCTGTTCATTATTGCCAGGGACTGTGTGGGGGCATTCTCTATATATTATTTCACTAATTCCTAATTAGAGAAAGAAAGAACCTTTTCTAGTAAATGCTATTGTTATCCTTATTTTGCAGTTGAGAACATGGCTTTTTATTTTTTAATTAGAGAAGTTATAGGTTTACAGAAATTTCCTGAAGAAAATATAGAGCTCTCATTTATACTCTGCTATTATTAACACTTTGCTTTAGTGTGGTATATTTGTTCAATTGATGAAAGAATGTCATAGTTGTATTATTAACTATAGTCCATGGTTTACATTAGTGTTTCTTGTTTGTTTTGTACATTCCTATAATTTTTTATTTTTTCAATCTTTATTCTAGTAACATATTTTCTACCAAATTCATTCCCCTTGGTCCAGACAATCAGATCATAACATAATCTTGACATCTACCCACCCACCCATCCATCCATCCATCTGCTCCACAGCTATTTATTGACGCAAAGATTAGGGTTCTGTTTTTGCCTTACTGGGGGTAGACTCACTTATTTCTCTGGCTACTATGCAGCCTGACCTCTCTTCTGGCTTTTCTCCTCTCCCACTCAGGCCTTTCCCAGGACATCTCTGTGATGCTCCCCACTGGCATGCTGCTTCTATCACTGGCATCCCCAGCAAGTTTTTCTCTCCTAAGCCTGACCTGCATTGTACCACAACAATGTAACTTGCCATAGGCTCCATAATGACTAAGATTTTTTAAAAAGCATTCTTAAAAAATGCTTTAAAAGTAAAAAGATTTTTACTTCTCTCTGAAGTAAACATTTTCATGTTAATAAAAAGTCCTTTTCCTTTATTATTAAAAAATATATACTCTTTTACATTAAATTTTTAAGAATCCTGATAAGCCCGAAGAAATACAATGACTATGGATACTACTGAAAGAGCCTATATTGTATGCTAAGTACTGAACTAACAAAGTTACATTACTCTTACAATTTTAATAGTAATATTAAATTAAAATCCACAAAGTGCTGGGGACTTTCCTAGACCCCTCAGTAGGCAAAAAGGAGTCTGGATTTGTACTCAGGTCTATGCAGTTCTAAAGCCAGCATTCTCTGCCACCAACAACATCATTTTAAAGGCCAATCGATGTTCTGTTATAGAGATGTGCCAAAATACAAGTGTCTTCTCTATTATCAGATATTTAGGGTTCCACTTTTTAAATATCATAAATAGCACTTTGATGGATTTTAAAGATTTTCCTTTGAAGTAAAAATAGTTTTATTGTTCCTTTCAAATTAAATGAACAACATACTTACTATAAAAAGTTCAAGGAATTCATGAAATTATAAGGAAGAAAGTAAACATCGTCTGAAATTTTACAACCCTGAAAAAACCCATCATTAACATTTTGCTGATCACATTTTATGCCTCTCTTTATACAATCACACACACACATCATCTATAATTTTACTTATGCAGAATCTTATGTCTTTCTCTCTTTTCCCCATTCCCTAACCCCCACTCCAACAAATGTTCATTTTGGAAGTAGACAGGAAGTTCATTATTTATTTTACTAAAATGGGATTATATTACACATATTTCTCCCCAACTTGCTTCTCTCACTTAGAAAGACATTGTGAAAATTCCTCCAAGACTACTCGTATAGATCTATTTCTTTTTAAAGACTGCATAATAGTCCAATGTATGAATATGCCACAGTTTATCCAATTATTCCCATTAAAAAAATTCATTTAATTTACTTTTTTTCCCCTCCAAGCCAAGGAAGTGTTAGTCAACATTATATCTTTACCTAGTGGTGCTTTTACTTCTACGGGATAGATTCACTGAATTGCTCTTTTATCTGACTTCTAAACCTAAGCCAGGGCCAAATCTGAATGGTCCCTGACTTGTTTATGGCTTGTAGCCTAAGATGGATTTTACGTTTGTTTAATGGTTTAAAAGAACAAAAGAAGAATATTTTATGACACATGAAAATTATGCGAAATTCAAATTTTATTATATAAATAGTTGTATTGGAACACAACCATACTTATTCATTTATATATTGTCCATGGCTACTTTTGTTCTACAATGGCAGAGTTGACTAGAGTGACAGAGACTATGTGGCGTGCAAAACTAAAATATTTACAATTTAGCCCTTACAGAAAAAGTTTGCTGACCCCTGGCCCTGATAATGAATGTACACATCTTATTACTCTATCAAGTGGCCAGGGTGACTATTAAAAAAAAAAAACCAATATATAGATTTTAGGATGAGAGAAGAAAAGAAAAGAAAACTCAATAGCTAAGGAATTTGGAGCATGTATTTAAGGCCATTATCAGGAAAAGGCATATATTGATGATTCTCTGTGTATTAAAGTACCTTGATATTTCAATTTTAACAACTATCAGCATAGGTATAATATATGGGGTGGTGGGAAAATACAGTCTGTGGAAAAGTTGAAGTTAGGAAAAAAAAT